>NC_138874.1:111258701-111843701 GCF_965194805.1 Balaenoptera borealis
AGGGGATTTTAGGCAGCTGAGTGGTACGGTCAGATGCGCATTTTTAAGACCCTTCTGTGTGTTTAGGGGGAGGAGAGTGGGAGAAGAGAGAAAATGTAAGGAGACTGGTGAGAAGGCACAACAAAAAAAAAATGATAATAATTAGCTACTACTTACCGAACACTTCCTTTAAACATGGTCCAGCGGGAGCAAACAGGAAGACCTGCTCCATGCTGGCAGGAAAAGATCCAGGCGGTGGGCTCAGGCAGGAGGCACTGCTCCGTTTGAAGGATAAATAATTGATCACTTTGCAGGCAGATGGTCTGGGGCAGGGCTTTCCAGGCAGAGAGAGAAGGATGTGAGCCTGAGTCTCAGTGGGGACCACAGGTGGCTCGGGATGATGGCACAAGGGACACCCCTGGGAGCATCGTGGGAACTAAGGCTGTTCAGGCAAGGAACTGTGAAGGAGAGCAGAATCCGAAAGCTATGGGGAGTGATGGAGGATTCAAATTTGGTGAGAGGATTTGGATTATTAGAAAGCTCACTCTGGGGGTGATAAGGAGGAGAATAGGTGGTGGATAGAGCTGGACTGTTCCATTAGTTCTGCTGAGAGGCCATTTCAGTTGATAACCAGGGCAGTGGCCATGGGGCTGGAGTCGATGTGTCTGCCTTTTTAATTTCACCATCACAAACGTTTCCGATGGTAGGAAGGGGCACAGCAGATTTTAACAAACAGGACTAAGGGCTGGTTACGAAGTGGGGACAGATCACCTTCAGTAATGAACCACCCCCTTCCCTGGCCCTCTCTCGCTAGCCTCTAGGCCTCTTGAGAGGAGGAGCATGTCATGTTCACTGCTGCATCCCCAACACCTAGTACAGGGAGGGTCAGCCATAGAGTTTGTGTTGAAGGAGGTGAAGCTCAGTCGCGCTGATGGGAAGACGATGATGCTCCTAACGAAACAGAAGTAATGTTTCCAAATGGTCATGACCGCACTGCGTAAACGTTTCTATCCATGGCCGTATTTCAGCCCAGAAGACTTCTGCATGATGGTTCTGGGGGATTGCTGCTCTCTAGCTACTGACAGCCCCCGTCCCACGTTAGTCCTCCCCTTCAGAACAAAGATGAGTGAAATACCAGCTGCTGTCTGCCCCACATCCTGACAGTGAGCGACTGAAGCTGCCCCCCTTTTCTAATCCATCTTTAGAATCATCCAGCATAAACTCATCTTTCCCTGTTGAGATAGTCCCCAAATTTTGGGGGGCGATACATCCTCCCTTGCCACCTCAGGATAAATAGACCTAGACCTAATTTTGTTGACTACAGATGTGCCCTTGGTCATCTAGGGCTCATGGCTCCCTCGCACTCATGGGATGGATGCTGAGGAAGCAGGGTAGCACGCAGGGCTTGGGGGTCTGCCAGACCTGGGTCCACTTCTGTCACTTACTAGCTGGTGAGCTTTTAGTGAATTATTTGACCTCTCTAAATTTCAGCCTCCTCATCCATAAAATGGGGATAATACCTTCCACACGGGGTGGTAAATGAGGGCAAAATACTGTAACTCATAAGAAGAGTTTAGCATGTGGTGCACAGCAAGGAAGCTCTGCTCAATAAGTGGCAGTTATGTGGACGTGATGCTGGAACCTCCTTCAGACCTACTGTGATTCTGAAATAAGGCTATACACAATCAATAACGTTGGTAATTTTCCCGAGTGTTAGTTTGGCGTCTGCATGAATGGAAATTTCTGGAAGTATAGGCACCTTTCACCCAAAGAGACTTACTCTTTAAGACTGATACAGAAAAGAAAGGCACATCACAGACAGAATGAGGGGTATTCTTGTCAAGCATGAGAGACAGAGTTAAACAGTAAAGCAATGTCTATTTTTTTAATAGTTGAATTCCTGAGTGATCAGCTACTACTGCCTGGAAAAACCCTTCCAGATGGTACCATGTGCCTTCAAATAAGTGGCTGTAATAATAAAAAGTTACATCCACTCTAACGTATGTGGCATGGAACAAGTTATGAGAGCTCAGTACCGCTGACAGGCTCAGACTGTCCCCCAACACCCAATGTGAAAAGAGGTTTGAACCACCTGGAGACTTGAGGTTTCTGGGAATCTGCAGAGTAAATTGCGTTGGGTTTCCTGGAGTTGGTATGTTCCCTTAGCCTGTAAAAAGCTGACAGGTTAAGAAGGAGCCCACTTCCTGCTGTTCCACATGTGACTGACTCACTTGGTGCTTCTTGGAAGAAAGTCTCTGTTATGGACTGAATGTTTGTGTCCCCCCCAAAATTCGTATGTTGAAACCTAACCCCCCAGTGAGATGGTATTAGGAGGTGGGGCCTTTGGGAGGTGATTAGGCCACCTAATCATTAATGGGATTAGTGCCCTGATTAAAGGGCCCGTGAGAGCTCCCTCACCTCTTCTGCCATGTGAAGACACAGCAAGAACATACCAGCTATGAACCAGGAAGCAAATTCTCACCTGACACCAAATCTGCCAGTGCCTTGATCTTGGACTTCAGAGGATAGTGAGAAATAAATGTCTGTTGTTTATAAGCCATCCAGTTTATGGTATTCTGTTCTAACAGCCTGAACTAACTAAGCAAGTCTCTTCTAGAATCAAGACCCAACAGAGATAGCTCTATAAACAGGCCAAACATCCCACCCCTGTTTCAACTCATATTAGGTCATATTTAAAATATGCAGTGGCATTATCCACTGAAACTCATGAACATGGATATCACCTACTTTAATGGCTGACTAAATTCTTCTAGATTTTTCACTAGATGTTACCATATTGTGGTGGACATGTTTGGAGCTACAAAATATTGGAATCTCAAGTGTCAAATACTATTTCAACCAAGTTCTAATGCATATGAGACAGCTTTCTGAATTGAAATCCTAGGTACAAAAATACAAGGTATATACACAAGCAATGGAGGCAGGGAGAGAAAATGCTGGAAGAGTCCCATTTGCCAAATTCCATGGACACTTTTGCAAAAGGTGTCATTACTTCCTGATTCCCATTGGTTCCTTAAGGATGTATTTTTAGAATAAAATTATTGAAGATTTGAAATATACAGTAAAACAGAAAAAAAGAAAAGGGAAAAGATTTACACAATCTCAGTTTTGTGGGGCTTTCTCCACTCCATCTCTTGTATACACAGTTTTTGCCTTTTTTCCCTCCATAATTTAGACTTTGTGTATGCAAGTTTGCATTGTCAGTAAACATCACAGGATATACTTTTACTGTTGTTATTATACATCTTTCATAAATATCATTTTATACATTTCCAAAAATTCCATTCAGTGGGTGTTCCATAGTTTATATGGGCATCCTCCTGTTGCTTTAGACAGGTTGTTTGCTTTTTTTTTTCCTTTTACAACTTACATGGCAACTTAACTTGTGCATTAAGTGGTTTTAAATATATGTTTTAGATATTCACTTGATTCAAGTATGAGATATGAGATTACTGGGTTTAAAGTAGGTAAGAATTCAGGGCTCTTGAGACTTACAGTGTATTTAGAGGATGTTTATCTCGTAAATCACTAACCATAGGTAGTTGAGGTAGCCAGAGCACTTAATCACATCAACCACCTGATTGGGTCCAACATTTGCTGGGTCTTTACATGAAGTGCCCTGTGCTAAACTTTGTGGGAGGAAATGAACTGACGACACTGTTCTCAGCCTCAAGCAGCACATCTTCTATTAGCTGGGGGTTGTCACTAGAATATTTGTGCATCATCCATCATGTTCCTCATGCCCGTTCTCTCCTCCTGGGCTGGTTCTTTCCTTATGCTCTCCCCCACCTCCTGCTCTGTCGACCACATGCCTCGTTTCCTTGCCCTCTGATTTTCAGTTGGGTCAGTGGACAGCATGGACAGGAGATTAGAGAGAGGTAGGTGGAAGGAGAAGTCTTACCCCGTCCCCTGCCTCACTGCAGTTCTGATGGCTTCTGCGGTGGCAGCTGCTGTGGGAGGTCCCTCCTCCAAGCTCTTGCTGGGCCCCGGTGGCACAACTCCCTCCCTTTGCCCCATAAGCTTTAGGGGTGGGAATGGTTTTTTACTGCGGCTGGTCTCTGAGTGCTTCACCACTCCTTGTTATTGCTTTGACCGTCCCATCTCTGCAAAGAGTACGTTCATTAAACTCTCCTCCAGTTAAATTCTCTGAGCTTCATCTGTTTGCTTTCGAGGCAGATACACCTCCTACCCAGCTTAGGCTCCATTTGCTCACTGCCCCACTCCCGCACCTTCTCACCTGCCTGGCCAAGCACAGACTGCAGGGATGCTGACCACCTGCTCACCCCAGGCCAACAGCCAAACAGCTGCAACGTGCTCTTGGATTGAGTCCGTCCTCAAAATCAGCACATAACACTACTTGATGATTCTTCTAAACTTCTTTGGCATTTTTCCTTTCCTCATCTCCAAAATAACCATTTCATACAGTTCCTCTTTTCTCAAACCCCTCAGTACTCTTCCGTGTTCACTATCAGCAATTCACTATTCACTATCTGTTATCCTCCCCACCTTTGACCTCAGCTACCAACACTCTCCCACTTGCTGACCATATTCTGGCTGTACTGGTTTTTCTTCTGTTCCTTAAATGCATTAAGCTCCTAATTGCCTCCTACCTCCCTGAGAATAGAGACACCCTCCTGTTCCCATCAGCCAATTTACCCAGTTACCTGCATTGGGACCCACACTCTGCACCAACCCTCTTACACTGTGAAAGAAGTGCCCTTGCTTCTACAGAAAGCAACTCTCCTCCTCGTGTTCTGCCTTCCAGCCCCTCTTGCCTCATCATGCAATTCCACACCCTCACTCCTGTAGGACCAGTTTCTCTATCCATCGGATCATCTCCATGAGCACTTAGGCATGTTTGATGAGTATCTCCCACCACCACCTAAACCCCTCCCTTGACTCCCCAGGCCCCTTGCTCTGCTCCCATCACATTAAAGCTTTTTGGAAGTGTTGATGCGTGCGTCCACCTCCTCCCATCCCATCCTCTCCTCGGCCACCTCCCCAGCTGGGCTTGGTGCCCCAATGGTCCCCTAAGGCTGCTTTCATCAGGGTGTCCAAGGTCCCTCCAAACCGTCTAACACAATGGTCTTTTTTTGTCCTCATTTCATCTAACCTGTTAGCAGCATCTAACAGTTAACCACTCTCTCCTTGAAAGCATCTTTTTTCTCCTCGTGGCTTCAGGGTCACCTAACTCATTGATGGCTTCTTCCCAGTCTCCTTTGCTAGTTCCCCCTCCTCCACCAGAGACCCTAGTCTCAGCAGGCTGTCTTCTTTACCTCTCTCCCCCTTGCTAATTTCATCTAGCTTCATGGCTTTCAGTGCTACCTGGGGGTGATGAGATACCAGGTTTACACGTCCAGTCCTGATCTCTCCTTTGGGCTCATGCATCGGGCTTGGCACCTCCAGGCACCTCAGACTTAACATGGTCACACAGACCTCTTGAATTTGCACTGTCCTTCCTCAACTCGCACACCAATCACATACGAGGGAAGAAATACAGGTGCTTCTTTTCCTGCCTTTACCACTGCAGAGAATCGCTCCACCATCTGCCACCTGCTCAAGCTAAACCCAACTCACTCTCTCTCTACTCAGCTTTCACCTGTCTCTCCCACACAAATGGCTCCACCTCCAAACTACACCCTCAATCCACGCATGTCGTTCCATCTCGCTGCTCCCAACTGGTCCCAGCTACCTCTATTTCTTACCTAGATTGGGGAAATAGCCTCCTAACTAGTCCTCCCGTGTCCACACTTGCCCCTTGCAGTACTGTACAACACACTGGCTAGTGTGATCTTTTAAAAATCTTTCTGCATCACTTCCTTGCTTTAAACCCTCCATCAAACTAAGTCTCAGTGTACTGGGAATAAAACCCAACCCTTTAGTCTGACCCAGAAGATCCTACATGAGCTGCCAGCCTCCCCCCGTCTCTATGGCACCCATGTCTCTGACCTCAGCTACCAACAGTCTCCCGCTAGCTGACCATATTCCAGCCTCCACACTGGTCTTTCTTCTCTTCCTGCTGTCCACTGACCTCCTCAGGACCTCTGTACCTGTGGTCCCCTGTGCTGGGAATGCAGCCCCTGGAGCATCTCAAGGCTGGCTCCTCCCTCCTGTTCACAGGACAGCCCAGATGTCACCTCTTCCCTGAGGCCCCCCCCAACCAGCTCACCTGCTCTTGCCTCTATTCCACTGCCTTGAGGCAGTTTCTTTATGGCACTGATCTCTTTATTTTGTTTACTTGTTTGTTGTTTGCCTTGTCTGCCCTTCCCCATCCCACTGGAACGTATGCTGCAGAGAGAGGAGCTCTGTTTTGTTTATTCACAATACTAGGTCCCCCATCCAGAACAGCGCCTGGCACATACTATGTGCTCAAAACTATGTGTTTAATAGCAAATGAATTCAGCAGAAACCGAAATAACTGTAACAACTATAACTTAAATAACTGCAACAGTCAGACGGGAAAACACATGCTCTGTGCCCTGAAAAGGAACGCAAATGTATTTCAGCTCTGAGCCAGCTGTATTATATAAGGATCTCAATGACTCTGGGAAGTAGGGATTGTTACCCCCATTTAAAAAATGAGGAAATTGAGGCACACAGTGATTGAGCAACTTGCCCAGAGTCACACAGGGCAGCTGTACTGGTTGGTTATGGCCTGAGTCCAGTTCTGACTTGAGATGCCTGTGACATCTCAGTTATAGGATGTTTGACTATCACCCCATGGTGGTTAATTTTATGTGACAAGTTGGCTGGGCCACAGGGCCCAGACAATTGGTCAAACATTATTCTGGATGTTTCTGTTAATGGGATTTTTGGACGAAATTAACATTTAACTTGGTAGACACTGAATAAAGCAGATTGCCCTCCATAATGTGGAGGGCCTGGTCTAATCAGTTGAAGGCCTGAATAGAACAAAGACTGATGTCCCTCAGGCAAGAGGGAATTCTGCCAGCTGACTGCCTTTGGACTTGACTTGCAACTCTTCCCCGAGTCTCCAGCTTGTTGGCCTGCCCCATCTGAAGGGAAACAGGATTTGAATTCTGGCTTACAGGATTTCAGAACCTATATTATTTCCACTGGGCTATGGTGCTTCCCAGAAAAAAAAAAAAAGGAGGAAATGGGCACATGAGCAAGAGAGATATAAAGATGTGTAAGGTGCAAACAAGGAGTGAATCTATCTTGCCATAGTGGCAGTGACTGGGGACCAGGCTCAGCCCTCCCCTGGGCCTGATATGCTGGTCAGGTTCCTGACAAGAGAATTCCTGGGCCTGCTGAGGGCTGATGGTGTCAAGAGAGGGATGATTTCTGGCAAGGGTACAAGTGGGTTAAAAAAAATCTTGCCAAAACCTGAGTGTTTTAAAACTCCAAATTACAAGTTGATGAAATCTGGCATCAATATACCCTGCGATTTCCCAGCACAACCTGTGAAGCCTCCGCCTTAGGACTCTAATGTTCAGATAAGGCCTTATCCCAAGACAGGCAAAGGGGGTTTGATGAGGTTGTTGTCACTCAAACTCCCACATTATTTCTGTGAAGATATAAGACATGGCCAAGAGGTGCTTGGTTGAAAAATTCGGAGTACTTAATCCAATTAGTAACTCAAGCCCTTAATGTGCTATTATGTCCAAAAATGCTTTTAAATTGCCATGTTTTAAATAGAAAGATGAAACAGATATTTTATTAAATATTTATCTCATTAATAAACACAAGATAATCATTGCTTTTTATTTTGAATTAACTTTTCCATTTGGGTTCAATGCACATTTCATAGATGTATTCTTTTCTCTTCATATGAGGGAACTTAATTACAAAAGCACAATTGGGCTTCTACTCTGTATGAAAATGAAGCAAATGAAATTGCTTTCCCCCCCCCAAAGGTTGTTGTGATGAAGAAACACAATTGAATGTGACAGTTCTCTGCAACCCAGGAATTGTTTTTGGATGAAGTTTGGGGATTATATGCAATTATACTAGAGGAAATTTTCCATGACCATTCATGTTCAAGGACTTATTTTAAAAATAAAAGGAAAGGCTAAGTACAGAATAAACAGAACCATGATAAGAATAAACAGGACCATGATAAGAATAAAAGGACCATGATGAAAAGTGTCCTTGCTACCTCTGTTATATCAGTATTACAATGTTATACCTGTGTATCAGAAATCAGTATAATGAAAAATGTGCAGCAGAAAACTGCTAATTCAATCTGTAGGAAATCATGTTGGCAAGGCATGGCATCTTTCTATACGTCCTTTTCCACGTCCCCAATATTCCCTCTTCCTCCTCGTTACATAGTTCTTCCTTCCTCACTCTATGGCCAGATAAGACGAAGTGAAAGATGGGTGAATATGGTATCTGGCAACTTGGCACTGCACAGCACCTGTGGACGGACGGGTAGTGCTGGCTGCTGGCTTACTCCCCCATTTGCCAGCAATTAGGTCTGCAGATGGCTTCTCCCAGAGAGAACCACGGCCCAGGAATGCTGCCTGAAGCCTAGCAGGCTGTGCACTGCACGACGGCAGGGGTTGGGCGGGGGAGAAGTGGACAAAATTCACACAGACTGCAGTGAGAATGGGGCCTTGGAGTTGTGCAATGTGCTGGCACACCCCACCCTCCAAACCAGCCCTCTCAGAGGCAAGTCATCCCTTCTCTGGCTGGCCTCTGGGAGCTGGCCTGCAGTTCCTTATCTCTACTGATACCACTGGTACAGAGGGGCCTTTATGGTATCCAGCCCCAGAGCCCTTTGCCCCTGGGTTGAACTCTGGGTTCATGCAGATTCTGAGCCACAACACTTCTTCCTCCGTCACTGTGGTCAGCTCAAGGCTCCCTGAATAGGCTACTGACTCAGTTTCCCTACTTGGTGACAGCTGGCTGCCCTGCTCCATAGCCCAGTTCCTCACTCTAGGGTGGCACTTTGGCACACTTGCCTCATATATCTCTTGCTAAACTCCCTTCCATGGGGCCTGCATCCTGCCCTAATCCTACTCCGGAGGTCATGGTCAGATCTTCTGGACAATGACCCACTCCCTGCCAGACTTCTGATCTGTCTCTGCTGGATCCCATCATCCTGGCTGGATACCCCAAAATTCCAAAATCTGAGGCGAGCAGGAATGGTTGCCCCCCAGACACACTGTTTGGGGTTGCTTGGCTGTTCTCTTTATGCATCCCCCCAAAGCCCCTCCCTCAGTGGTGACTGGGTCCTTCGACCTGGCTTCCATCTCATTCTGGGAAGTGAGCAAGTCTCCATCCAATCCAGCATGCTGCTCCATCTCTGACAAGTGTCCCTTGAGAAATATTTCAGGAAAGAATTTTATCTGATCACTACAGGCAATGATCAAAGAAAACTAATTCCACTGTGTTTGTTACAACATCAGTGAAAGAAGTCAAGAGTATAGTCTCAGAAGGAGCATAAAGTATGCAATAAAGGCTAATACATAATTAATGACTATCATGTCCCTAACATGGTGCTCTTCAAAACCAGGCACACAATGTGTAATTATTCTTCACATCATCATAAAGTAGGGAGTGGGCAGATGCTAGTTGCCTTTTATAAATAAGGAAACGGGAGAAAAGCCAAATAATTTTTCCAGAGGAAACCACCACTGGAAAGTAGAATGAAACCCAATAACCTTGAAACCCAGTTGTGATGCACTTAAAATGTCAGTATAAATCTCCATCTCAAATTTCCACTAATCGAAGGCAATCACTTGGCATCTCTGTTTTATGGTATCTGGTGTTGAGAATCCCAGCGCTGTCACAAGGTTGAACCAGTTTACGAGTCACACAAGAAAATCAGTCTAATTACTTGCAAATGGCCACACAGTACCACGGGTAAGAGCACAGAAGCTGTGTCATGTTGCTTCTGTTGTAATCCCAGTTCTACAGCTCACTCACATAGCTCTTTTGTAAAAATGAATTAAATTAGTAGTTAGGTAACTGATGATGTTTTGATTACTATATATGCTTAGTATATATGGTGAGCACTATATAAACAGAAGATCTTACGATCACATTATATTTATGTTTCATTCTGACCCCAAAATGGAATTAATTACTTTCTTGATCATGCTTGTTATTCATCACAATTGATTTGAAAGATCTCTGGTTTAAAAAAAAATTAAAGGGAATTCCCTGGCAGTCCAGTGGTTAGGACTTGGCACTTTCACTGCTGGGGCCTGGGTTCGATCCCTGGTTGGGGAACTAAAATCCTGCAAGCAGAGTGGCCAAAAACAAACAAACAAACAAACAAAATCCTCTAAGATAAGTTGAATATATTCAACAGAATGATTCTACAAGTTCTAAAGGGAATGGAGGCATCTTTAGAATGTTGTGAAGGGGCCACAGATTCAAATATCTCCAGGTATTATTTCAGCTTCAACGAAATTGAGAAGCAACCTGGTGTAAGACAATAGGAAAACCTTTTAAAGTAAAATTGGCTAAACAAAGCATGCTTTCAGGCAATGTTTAGTGAGCACTGCTTCATGATGAAATTGTTCTAATATATTTATTTGCACCTTTTTGGTGTCTTCTCTCTCACACTCACAAAAGAAAGTTTTAAATAAACATACAAATTAAATAACATTCCATGCTCAGGCCTTCTTTCATCTTCATACTTTAAAAGAACCTATAACTGATTCTAGGTTGGAGGTGAATTTACAGAACCAATCCTTTTTTGTCTGGATGATTCTAATTATTCTAGCAACCCCTCAGCCTGCAATTGGTGAGATATATTTGTGCCTTTTTATGTAAATCTAATTTATGTTCTTGGGAATTTGGGTTTTTGTTCTCTTTTCTCCATTAGAGTGGAAACTCCTCAAGTGTAAGAACCATGTTTCAACTCAGCCTAATAATCAAACATATCTATTAAGCACCTAATTGTATTCAGTGCAGAGCTAGGCAAATACAAAGAGATTTCAGAGCTCAACCTTGCCTCTTGTTCTTGTAGTCTCAGAGGTGGCTCAGCTCAGTGAAATGCTCTGTAGACCCATGACTGTCTCTCTGAAGTATTTGCTAAGGGGTTCCACTGTGTCAGATCTCTTCTAAGTGCCTCATACCTATTATTTCATGCAATGTCACAACAACCCTGTAAGGCCATTCCTATTATTATCCCCATTTTACAGACCAGGAAACTGAGCAGAGGAGATGAAATACCTTGCTAAGGTGACACAGCTGGTGAATGCAGACCTAGGCTAAGAACCACGCTTTAGACCCCAGTCTGCCTTCTACACATCACACTTGTGCACAGAGGACCTGCAGTGGATGTAGCACTTCTGGAATTCTTGTGCAGACCTCCTCAACCCCCAACACAGCCACCTTCTAGAATATGAATTTTGGACACATATAATAATAATAGAAAAGCAGGTTCATTGGGTATAGGTATCTATTTTTGCTCCTGCCCCCAAGCTCTAGACATAGTAGGTAAAATAATTTTTAAAATATTAACTCTATAACATTGAGAAGAAAAAGAAATGTTAGTGATTTCTTGGATAAAAGGAAGCAGATGGGATAGGATTTATGGAAAACTGAGACTAGAGGAAATCATGGCTGCAGGAAACATTTCTCAGAAATTTACAGACCAAGTTGACAAAAATAAAGGTGAGCCCAAATGTTACTGGAATAGCACAACTTATAAGCTTGATCTAGTAGCTATATAGAATTTTCTAAACAAAAATAGAGAATTGTCATTCTCTTCAAACATCCAAAAAGCATTCACAAAAATTAAACATGAATTATGCTAAAAATAAAATCTAAAAAAATTCCAAAAAGCATAAATCTCAGAGGCCACCTTTGTTGCCCATACTGCATTAAAATCTGACTAGCAATAAAAGATAGAAAAGAAAACACTTTGGAAAGGAGGGTAAAAATACACCTTTTAGACTTCCCTGGTGGTGCAGGGGTTACGAATCTGCCTGCCAATGCAGGGGACATGGGTTTGATCCCTGGTCGGGGAAGATCCCACATGCCGCAGAGGAACTAAGCCTGTGTGCCACAACTACTGAGCCTGCGCTCTAGAGCCCGCAAGCCACAACTACTGAGCCCACGTGCCACAACTACTGAAGCCTGAGCGCCCTAGAGCCCGCGTGCTGCAACTACTGAAGCCCGCGCACTCTAGGGCCCATGTGCCGCAACTACTGAGCCCACGTGCTGCAAGTACTGAAGCCTGCGCGCCTAGAGCCCGTGCTCTGCAACAAGAGAAGCCACTGCAATGAGAAGCCCGCACACCACAACAAAGAGTAGCCTCCACTCGCCGCAACTAGAGAAAGTGCACACACAGCAATGAAGACCCAACGCAGTCAAAAATAAATAAATAAAAATTTAAAAAAAACACAACTTTTTAATTTGTTCTTATCATTCATAATTATTATTTAGAAATGAACGGCAAGTGCCATGTATATAAATAGTAGCAAAGATATACAGTGAGGGCAATTTTACTAGGGTAGTGGATGGAGATGAAAAGAATAGAATGGACTGAGGAGTTATTTAGAAGCAAAAGCAACAGAACTTGGAAACAGATTTGACTGGTCCCTGCCCCCACCTCTCCGGGCCCTTTGCTGCCTGGGTCCACAGCCTTGCTTTCTCTGAGCAAGATTTTGTTGGCTTGTTCAGCACTGGATCCCAGGGCCTAGCACAGACCCAGATCCAAGCTAAGTTATTCGTATATTTTCAGTGAAAATATTTTTTTTAGGCCTGTCCACTCAGTATGGAATCCTACCCAATGAGGCCACTGACATTTAGTTACAACACTTTCCCATCTCCAGCAAATACCACGCCTGGCCAAAGCTTTGAGAGATAAAGACCATCTCACCTTTACAAATACTCTGCAACTGACAAAACTCTTCAATGTAAATTATCTAGTTTTGATCCTTAAAACAAGATTATTCTCATTTTTCAGATGCTGAAACTGAGACCCAGCTTATCTAAAGTCACAGCTAGCAAGTGGCAGATCTAATATTACTTGCTATGCTAAATGAAAATTGAATAGTCTATGAAAATAAGTAAATAAGCTAACATTTATTGATCTGTCGAGTACATACTATGTACTAAGCACCATGCTGGTGTTTTGTTTTTTTTTTTTAAGAATTATTATCTTATTTTGTCCTCAAAAGTACTTTGCAAGGCATTTGTAATATACATTCACTGTCTAAACTAATGAGAAAACCAGATAGGGATCTGTCCAAGGTCACAAGTAGATCAGCCAGACTTTGAACCCAGGTCATGAGTTCAAGGCTCCTGCTCTTTTCTAAAGGCACACAGCCTCTCATCGGACCCCATGGATTCAACCTCACCATTATCAGAGCACTGTAAGAATTTCAGAGCAAGTAAAAATTTCAATGCAATTTAATTATGATCTGGATCTTTTCTTAAGGAGGATGCTGTTTTTGTAGTATGAAAGTGATGATGTTTTATGAAACTAACTAAGCTAAGGAACTGTTTGAGAAATTGAAATACTATTGATTGCTTAATAGCTGCTGCATAAATTATCTGGGACACAAATCGCCTATTACTCTTTGAAGAGCAAGAGCCCAATATCTGGAAGAAGCTGGACAAATGATAGCACACGCATATTAGAATCCAGTAGAAAGGACCCACAATAAAAGTGGTTTATAAATATTTCATAGGTTCAATAGCTATTTCCCCTAGAGTTCTAGTTTTTATAACCATCATAATCAGTTATTTTTAAGAGAATACTTGGAATAGAACCTTAAATTCTGATAGGTAACTACAGCAATATTATAAAAGCACAAATCATCTGGATTAATTTTATGTGAACTGTAGTCTAATTTATTGATTTAAGAAATAGGTTTGCAGGCAGAAGCAATTCTTGGACACCTTAATATGGTAAAATGAATAGCTCTAATTACTGAGTGTGACACCCACTTTGAGTTTTCTACAAATTTTAGAGCCATAAATTGTAAAGCTACTTCGTGGTCCATATTGTAAGTGTTCTGAAATTGGGATCAATGTCCAGCTACACATGAAAATTGTCCTGAAAGAATAAACTGTATGTTCCCATTTTTTCAGCGGGAAATGAAAATATTGAGGAATTTATGTTAGGATAAATAACAGCTTGGTAACTGGGCTCATTTATTCATTCTTTTACTCATTCACAAGTTCAAGGAGCATTTATGGGATTGCTACTAAGTACCTTTAGGTTAATTGTTTTGGGGAAGGAGAAAGGTGTAGGTAAGCTGGAGCAGTATACTTCGTTGATTAGTATTCCTTAAAAAAAAAAAAAAACTTTGACACAGAACTGACGTACAATAAACATGTTTAAAGAGTACAATTTGATACCTTCTGACATTTATATACAACTGTGAAATCATCATCACAATTAAGATAATGAACATATCCATTACCCCAAAACTTTCCTTATGCCCCTTTGTAATCTTTCTCTCCCACCTCTCTCCACCAGCCCATTCCTTTCTCCCTTCTTTATGCAACTGTCAGCATATAATTTCATCTATATATGTTACAGATTCAACAATACAGTTTTGTAAATATTGCTTTTTATAATCATATCTTTCAAAGAAGTTAACAGAAGAAAGAAGACAAATGTATGCATAAAGTCTTTTATATTAACCTACATATTTATCATGTAGGTACTCTTCATTTCTTCATATGGATTTGAGTTACCATTTGGAGTTATTTCCTTGCTCCAATATACCTCCATTCCCTAGCACCTCCACTGTGTTATTATTGTCACATAATTATATGTTGCAAGCTCAATAATACAGTTTTATAATTGTTGTTTGTGTAATTCTCTTTTAAATCAATTAATAAGAGAAAAAATATATTTATACTTTTATAATTACCTTTACTGGTTCTCTTTATTCCTTTGTGTGGATTTGAGTTATAGTTGTTATTATTTCCTTTCAGCCTGAAGAACTTCCTTCAGTATTTCTTGAGCATAGATTTTTCTGCACTTTGCTGGAAATAAAGGCAGCCTCTCTGCCACATCCTGGTAGAACTACCACACAGTGGAGCTGGCGGGAAGGGGAAGAAGGCAGTAGTTGTAGGCTAAAATTCCACAGGCTCCCACTATTCAAGATTCAGTAGTTTCATTGAATAACTTCTCAATCTGTTGTCTGTCGTTGGTCAATTCCTAGAGTCCCGAAATGATTATTTGTGACCATTTTCTAGTTTTATGTTGCTTTTGGGGAGGAGAGGATTTGCTGAGACCCTCACTCAACCATTTAGGAGTCTAAAGCTACCATCTAGATGTTTTTTGTTTTTGTTTTTTGTTGTCCCAGCAGTTCTTGGTTCTCTTTTTCCTCTTTCTGTGCCTTCTTTTGGATTAAGTAATTGTTTTTTTACATTCCATTTTATCTGCTTTGTTGGTTTAATAGCTATTGCTTTTTATTATGTTATTTTACTGTTTGCTTTAGGGTTTATAGTATATATATTTAACTTTTTACAGTCAACCTTCAAATGTTATTACACTGCATCACATTTGTCATAGGAAGCTTACAAGAATATACTTCCATTTCTCTCTTCCTGGCCTTTGTGCTATTGTTATATATTTCACATATGTTATATACTATCAACCCATCATACTTTGCTATTTTTTATTTAAGTAGTAGATTATCTTTTAAAGAGATTAAAACAATATGAAAAAAATCTTTATATTTAACTTTGTACTTACCATTTCTGGTACTCTTCATTTCCATGTGTATTTCCATCTTGTATCATTTTCCTTCTGCCTGAAGGACTTCCTTTAACATTTCTTGTTGCTCAGGTCTGCTGGTGATGAACTGTTCCAGCTTTTGTATGTATATGTACGTACTGCCTTTATTTTGAAAGACATTTTTGCTGGGTAAAGATTCTAGATTGAGACTTTTTTTCTCTTTTCCCCCCAGTACTTTAAAGATTTTGCTTCATTGTCTTATAGCTTGCATTATTTCCACCAAGAAATCTGCTGTCATCCATCTTTGTTCCTCTGTGTGTGATATGTTTTTTTTCTGTTTCTTATTTAAGATTTCTTCTTATCACTTGTGTTAAGTGATTTGGTTATGATGTGCACTGGTATAGTTTTATGCTTCTTGAGCTTGGGTTTGTTGAGCTTCTTCTATCTATGGGTTTATAGCTTTCATCAAATTCGGAAAGATTCTAGTTATTGCTGTTCAAATATTTTTCCTTCCCTGCTCTTTCCTCTCCTTTAGAGACTCCAGTTATAGGAAAATTAAGCCACTTGAGGTTGTCCCACAGCTCACTGATGCTCACTCATTTTACTGTCAGTTTTTTTTCTGTGTATTTCCTTTTTGATAGTTTCTATTGCTATGTCTTCAAGTTTACTAAGCTTTTCTTTTGATGTTTAACCTGCATTAATCCCATCTAGTGTATTTTTAAGTCTTTGATGTTGTAGTTTTCAACCCTAGAAGTTCGACTTGTGTCCTTTAGTTATGTCTTCCATGTTTATGCTTAACATATTCAGTCTTTCTCTAGCTTCTTTATATAGAATATAGTCACAATAACTGTTTTAATGTCCTTGTCTACTAATTCTATCATTAATGTCATTTATCCATCAGTTTCAATTGATTGAATTGTATTTTCGGCTTCTTTGTATGCTTGGTAATTTTTAAATTATTTACTCATTCATTCCTAAAAATATTCTTGAGCTTTGATCTGGGACCCAGTTAAATTATCTGGAAACAGTTTGATCTTTTTGGGTCTTGCTTTTAAGCTTTGTTAGGTGGAACCAGAGATGTGTTTAGTCCAGGATTGATAACCCCACTTCTGAGTCAAGACCCTTCACAGTGCTCTAATATGCCATGAATTATGAGGTTTTTCACTGTAGCTGTTGGAAATAGGCACTATTCTCTGCCCTCCATTAACTTCAGGCACTATTCTCTCTAACCCTTTTGGGTGACTCCTTCCCTTGCCTTGAGTAATTTCCTCATATGGATGCACTGATCAGTTCTCATTTGAATATTCTAGTGGGACACTCTGTAGAGCTCCAGAACTCTTTTTGCGCAGCTCTGTCCTCTACAGTATTCCTCTCTGACTGTCTCTTAGTTGCCTTGGCATCCCAGGACTCCCTGCCCCGTCTCCTCAATTCAGGGAGTCCACTGCACTCTGCCTAGATTTCCCCCTCCTGTGCTGTGGCCTGGAAACTTTCTCCAGGCAGAAAGCTGGGGCAATTATAGAACTCATCTCATTAGTTCTTCACCTCTCGGGAATCTCTTTCCTTAATTGCTTGATGTCCAATGTCTTGAAAGTCATTGTTTCTAATAATCTGTCTTGCTTTTTAGTTGTTCTGGTGGAACAGTAAATCTGTAAAACCTGTTACTTCATCTTGGCCAGAAGCAGAAGTCTGATTAATATTCTTTTGAAAACACTCTTATTACAACATTTTATTCAACATCCACTGTGTACCAGGCATTCTGCCTACTATGTTCATGGTCCCATGAGGTTTTGTTTTTGTTTCTTTTTTTATTTTTCAGGAGGGGCAGGGGGGAAGGGAAGGGGGGTAGAATGCAAAAGTGGTAAGACATGATCACCCCACCCCCACCCGCCTGCAAAGGAACTCACAATCTAGACAAGATATATTCACAGTTCAGTGTAAAGACAACTAACACTACAAAGAAGATAAGGACCTAGAAACATTTATTCAACAAATACATTTGAGGGCCTATTCTAGTTGCTGTGAAGCTGAGTGGTGAACCAGACAGACACAGGCCCTTCCCTCATGAAGCTTACTTTTTAGTGGAAGATTAAATAGGGTAAAGGGACAGAGAATGGCTGGGGTGCTATTTTAAAAGAGAAAGGCTTTCTGAAGCAGGACCATTGGAGGAGAGACCTGAATTCAATGAAACGAGTAGTAAGAACAAGTGACCTATAAATTAATTTCAAAGGAAGAGACTTCCCCTTTTAACTGGGGTGATCAAGGGAGGCTCATGAAGGTTACATCTGAATTTCCACAGGACTTTCATAAAGAATGACTCACTGCTGGTGAGGGGGGCAATGATAAGAAAGGGAAAGGCATTTTTGTAAGACAGAGAATAAAGCTGCTTGCCTGGAACTGAGTATTCCAGGATGGGGGTAAGTGAAATGTGGAGGAGAGAATCAATCTTAGGGCCCAACTGCAGAAGGCCTGAATGGACATGCTAGAGAACTTCTGGTCTTTGCTTTTCTGAAATGGTGCAGGAAGTGAGGCAATTGAAGTTTTAGGATGACTACTCACGCCTACATGTATACAGGATAAATTAGAAGCACGGCACAAGGATGGAAGAAGAGGCAGGCGCCGGCCCACCAATGGCCGTGTGGGAAGGCGCGTTGGACCTGGAGGGGGATGGGAAGA
Organism: Balaenoptera borealis; assembly: GCF_965194805.1. Lineage (NCBI taxonomy): Eukaryota > Metazoa > Chordata > Mammalia > Artiodactyla > Balaenopteridae > Balaenoptera > Balaenoptera borealis. Next base: position 111,277,000 of record NC_138874.1, read on the forward strand.
TGGCATCACAGCTCAGAAGAAGAATCAGCAGTTCTTGGACACTCAGTGGGGTGCTGGGCAGCCAGGGTGTGAGGGGTCTGCGATGTCACCAGTGTCCAAATTCACTGTAAAGGCTTAAACTCAGTGACCACAGAGTAAGATGGCAATAGAGCCTTTCTGCAAAGAAAGACCCAACTTAAAAATATCAGACTGTTTTAGTTTAGTTTTTTGCTGTGCCTTTTCTTAATCCACAGATAGGACAGTGATGCCAATGGGCTCTTGTGCTGTAACAGACTTGATTTTCAAGTCAACAGCTCCAATCCAGCATCTTTGAAAATCTGAAATGTCCCACTTTCCCTGCCAACTAAAAGTACTGCATTAAAAAAAAAAAAAAAAAAATCACCATTTTCAGAAAGTCTTTTTAGTTTTCCTATCAGGACAAAGATTTCTGAAAAGACAGAGGCAAGCTCCTTTAGACATCACATAAAGCTAACTACACTCGAGGGACAATTGCAAATGAACTAAGGGAAGCTGCGGCCAAACAAAATGCGACAAACAACTGTCATATTCCAAATGGTCAATCAAAAGCTGGAACAACTTGAATGTAACACAAGTTTATTATGATGAAAATAATGATCTCAGGACAAGAGATACTTAATGATTTGCAGATTTAAGTACGAAATAAATATTCATCCATGTCCAACGGTAACTTTCAAGCTCTAACCATTTTGTGTGGCTGAGAGTATCACCTGGAACTGTGGGGGCACTTTTAAAGTGAAAGGGGAAGCAAATAATTCATCTTCATTTTAATTTCAATACAATTGCAGAATACACTGCTACACTAGAAACATGAATGATACACTGAGGGGTATCTTTTTTACATTCCAGAGTATCTCACTGTTTGGGCAGAATGGTTCTCTTACTGGAATTGTTCACAAAGCAACCTATTATATGGTGAGAGGTACCCTCCGGGCACCATTGAAATTAATATGAAAGGAACAATCAAGAATGCCAAGTGCAGTGCATAAAACGCAGGTAGGTGGTGGAAGACAGATAAGCAGCCTAGGAGGTTTAAGTTGCAGAATCTGAGGCTGCAGAGAGATGTGTTATACAATTTACATTACAACCAGTCACAATTTTAGAATGGGCATTGAAAAGCTCATATAGTTAAGTACTGAGTCCATAAAAAAACACAAAAAGCTTTACAACACAAGGGAACTAAATGATGGATAAACAGACAAAGAAGATAATCAGAGAGCAGGAGGAGAAAGCTTTCACAAAATTCCTCTGGTTTTGGCAACTTAACCCACACATCACAGGTAGCACTGTCTCTACAGTGGGATTATTTTAAAAGAGGCTTTCTCAGCCTTGAACTATTGACATTTGGGGCCAGATAATTCTTTGTTGTGTGGACTGTCCTGTGCATCATGGGATTAGCAGCATCCCTGGCCTCTGTCCATTAGTTGCCAATAGCACCTCCTCCCTCAGTTGTGACAACCAAAAATTTCTCCAGACATTGCCAAAGTCCCCTGGGGAAGGGGGAATTGCCCCCATTTGAGAACCACTACCTTAGAGAAAGCAACAGTATAAACTACTCCAGTGAATTATTTCCCCCTGGAATCATATGCACTTTGCCCTTTAAAGAGTATTAATTATAACCAAATGCTAATTTTAGTCAAAAAGTCCCATTGCACGCCAAATTAATATGGAGGGTAACCTAATAGTAGTTTAAAATAACCAGTTTCCATGAGGTCTAGAAAATCTCTTTGCTGCTTTATCCCTCAATCTATCTTAAAACACTGGGAAAGTGTTTGGTTTCCTATCCATTTGTGTAGCGAACAATACTTTTTTGTCGCAAAATAAAACCACAGACCGGCACCCTCCTAGGATATAGCAGCTAAATAGTAGTTCAACACTTTCTCCGCTTGATGAGATATAAAGAGAAAGCCAGGTGTATTTTGTAGATGAGAGAGTGAGGGAGAGAGGTTTGCATTTACCCTGAGACACTGAAGCAGCAGCAATAGTCTCGTGGTCATCAGGCTATCAGAGATTTCAAGAAGCCATTTTGATTTTTCCTTGAAGGTTACTTTCTATTCATTTATTTTTTATTTTAAATATTACCGTATTTTTATTCGTCTCACTGATGGATGTTCCTTCGTTGCGGCGGCAGCGAGGTGAAAGAGGACAGCGGGGGAAAAAAGGAAACAAAAACAAAAGTCACCTTTCTTCATGCACGCACAAGGGTGGTGATATTGGCCGAAGGTGATGGCGAAAATTTGTCGACGTGCTCGCGCCTGCTGTAAACCTTGGATGGAAGCGCATTCCGGGGCCCGGAACTGGCCCAGCATGGGGAGTGAGGAAGCCGTTCCCTCCCCAGCAGTCAGTCGTACCTCGCCCAGCGACGGTCCCGGTCACCCGTCTCCGGCCGTGACTGAGCGGAGAACACGCACCAGGAGGACGGGGTCTGGCAACGAGTCCCCTCCGCCCTGCTCTCCCGATGCGGCCCGCTCACTGGACTGCCGGTTGTTGAAGGTTACTTTTTAAAACTGCATGCTGTCTGCATGGTTATTGCTGTCAGTTAAGCTCGTTTCTCCTGGTCTTTTTTCTAACCTAGAAATAGGGCTAGATTTTAACTCTACGAGCGCAGCGATCATGTCTTGTGTGCCTTGCTCACCCCTCTATCCATAACACCTAGTCCAGTGCCTGCACTATAGCAAGCATACAACGTACGTTTCTTGAATGAACGAGGACAGAAATGCCAACTTTGAAGCAAACAGATTAGGATGCCAGCTCCTTAACAACAGGGGCCTTTTCTTATTTCTGGGCCTTTTCTTATTTCTGTGCCACCGCCAGCTCTGTGGTTGGTGGTTGGTGCACAGTGGATGGTCAGGAATGTTTGTGGAACTCGTCTGAATGTCAGGTCTCTGCCTGTATCTTTTGGGCAGCAAAGCACATCAGGGCAGCACAAAGCCGAGGTAGGTGTGCTGCCTGGATCTGGTGACCATGCTCATCCATTTGGTTCTGTCCAAGTACAACACAAAGACATATTCCACCATGAGGAAACAAATCACGACATCTGAGCGGAAAGATTTCAATACGCGCTTTGCAAAACCACATTGTCACCCTTCTGACAGATGAGGAGGTGGATTTGGTCCCTCAGCATCATGGTCTCACTCCTGGAGAATTTCTCAAGTGCCATAATAGCCACCCATAGGGGATGTGCTATCGTTGGTCGTGCTGCAGTCTAGGCAAAGGCTGGGAACATACTGTGCAAATTATATCACCACTGGCATCAAGGAGCTTATCCTCATCTTAAAAGGCATTATCTCTCAAGTTGAAACTTTAACAACACATCTACAATGAAAAATCAAAAGTGTGGGGCTTCCCTGGTGGCGCAGTGGTTAAGAATCTGCCTGCCAGTGCAGGGGACACGGGTTCGAGCCCTGGTCTGGGAAGATCCCACATGCCGCGGAGCAACTGGGCCTGTGAGCCACAACTACTGAGCCTGCGCGTCTGGAGCCTGTGCTCCGCAACAAGAGAGGCCGCGATAGTGAGAGGCCCGCGCACCGCGACGAAGAGTGGCCCCCGCTTGCCACAACTAGAGAAAGCCCTCGCACAGAAACGAAGACCCAACACAGCCATAAATAAATAAATAAATAAATAAATAAATTAAAAGAAAAAATCAAAAGTGTGCCAAAACGCAGAGCTGCTGGAGGAATAAGATGTGGCTCTTGGGGAAGGCGTGGATTCTCTCTAAGCACAGAGGGCCGGGCCGTGGCACTGGGGTTCGCACTAGGCTGCTAGAATGACAGTGCCCAGAAGCTACTGTGAATGGTAATGACAGGCAATAAAATACCCCTTTAAAAATCCAGCCAAAGATAAAGACATTAGATTGTAGCAATGCTCCCAAAACCAACCATTAGTACGTTAGCATAGACACAATGAGAAGACGCAACTAAAAATTATTTTCAATCTTACCAAATACTCGCAGGGAAACTAGGCCAAGAAAGCAATCAAAATCAAATAGAAGCAACGTGAGTTTATATAATCCAGAAGTTCAAAAAAATCAAGAAATGCATCGCAAAGATATTTCAAGAAAAAATAATTAATGAAAGCTTCATTAAGATGAAGAAAGAAGAACACAATTCTTCTCTATTCCCCCCAACCCAACCACTGTTACTAGGAACGGTGTCATATTTTGTGTGGGAATTCCAGGACACGATCATAAAATACAACACCAATTTATGCAATTTGAGTTAAGTTTGATTGTACAACATACGTGACAGACCTCTTGAATTAACTGCATTAAACGTTTTCAGTTATAGAAAGAAGATTCATGACTCACAGAGGCCATAAATGAAATACGGCACAGGTAGTAATGACTTGAATTGCATTCTTGAGTCTTTAAAGATAAATTAGTCAACAATGAGAATGTGATAGCTAACGTTGCAGTTAGTTACAGGGATAACGCGGCGACCTACATAACTTACTATTTTTAAAAAACTTAAAATTTACACAGGTTAATAGCATAAAAGACTCTTCACTCTCACGGCAGCAATGCAGTTCTATTAATGCACTGGTGTGGCCTTCTTATAATGGCTTAACTCTTCACACGCAAGTAGAATTACTCATGTTAATTCTCTGACCAGGAAAGGCGCAGATCAAACTAACGTTCACTGAACATCGCCTCATCCTAGGCACTTGGACAAATGACATCACATTCGATCTTTCCACTGCTCCTCTGTGGTTATGTCACTGGCAAAGCCCATTAACAATTCCCAGGAAATAAAAATAGAATCTGGGCAATAAAATAAAGTCTAACCTTTTTTTTTCTCCTTATGCTCAGTCTGGTGTCACTTGCTCACAGGGGGTCGCGTGCAGACAGAGGCCTTGCACTCGGCGCTTCAGACCAGAGTTCCCGGTGCGAAACGGCTGCGCCTGTACCTCAGAAGGCGCCCCACCACACTCGACTCAAGATGGCGGCGGCGGGCCGTGCGCAGAGACGCTGCGCCTGCTGGGCGCTGGATCTGGAGCGTGAGCCGCGCACCTGCCCCGCCTCGCGAGAACCCCGCCCCCTCCCCTCCCCACTGACAAGATCCCTGTACAGCAGCCCCGCCCACGGGCTGTCAGGAGAGCGCGTGCGCCAGAGCCTAGCTCGACCCAAACTTGCTCTCGTTCTAGTGACACGAGCAATACCAGGCAGAAGGACCCTTGTTGGGGACTGACTTGGGCAGGGGCGGGGGGGGGGGGGTGGTGGTGTTGGTAAGTTAGAGACTCTCCCATCCTGCAGATGAAGCAGCGGGGGTGGTGGTGGTGTTGTGGCTTTCCCGGGGCCACGTGTAGCTGCCCTTCAAGCCCTCTTGTCACTGGGCTAGATTTGGGTTGTGTCATACTGTGTCCCTTCTTCTGGGAAACCAGCTGCCCTCAGGCTCCAATAATCTTCCTGGTCTATGTGTAACTGACGGCTGAATCTTAGTCCAGGAAGAAACAGCTGACCCAGGCAGGATGAGGTATGGACAACTGGAGAATCTATTCTGGGTTCTCAAGCCGACACGGACCACATGTGCCTAAGCTGCAGCAGCCTCATTGCTTTGAGTAAGATAAGTCTGCCTGAGAAATGACCAACACGGGGAAACGATGGAGAGATGGGGAGAGAAACATTATCAACATCATTTTAATTGTACCCTGAAGGCAACTCTATCTCAAAAAAAGAAAATTTTGTTGATGTTAACTGAATTCTATTCTCTATTACAATTTCGTTAGTTTTCCTCTAATACCCCTTTTCTCTTCTAGGATCCCATCCAAGATTCCACATTACGTTTAACCTTCAGGTCTTGGACCTCTCTGGGCTGTGATAGCTTCCCAGACTTTCCTTGGTTTTTGTTGACCTTGACAGTGTTGAGGAGGACTGGTCAGGTATTTTGCAGTATGTCCCTCAGTGTTGGTTTGTCTGATCCTTTTCCCATGCTTAGTCTGGGTTGTGAGGTTTGGGGAAGGAAGACTGCAAATCATCATATTTTATCAGGGGTACATGATTGTCACTGACGATGCTGTGAATGCCCTTCAATCAGCAACCACCAAGAACACTGCTGCAGTTAAACGAGTTAGGTTTGTCACTCCCTGCACTGAGGGAGCACACACCATGGAGAGCTGTGGGAGTCTCAGCAGAGGGTGCTAGAAAGAACCTACCACAGACTTTGGAATTTGGTTGGATGGTTTGGGGGCCGGTCTAAGGAACTGAGGGTTTCCTCTACACTGTAAGCTCTAGATGGTCAGAGAGCAGGGCACTTCTATGATTGGTATCTATAGGGAGAGGATTCTAGCACAAAATTTTTCCTCCCCATAATTAATACTTTGTTGAAAAACTGACACCAAAATAGAAGATCACGGCTGTAAAATAAAACTACACTATCTGGTTAGATTAACTAGAATTACTGAACTGATGAAGCTTTCTGCAACAGAACGCAGTCAGGAAGGAGTGTGGATGACTACTGTTGCTTTCTTCTAAGCGAATAGCCTTCCTTGAGCCTGGCTTTTCCTTCTGTCAGCCGGCACCAACACTGCTGGACATCCTGCAGAAAGAAGTGCTGTCTGAGCACGGCTGGACATGATGAATATAAGCTGTATTCATCTTGTAGCAGCCTGGACACTTTACATCTATAAAATCAGAATTTGGATTTTAAACTAGCTATTTCTTTTCATGCTTTTTCTTTTCCTCTTCCAAGGATGGATATAGTAAATCTCTAGCCAAAGGCTATTGATCCTTATCTATACTTATCTACCTACATAGACAGATATAGCTATATCTACATCTTATCTATGGGGAGGCTGCACACAGAAAAAGCTGTCATGGTGAAGAGGTGCAGTCACTCACTCTGGCTGAGAGAGGGGGGTGTGTGGTATTTTGTGGGCGGCATAGTGACCTCGTTTTTGCCCGTGCTTAGATAAAGGTATAAAGTGGCCTTGCTTTGTCTCACTAAATCATGGTCTCACAATAACTGAGTTTGGTATCTGTGAGATTGGATCTCATCAGAGAAGAGCATGGTCTAACTGTGAGAGCCAGACCACCTTCTGAATGTCAGGGCCGTCTTCTCTGGCAGTGGTAGCCTCCAACACCTCTGTCTGCCAAGTGCCTCTGCTGCATCTTTCCTTCCCCACCCCAACCCCTTTCCACACTCTATTCTTTGGAAGGAAGTCACAAAGTGCAGGGGTGGGAGTCATGCTCCACCCCCTTGGGAGGAGGATGTCCTTGAACTTTGAAATCTTTTTCACTTGAGCTGGTTTGAGTCGGATTTTGGGAACCCCGGACAGTTCTGATGAGTGTTCTCAGGCCTCCGTGTTCTCGTTATTAGGCCTGTTGTGCTTATTTCAGGTCCTCTTCTTTATGAAAACTTTACAACGAAGTCACCCAGGAGATTTCTTTGGAAACAGATTAAGGAAGACGATATGTCTGGACTGATGAATTGGGTTCTAGGTCTTTCCAAGGTTTCCTGTTGGCAGGTCCCCTGTATCAGCTAAGAACCAAATGTGCTCCTGGGAGGCTGGGTTGTCCATCATGCTCCAGACAGAAACTTACTTCGAAAATTCAACTTGAACAGAAAACCAAGTGCTACTAAATGTGTGTCCGTCTAGAAACAACAAGATGCCATACTAATGGGAGAAGAGTTTCGAACAAATGAATGAAGCAGCATTCTGGCCCTGAGCTGGAATGATCTGAAGAAAACAGATTGCTCTTGGAAAAAAAAAAAAAAAAAAAAAGGGCGCTTTTGTTCTGCACTAGAAAAGATAGAGTTCTTTCACTTCAGCAGTCAGTTTCTATTCACCACAAGCGTTCTCCTGTGTAGGAAAATCAATAAGGACAATAAATAAATGGCAATCTTATTGAGGGCTGCTTACTAAGTGATTAAATGTTTCAAATCCCAAATACTTGCATGCTTCAGGGATACAAATCTAAATGAACATATGTAAATGGAATTAATGCTCAAATAATTTTCTAGTTACTTAGCACAAATGTGCAATTATTAATACTGCCATAATTTATGTTTGAATATTTATCGCCATTTTCCTAAGCATAAAATCTTTAATCTGCTTTTCTGACATAATTTGAAAATAGACCTGGGAATCTCTTTAATTATCTTTTCCTTTGTAGTGGAGAGAGAATAAAAGACCAAGAAAAGGAAGCCTTGCAGGAACGCTCGTTCTGAGGCGAGGGGGGGATCATTTCTGACGTCTCCATTCCCCCCACCGGAAAGGGAAGCATACGGTCTTCCCAAATCCATGATGAATTTGGTACTGGGATGTCAGTTTATACTTCACTCTTTGTTGCAAAGACCATGCAAATAAGGGTTTTACAGGTTATTTTTAAGAAAGGTTCTTTGAGTTATAATGAGGTGCCTGCAGGAGGGATACAGTATGAGTCTTCTGACACATTGAGAGGAAGCCAGGAAGGTGTTTTCTATCTGCTCTTACCACCTCCCACCCCCCCACTCCCGCTTCGTGCTCCTTGGTGAGCGTGAAACCGAGCAGCACCCTGTGGGGCTCCTGGGCACAGAAGCCTGTCCGTGTCCCTCATTCCTTGTTCGTAGGGAACAGACTCCAGCCTCCATGACCTTCCCTGAGTCCCAAAGGGCAGATTCATAGGACAGGTGCTAATCAGAGAAGGGAGGGGATGCAGAGACAAGGGAGGAGCAGCCAGGAAACGATGGTGCAGCCTTGGGACAGGGTCCTGGTTCCCCCTCAAGGGATACACAGAACAGTATCTTTGAGCTCTTTATAGAACTAAAACCCCCAACACATGGAAGATGTCAGCATTCTTCATTCCAGAGAAGGCCAGATTATAGGAACTAGAGAAGCTCATCAAGAGATTACCTGAGACAAGATTAAAGGAGTGCAGGCCCAGCACACACCCTGATCTTATCAGCAACCCTGCCCTTGACCAATTGCTATAAACACTCCTCATCAAAACACACAGTTTTCAAGGGCAGGAGCTCACTGTCTCCCCCTCTGCCTGGCAAAGCAATAAAGCTATTCTCTTCTACTTCACCCAAAACTCTGTCTCTGAGATTCGATTCGGCAGCAGTACACAGAGGCCACGTTTTTGGCATCAAGCACAGGTGGGCCCTGAAGGCTACCTTCTTGGTCAGTCTGCATCATGCCTAATGCCAGCAGGGGTTCGTGTCCTGTTTATCACTCCCAGCCTGCAGTCACAATGCCTCAGCTTGAAAACTATGGTCCTTTAGATGCTATCCAACTGTTTTCTAGACTTTGATACAGGACAGAAAAGCCTCCATGCCCAACCTCTTCACCTACCCTTCCCTGCCTGCCATCCCCACTGGAAGGGAAATAAAGCAGACACTGAGAAAGGTCGAGAAGACAGGGGAATAGCCTCTTATATCTGCATCCTTTTTCTGAGAAAGAAGACTTGGGTCTGAATTCCCACTCACTTGCTGGATGATGTTGGAGAAAGTTATCTTTGAACCTCTGTTTCATCATCTCCTAAGGAAGGAGGGAGGGAAGGGAGAGGGAGAAGATGGAAGGACAGAAGAGGGAAGCAGGGAGGTGGGAGGAGAAAAGAGGAGTAACCTGGATAGTCTCTAAAGCTTCCTTCCAATGAGATTCTATGGTCCTGAAATTCCCAGATACTTCAATCCTTGTTTGCTATGCCTTCTACACTTCTCATGTGTCCTGCCAGCCTCATCTCTCCCAGGTACTGGCTGCACGGTGGCCATGGTCCCACTCTTTCGGGAAGTCCAACAAGTTAAGATTAGTATGCAGAATTGTCATTGTCTACAAGCCTCCAAAGTCCCAGGCACCTAAGGACTGGAGGAAGTGAGCTGGGTTTGGATGTCAGTGAGATAAATGTAGTTCTAGTTTAGTGAAAATTAAACTATACAGGATCAGGAAATATTGTTGACATTGACTTTAATAATAGAGAATGGAGAACCAGGTAAGAAGAGAAAAACCACAGAAAGTTGGTTTGGTTATAAAAAGTAAATAATACTGTCATTTATGGAAATTCTAATCATATCTCATTACTACACAGATACTTGTTATCTTGAAGTATATGTTAAATTGTTTAAATTTAAAAATGTGTATTATTTATTTTGAATTAGGCATTTCATTCACTTTGTTCAAAGTACCAAAGTTTCAAAGTGTGTACAGTGAAGAGTCTTCCTCTGACACTCTCCCTCAGGGATGCAGTTCCCCTTTTCAGGGGCAAACAACATTACTAATTTCTTATGTATCCTTGTTTATAAATGCAAATATATAGATTAAATATATAGATTATTTTTCCTCTCTTTTTACACAAATGATGGCACACCATAAGTTGTGTACATTTTATACCATTAAAAACATCAGCAGGTCACATGGGCTCAGCCTTCATAATTGCTCATTTGCTTAAGAAAAACTTGGCATATTTTGATTGTCATTGACTCTATTTGTTTATGTATATAATAAATACATGTACCGAGCTTACAACATGCCATGCCTTGTTCTCAACTCTTTATAAATATTAACTCATTTGATGCTCATCTACCCTGTGATCTATTAAAGGTACCCTAAAGGAGGACTCAGTTTATTTAATCAGTAGCTCTTGAGGGAGTTGTCCCACCCCCTAGGGGGCATTTTGGAAATTTCCAGTGGTGATTTTTGGTCATTACAGTGATTGGTTGGCACCACTGGCAGGTATTTGGTTAAGAGGTCCTGCAATGGATGGGATGGTCCCACTTGACAAAACATCATCCTATCCTTGGTATGACCTCTAAATGTCCTACTGCACATTCAGGTAGGTAAACACCCCACTCATGATTATCTAATCTTAGAATCCAGCACTGTTCAATGCAGAAGCACAAAATACTTTTTGCATGGTTTTCACATACAAAGCAATGTCCAGGAATGCAACAATGATGAAAACTGAGGGAAGATTGTATTTTGTTTCATTGTTCACTTTATCACGAGTGTTCCCCTATTTCAGAAAATCATATCACTGACAACAATTCACCTTATGAGATTTGAGTCCTCAATGCAGTACACCTGTATCAGAGCAGACCATGTCCTTGCTAAACAGTCCACATCACCAAGTGGCTCGGGCGCACTTTTTCTCTCTAACCATGATTTGGAATCAGGATACCTAGAGATAAGTGTCAGGATATGCTTTCAAACACTGGTCAAACGTTTTCAATTCAATAGACCATGACAACACCAAAACCAGGAGTCACCCAAGAATTGCAGAATGTGCGGGGCTGTTATCTTCGGACTCGCAGTGTGCCTTGCATTGCTCCTGAGAGAGCGCCTCACCTCTGGGCAAGTGGGAGCCTGGGGCTTGGTGCAGGCAGGACTTATAAAAGCCAGGGTGTGCGAGGGGGCAGGACCAATTATGTTTATCTCCCTGGCAAGAGTTGGCCCTGGAAGAAAAGAAGGACCCAAACATCTAGAGTGAGTGGACTGGAAAAGGGAACAGAAACTGTGGAATCAGGAAGCAGAGCTGAAAAGACTCTTGGAGAAAGCAAAGGTGGAGTGACCTTTGTGATAACCTGAGGGGGAACCAAGGAACAGGAGGGAGCTGCAAGGACCCCGGGGGTGGTTCCCCTTCCGGAACCAGCCTGGGATGTCAACCAACCATGAGGATGCACACGGCCACTTGGTCTAACTAGCTAAAGCCAAGGTTAAAGACTTCACAATCTGTTTTTGCAGAGGTGCTGGTGGTTTAATTACCATCCTCTACATGGACAATACTACTGCTTGAATTTGACAAAGCACTGGAGATAAAGGAAATGAACATTTAACTTAAAAAGACTGACAACTTTTTAATCGACTCTTTAGGGATTTAAATGTAGGATGAGCTATTTAGCCAGTAGTGTGTGTACATTTCTCGTAAATTTAACCTAAAAACGCTGGACTATTCTCCTTTAGTGTAAGATTGAAGATGAGGTTAACGTTCCTGGTATTTGCATCCCTACTGGTTCCATCTCATTCTCGCTTTCCTCTCCAATCCATCCTCAGCGTTCAGCAAGAGTGAATGTTTTTTTTAAATATACATCATCATGTCCCTTGCTTAATACCATTCAGTGGTTCCCCATTGAACTTAAAACCAAGACAAAACACAATTCCTTAGCATGATCTGTAAGTCCCTGCACAATCTGTCCCCTGCTTCCCTCTCAAGCCTCAAATTATACTGTTCTTTCCCTCACTGACCATTTTCCTGTTATATAGGCAACCATCACCTCTATTCATATGTTCCATAAATGTTCCAAGCCTTCTTCCACCTTGTGCCTTCCCATGATATGCCATCTACAAGCTGGAGAACCAAGAAAGCTGATGGTGTAATCTAGCCCAAAGGCCTGAGAATCAGGAGTACTGGTGTCCAAGGGCAGGAGAAAATGGATGTCCATTTCAAGCAAATTTGCCCTTCTTCCACCTTTTTTTCTATTCAGGAATTCAGCAGATTGGATGTTGCCCACCGGCATTGGTGAGGGTGGTCTGTCTTAGTCTGATTTAGATGCTAATATCCTTTGGAAAGACCCTCACAGACATACGAGAAATGTTTTACCAGCTATCTGAGCATCCTTAGCCAGAGAAGTTGACACACAAAATTAACCATCATACTGTCCATCAAATCAGCTCACTAAATACAATGAAAAAACAATGATCAACAACAGGAAGATACATCTGGGGGAATTTATTGAACTTTAGAAATAAAGAACACTCCACACAGAGAAAAAGACAAGTCTCTTTGAATGTGAAAAGTTAAGCTGGCCTCAGAGCTCAGGTCAGCAATATTCAATGCCAACAGACAGTGGAGCATCCATTATAGATTCTGAGGAAAAAGACATGTGACCCAAGTCTCTATGTGCAGCCAAACTGTCATTCATATATTATGACAACACAAAGACAGTCACAAGTACACAAGGACTAGGGAGATAAATTGCCTTTCTATGTGAATCAAAAAAGTCTGCTTAATGAAGAGGGGATGTAAAATAGGAAGCTATAGCTCTAAATGATTAAAGGTGGGCATTGAATCCACATAAATAAAGTTAAATAACATGGTAGTGATGTTATTAAATACAGAATATAAATTTATATGTAAAAATTTTTAATTTTTTAATGAAAAAATGAAAAATTTTACAAAAACTGTTACAAAGAGAATATAAATGTTTCATGCAAAAATAAAAACATAATGATAATAGACTGAGATTTAAAAATATATACCAATTAAATATACTAGAATGTACCAATTAAAATTAGGAAGAAAAGAAGTGAAGCAAGCAAAAGAAATGTAAGGGTACTAATTTCATCATAATGTTTTCATTTTCTAAATTGAGAAATGAAGAAAGATTTTAAACTATTGTTCAAAGTTGCAAAGGTAGCCATTTGTTAGAAATTAAAACATATTGTGTGTCTTCTATATGCCTCCCAGGGCAATAAACAATCAAAAACAAGCCAAAATATATAGTGAAAGAAAGAACACAAAGAAAAAAATCAAGGAAACAAAAACCCCAGAAAACATTAAATAGAATTACAAAATTGAAATGAAACGTAGTTATTATAAAATTCAATGCAAATGGAATCAAAAACTAAAGCCAGCTATATGTCCTTAGTGACGAACTTTGAAAGTAAAAGAATGGCCAAGGATACACCAGGCAGCTGCAAACAAAATAAAAGAAAGCAGGGTTTGCAATATTAATATTAAGTTGAATTCAGGGAGAAAAGTATTATAATGCTGAGGTACAAAATTCAAAATTAAAATATACGTTTTATTCATTTTTATATACCGAAATATATAGCATCTAAATAGATAAAGTAAAAATTGCAGGAAATAAAAGGATAAACTAATTGAAACAAAATAGTAAGGGGAGACTTTAACACACTTTTCTTAGTCACTAGTGACTTCCATAGACTAATATAAGTAAATAAACAGAAACACACACACACACACACACACACAAACCACTGGATCTCATATAATTAATAGCAATTTCTTTTTAAATGTCCATATATTTTTCAAAACTTGGGTAACAGATAAAACCTCAGCAAATTCTAAAAAAAATAAAAGGTACAGATTTTCTGACCATAATTCAATAACAGTAAAATTGAATAGCCAAGGAGAACAATAAAAATAAAAAGCTCTCTGTGGGATTTCCCCGGCGGTCCAGTGGTTAAGAATGTGCGCTTCCACTGCCAAAGGTAAGGGTTCAATCCCTGTTCAGGGAACTAAGATCCCGCAGGCCTTTTGCCCCAAAAAAAAAAAAACCTCTCTTCTATTAGTAAATGTATAAACATCTCCTAAACTACTCTTTTTTTTTTTTTTTTTTTTTTTCACACACACACACTGTATTTTATTTTTACAAGAGATAAATCGACTGACACCAAGCATTGTACATGGATGACCACAACAAAAGCAACAATGATTGCAATTACCAAACATGAAACACACTCATACTATGTCATAGTATTGACATTCAGTCCAGTAATCCTCCACTGTAACAGCTCCTTTACTTTGCAGTGAAAATTGATTTGTATATTCTTTGCCTCTGAGTCCTTGTGGAATTTTTTTTTTTTTTTTTTTTTTTTAATTCAGACAGAAAGTCACAAAAATTATACTCATCCTCATCAGTTCACTCAGTCCCATGTAATTAATTTTTTTTTTCATCTTGATCTTTTGTTAGCACTTTTATGAGTTCATCAGTTTTTCATTAGAGTTCTGAAAATGCTTATTCATTCAGTTCAGCAGTACAGTCCGTTACCAGAAACCTGTACTTGTCAGAGTCTTTTCCATGTATTTCTTGAAGATGAAACCCTTTTATAGGAACATATTTGCAAAATCATCAGAGTACACCCAGAACTGTCTGTAAATGACAAAAGACTTAAAAATGACCACTGTTAAAGATTTGATGACAGTTCATAATAATGCAGTTGACAAGAAAATTAGTTATTTCTGAGATATACATTTTAAAGTAATAACTAGGATTATTACTTATAACATTATACCAGAACATATAAGATTTTTAGAAATTTCATGTAATGTCTGAAACATTTATATTAACATATTTCCATACATATTTCCATACAAGTACAAATATAAGATTTTTAGAAATTTCATGTAATGTCTGAAACATTTATATTAACATATTTCCATACATATTTCCATACAAATACAAATATGATTTTTAGAAATTTCATGCAATGTCTGAAACATTTATATTAACATATTTCCATACATATTTCCATACAAATACAAATATAAGATTTTTAGAAATTTCATGTAATGTCTGAAACATTTATATCAACATATTTCCATACAAATAACCCAATGAAAGTTTAGTATTAGTTGTTTTGTTTGTTTTTTTATACTGCAGGTTCTTATTAGGCATCAGTTTTATACACATCAGTGTATACATGTCAATCCCAATTGCCCAATTCAGCACACCACCATCCCCACCCCACCGCAGTTTTCCCCCCTTGGTGTCCATATGTCCATTCTCTACATCTGTGTCTCAACTTCTGCCCTGCAAACTGGCTCATCTGTACCATTTTTCTAGGTTCCACATACATGCATTAATATACGATATTTGTTTTTCTCTTTCTGACTTACTTCACTCTGTATGACAGTCTCTAGATCCATCCACGTCTCAACAAATGACTCAATTTCGTTCCTTTTTATGGCTGAGTAATATTCCATTGTATATATGTACCACATCTTCTTTATCCATTCGTCTGTTGATGGGCATTTAGGTTGCTTCCATGACCTGGCTATTGTAAATAGTGCTGCAATGAACATTCGGGTGCATGTGTTTTTTTGAATTACGGTTTTCTCTGGGTATATGCCCAGTAGTGGGATTGCTGGGTCATATGGTAATTCTATTTTTAGTTTTTTAAGGAACCTCCATATTGTTCTCCATAGTGGCTGTATCAATTTACATTCCCACCAACAGTGCAAGAGGGTTCCCTTTTCACCACACCCTCTCCAGCATTTGTTGTTTGTAGATTTTCTGATGATGCCCATTCTAACAGGAGTGAGGTGATACCTCATTGTAGTTTTGATTTGCATTTCTCTAATAATTAGTGATGTTGAGCATCTTTTCATGTGCTTCGTGGCCATCTGTATGTCTTCTTTGGAGAAATGTCTATTTAGGTCTTCTGCCCATTTTTGGATTGGGGTGTTTGTTTCTTTGATATTGAGCTGAATGAGCTGTTTATATATTTTGGAGATTAATCCTTTGTCCGTTGATTCATTTGCAAATATTTTCTCCCATTCTGAGGGTTGTCTTTTCGTCTTGTTTATGGTTTCCTTTGCTGTGCAAAAGCTTTGAAGTTTCATTAGGTCCCACTTGTTTATTTTTGTTTTTATTTCCATTACTCTAGGAGGTGGATCAAAAAATATCTTGCTGTGATTTATGTCAAAGAGTGTTCTTCCTATGTTTTCCTCTAAGAGTTTTATAGTGTCCAGTCTTATATTTAGGTCTCTAATCCATTTTGAGTTTATTTTTGTGTATGGTGTTAGGGAGTATTCTAATTTCATTCTTTTACATGTAGCTGTCCAGTTTTCCCAGCACCACTTATTGAAGAGACTGTCTTTTCTCCATTGTATATCTTTGCCTCCTTTGTCATAGATTAGTTGACCATAGGTGCGTGGGTTAATCTCTGGGCTTTCTATCTTGTTCCATTGATCTATGTTTCTGTTTTTGTGCCAGTACCATATTGTCTTGATTACTGTAGCTTTGTAGTATAGTCTGAAGTCAGGGAGTCTGATTCCTCCAGCTCCATTTTTTTGCCTCAAGACTGCTTTGGCTATTCGGGGTCTTTTGTGTCTCCATACAAATTTTAAGATGATTTGTTCTAGCTCCGTAAAAAATGCCATTGGTAATTTGATAGGGATTGCATTGAATCTGTAGATTGCTTTGGGTAGTATACTCATTTTCACAATGTTGATTCTTCCAATCCAAGAACATGGTATATCTCTCCATCTGTTGGTATCATCTTTAATTTCTTTCATCAGTGTCTTATAGTTTTCTGCATACAGGTCTTTTGTCTCCCTAGGTAGGTTTATTCCTAGGTATTTTATTCTTTTTGTTGCAATGGTAAATGGGAGTGTTTCCATAATTTCTCTTTCAGATTTTTCATCATTAGTGTATAGGAATGCAAGAGATTTCTGTGCATTAATTTTGTATCCTGCAACTTTACCATATTCATTAATTAGCTCTAGCAGTTTTCTGGTGGCAGTTTTAGGATTCTCTATGTATAGTATCATGTCATCCGCAAACAGTGACAGTTTTACTTCTTCTTTTCCAATTTGTATTCCTTTTATTTCTTTTTCTTCTCTGATTGCCGTGGCTAGGACTTCCAAAACTATGTTGAATAATAGTGGTGAGAATGGACATCCTTGTCTCGTTCCTGATCTTAGAGGAAATGCTTTCAGTTTTTCACCATTGAGAATGATGTTTGCTGTGGGTTTGTCATATATGGCCTTTATTATGTTGAGGTAGGTTCCCTGTATGCCCACTTTCTGGAGAGTTTTTATCAGAAATGGGTGTTGAATTTTGTCAAAAGCTTTTTCTGCATCTATTGAGATGATCATATGGTTTTTATTCTTCAATTTGTTAATATGGTGTATCACATTGATTGATTTGCGTATATTGAAGAATCCTTGCATCCCTGGGATAAATCCCACTTGATCGTGGTGTATGATCCTTTTAATGTGTTGTTGGATTCTGTTTGCTAGTATTTTGTTGAGGATTTTTGCATCTATATTCATCAGTGATATTGGTCTGTAATTTTCTTTTTTTGTAGTGTCTTTGTCTGGTTTTGGTATCAGGGTGATGGTGGCCTCATAGAATGAGTTTGGGAGTGTTCCTTCCTCTGCAATTTTTTGGAAGAGTTTGAGAAGGATGGGTGTTAGCTCTTCTCTAAATGTTTGATAGAATTCACCTGTGAAGCCATCTGGTCCTGGACTTTTGTTTGTTGGAAGATTTTTAATCACAGTTTCAATTTCATTACTTGTGATTGGTCTGTTCATATTTTCTATTTCTTCCTGGTTCAGTCTTGGAAGGTTATACCTTTCTAAGAATTTGTCCATTTCTTCCAGGTTGTCCATTTTATTGGCATAAAGTTGCTTGTAGTAGTCTCTTAGGATGCTTTGTATTTCTGCAGTGTCTGTTGTAACTTCTCCTTTTTCATTTCTGATTTTATTGATTTGAGTCCTCTCCCTCTTTTGCTTGATGAGTCTGGCTAATGGCTTATCAATTTTGTTTATCTTCTCAAAGAACCAACTTTTAGTTTTATTGATCTTTGCTATTGTTTTCTTTGTTTCTATTTCATTTATTTCTGCTCTGATCTTTATGACTTCTTTCCTTCTGCTAACTTTGGGTTTTGTTTGTTCTTCTTTCTCTAGTTTCTTTAAGTGTAAGGTTAAATTGTTTACTTGAGCTTTTTCTTGTTTCTTTAGGTAGGCTTGTATAGCTATAAACTTCCCTCTTAGAACTGCTTTTGCTGCATCCCATAGGTTTTGGGTCGTCGTGTTTTCATTGTCATTTGTCTCTAGGTATTTTTTGATTTCCTCTTTGATTTCTTCAGTGATCTCTTGGTTATTTAGTAACGTATTGTTTAGCCTCCATGTGTTTGTCCTTTTTACGTTTTTTTCCCTGTAATTCATTTCTAATCTCATAGCGTTGTGGTCAGAAAAGATGCTTGATATGATTTCAATTTTCTTAAATTTACTGAGGCTTGATTTGTGACCCAAGATGTGATCTATCTTGGAGAATGTTCCGTGCGCACTTGAGAAGAACGTGTAATCTGCTGTTTTTGGATGGAATGTCCGATATATATCAATTAAATCTATCTGGTCTATTGTGTCATTTAAAGCTTCTGTTTCCTTATTTATTTTCATTTTGGATGATCTGTCCATTGGTGTAAGTGAGGTGTTAAAGTCCCCCACTATTATTGTGTTACTGTCGATTTCCTCTTTTATAGCTGTTAGCAGTTGCCTTATGTATTGAGGTGCTCCTATGTTGGGTGCATATATATTTATAATTGCTATATCTTCTTCTTGGATTGATCCCTGGATCATTATGTAGTGTCCTTCCTTGTCTCTTGTAACATTCTTTATTTTAAAGTCTATTTTATCTGATATGAGTATAGCTACTCCAGCTTTCTTTTGATTTCCATTTGCATGGAATATCTTTTTCCATCCCCTCACTTTCAGTCTGTATGTGTCCCTAGGTCTAAAGTGGGTCTCTTGTAGACAGCATATATATGGGTCTTGTTTTTGTATCCATTCAGCCAGTCTATGTCTTTTGGTTGGGGCATTTAATCCATTCACGTTTAAGGTAATAATCGATATGTATGTTCCTATGACCATTTTCTTAATTGTTTTGGGTTTGTTTTTGTAGGTCCTTTTCTTCTCTTGTGTTTCCCACTTAGAGAAGTTCCTTTAGCATTTGTTGTAGAGCTGGTTTGGTGGTGCTGAATTCTCTTAGCTTTTGCTTGTCTGTAAAGCTTTTGATTTCTCCATCAAATCTAAATGAGATCCTTGCCGGGTAGAGTAATCTTGGTTGTAGGTTCTTCCCTTTCATCACTTTAAGTATATCATGCCACTCCCTTCTGGCTTGCAGAGTTTCTGCTGAGAAATCAGCTGTTAACCTTATGGGAGTTCCCTTGTATGTTATTTGTCGTTTTTCCCTTGCTGCTTTCAATAATTTTTCTTTGTCTTTAATTTTTGCCACTTTGATTACTATGTGTCTCGGCGTGTTTCTCCTTGGGTTTATCCTGTATGGGACTCTCTGCGCTTCCTGGACTTGGGTGGCTATTTCCTTTCCCATGTTAGGGAAGTTTTCGACTATAATCTCTTCAAATATTTTCTCTGGTCCTTTCTCTCTCTCTTCTCCTTCTGGGACCCCTATAATGCGAATGTTGTTGCGTTTAATGTTGTCCCAGAGGTCTCTTAGGCTGTCTTCATTTCTTTTCATTCTTTTTTCTTTAGTCTGTTCCGCAGCAGTGAATTCCATCATTCTGTCTTCCAGGTCACTTATCCGTTCTTCTGCCTCAGTTATTCTGCTATTGATTCCTTCTAGTGTAGTTTTCATTTCAGTTATTGTATTGGTCATCTCTGTTTGTTTGTTCTTTAATTCTTCTAGGTCTTTGTTAATCATTTCTTGCATCTTCTCAATCTTTGCCTCCATTCTTATTCCAAGGTCCTGGATCATCTTCACTATCATTATTCTGAATTCTTTTTCTGGAAGGTTGCCTATCTCCACTTCATTTAGTTGTTTTTCTGGGGTTTTTTCTTGTTCCTTCATCTGGTACATAGCCCTCTGCCTTTTCATCTTCTCTATCTTTCTGTAACTGTGGTTTTTGGTCCACAGGCTGCAGGATTATAGTTTTTCTTGCTTCTGTTGTCTGCCCTCTGGTGGTTGAGGCTATCTAAGAGGCTTGATGGGAGGCTCTGGTGGTGGGTAGAGCTGACTGTTGCTGTGGCGGTCAGAGCTCAGTAAAACCTTAATCCACTTGACTGTTGATGGGTGGGGCTGGGTTCCCTCCCTGTTGGCTGTTTTGCCTGAGGCAACGCAACACTGGAGCCTACCCGTGCTCTTTGGTGGGGTTAATGGCAGACTCTGGGAGGGCTCACGCCAAGGAGAACTTCCCAGAACCTCTGCTGCCAGTGTCCTTATCCCCACGGTGAAACAGAGCCACCACTCGCCTCTGCAGGAGACCCCCCAACACCAGCAGGTAGGTCTGGTTCAGTCTCCCCCAGGCTCACTGCTCCTTCCCCTGGGTCCTGATGCACACATTACTTTGTGTGTGCCCTCCAAGAGTGGGATCTCTGTTTCCCCCAGTCCCGTCAAAGTCCTGCAATCCAATTCCCACTAGGCTTCAAAGTCTGATTCTCTAGGAATTCCTCCTCCCGTTGCCTGACCCCCAGGTTGGGAAGCCTGACGTGGGGCTCAGAACCTTTACTCCAGTGGGTGGACTTCTGTGGTATAAGTGTTCGCCAGTCTGTGAGTCACCCACCCAGCAGTTATGGGGTTTGATTTTACTCTGATTGCGCCCCTCCTACCGTCTCACTGTGGCTTCTCCTGTGTCCTTGGACTGGGGTATCCTCCTTGGTGAAGTCCAGGGTCTTCCTGTCAATGATTGTCCAGCAGCCAGTTGTGATTCTGGTGCTCTCGCAAGAGGGAGTGACAGCACGTCCTTCTACTCCGCCATCTTGGTTAATCCACCTCCTAAACTACTCTTAAGTCAAAGGATAAATCAAAACCATAAATGTAGAATAGCTAAAAATAATAACAACAACAATGCAAAATAAATCCTAAAGCTGTACCCAGATGAAAACATGCATTTTAACTTCTTTCACTACCAATCATTAAAAAATGAAGCAAATGAATTAGGCACCCAAATCAAGTGTTTAGAAAAATAACAACAAAATATACCCAAACAGCAAAAGTAAGGAATTAATAAAGATAAATGCAGATATAAATGAATTAGCAAACAAAACTCGAAGAATTGATACCTAAAATCAAGAGCTGTTTCTTTAAGTGGAAAGAGAAAAACTCCAGAGTAAAATAAATAAACTACTTGATAGACTAATCAACAAAAAAGTGAGAAAGCATAAAAACACAAAATTAGAAATAAGAATAGAGGGCTTCCCTGGTGGCGCAGTGGTTGAGAATCTGCCTGCTAATGCAGGGGACACGGGTTCGAGCCCTGGTTTGGGAAGATCCCACATGCCACGGAGCAGCTGGGCCCGTGAGCCACAACTACTGAGCCTGCGCGTCTGGAGCCTGTGCCCCGCAACGGGAGGGGCCGCGATAGTGAAAGGCCCGTGCACCGCGATGAAGAGCGGTCCCCTCACCGCGATGGGGAGTGGCCCCCGCTTGCCGCAACTGGAGAAGGCCCTCGCACGAACCGAAGACCCAACACAGCCAAAAATAATAAATAAATAAATAAATAAAGTAGCTATAAAGTTTAAAAGAATTCAGAACAATATTTTGCACAACTCTGGCTAATACATTTGAAAACCTGAATGAAAAGTCAATCATTATATTTCTGTCCCCCAGGTTGCCAGCCTCCCTTGCCAAAGGGACATCTGCTGGGGGCTTTTGGGAAAGTGTCTGCATTCCAGATAAAGGACAAACATGGATGCCGTAGCCCTTCCTCTTTTTGAACACAGATGTACTCCCAGGGATGCTGCAGTTTCCTTGTAACCCTGAGAGAAAAGCGGAGACTCAGACGCGGGGCAAGGTTGAGTCACCGAATGAACCAACACATTCTACCTCCAGGCTTCTAGTTGTTCATTTATCATTATGCTAGAAGTTTTAGTCAATGTAATTAGACAAGTGAATTAAATAAGAAATATAAACAATAAATAGGAGAAGGAAAATTATCATTATTTTAGATGCTATGACTGATAGAGCACCTGAGGGAATGAACTAAAAAATATTATTAAATATATAACTTAATAAGGCAGCTTGCTACAACATTAATATACAAAAATAAATGGTTTTATCACTTAAATACAATCACTAATTAGCAAATATAATGAAAGAAAATATTGGGACTTCCCTAGTGGTCCAGTGGTTAAGACTCTGCGCTTCCAGTGTAGGGGGCGCAGTTCAATCCCTGGTCAGGGAACTAAATCCCATATGCCAGACGGTGTGGCCAAAAAAAAAAAAAGAAAGAAAATATCCCATTTATAATAGCAACAAGTTGATAAAATAACTAGGAACACATTTGGAAAAACAGGACTTAAGACTGCAAAAATTTACTAGATATATGCAGAAGTATGTGCCCAACAAATGGAAAATTGTCATTCTACTCAAAACCATTTCAAATGTTCATGTATTATACCATAAAGAAATCTCAGTTCTCAAAGGTAGAAATCATAAATTCCACTTTCTGACTATAATTGTTAAACTAGAAATTAGTAACTCTAAAACTTTGGACATTAAAAATTCTTTTCTAGATAACATAATTTAAAAAGAAAATTAAAATTAAATTATAGACTATTTAGAAACTGACAAAAATCAAGACACTACAAATCAAAGTTATTGAGATGTGGTCACAATACTATTGAAAAGAAATTGTATTGCCTTAAGTACATTTATTAGGAAACAGTGAAGACTAAAAATAATAAATGACTAAGCATTTTTTAAAGAATTAGAACAAAAAATCTTAAAATTTGTATGGAGACACAAAAGACCCCGAATAGCCAAAGCAGTCTTGAGGGAAAAAAACGGAGCGGGAGGAATCAGATGCCCTGACTTCAGACTATACTACAAAGCTACAGTAATCAAGACAATATGGTACTGGCACAAAAACAGAAATATAGATCATTGGAACAGGATAGAAAGCCCAGAGATAAACCCACACACCTATGGTCAACTAATCTATGACAAAGGAGGCAAGGATATACAATGGAGAAAAGACAGCCTCTTCAGTAAGTGGCTGTTAGAATGGGCATCATCAGAAAATCTACAAAGAGCAAATGCTGGAGAGGGTGTGGAGAAAAGGGAACCCTCTTGCACTGTTGGTGGGAATGTAAATTGATACAGCCACTACGGAGGACAGTATGGAGGTTCCTTAAAAAACTAAAAATAGAACTACCATATGACCCAGGAATCCAACTACTAGGCATATACCCAGAGAAAACCATAATTCAAAAAGACACATGCACCCCAATGTTCACTGCAGCACTATTTACAATAGCCAGGTTATGGAAGCAACCTAAATGCCCATCAACAGACGAATGGATAAAGAAGATGTGGTACATATATACAATGGAATATTACTCAGCCATAAAAAGGAATGAAATTGGGTCATTTGTAGAGACATGGATGGATCTAGAGACTGTCATACAGAGTGAAGTAAGTCAGAAAGAGAAAAACAAATATCGTATATTAACGCATATATGTGGAACCTTGAAAAATGGCACAGATGAACCTGTTTGCAGGGCAGAAATAGAGACACAGACGCAGAGAACAAACATATGGACACCAAGGGGGGAAAGTGGCAGGGGCAGGGGGTGGTGAATTGGGAGACTGGGATTGACATATATACACTAATATGTATAAAACAGATAACTAATAAGAACGTGCTGTATAAAAAATAAATAAAATAAAATTCAAAAAGAAAATTTATTTAGGTACTCTGCCCTCAAAAAGGTGGAGCATAACTCCCTACTCCTTTCGTGTCAGATAAGTAGGGTAACTTCCTTCCAAAATGTACAGAATGGAAAGGGGGCAAAGAAGAGTAGCTTTACAGTGGAGACCTTCCAAGTACCACCTCAGCCAGGCAGTCAAGAGAGCAGCATCCACGATCATAAATCATGTGGAGAAGATGTCCTCTTGACATGAGGTGATGAACACGGCCCTTTACCTCTATGATCTTCCTCCCAGTAACCCATAACTCCAGTCCTATCATGAAAAAAAATCACACAAATTTCCAGAGATGGGCACCCAACAAGATGCCTGATCTACACTCCTCAAAACTGTAGAGGTCATCAAAAACAATGAAGTCTGAGAAACTGCCACAGTCTAGAGGAGCTCAAGGAGACACAAGGATTAAATGTCATGTGATGTCCTGGATGGGATCTTGGAACAGATAAAGGACACTGGGAAAAAACTAAAGGAATCTAAATAAACTATGATCTTTAATAAAAAGGTATCAATATTGGTGTTTTAATTGTTACAAGTGTGCCATACTATGTTAACGATAGGAGAAACTGGGAGCCAGGTATATGGGAACTCTCAATCTTTCTGAAAACCTAAACTGTAATAAAAAGTAAAGTCTATTTTAAAAAGACTGGTAATTGATGGAGCTAGGATATGGACAAAGCAGCTTGACTCCATTGCTCGTACTATTAACAGAAAATAATTTTCTAGAAAAATAAAAATTATCACAATTTTCTTAACAAAGAGAATAAAAAAACCTAGATAGAACACTAAGCTCAGATAAATGTAACAGGCTGTCAAAATTGTATATCTCCACTTTTCCTCCTCCCTACAAAAAAAGGCAACAGGCCCAAATAGTTTAATAAACAAGTTTTCTTCCAAAAGAACCAATGACTCCTGTGACATTTATGTTGTTCTAAAAAAAAAAAGGATGGAAGTTTTCCCAACTCATTCAAGAGAGCCAGTATAATCCTCACACCAAATGGGACAAAAACAGCAGACACACATACAATAAACCAATGCTATTTGTGAACACATATGCAAAATTTGATGTAATAATCAATTTTATGCTGGGGAAGAGCAGAGGTAGGCCATGGTGTTACCAGAGAGGCCTGGGGGCTGCTGCTATTTAGCAACTAGTATGGAACTAGTTCAATACTTAATAGCTTTCCTTATATTCTGGCTGACTGTCAGCCCTGGTATCAGCCCCTTTATGTTGTGTATCTGAGCATACCTGTGTTTTCAAGTCTGTAAGTACAAAGATCAGGGGCTGGAAGGACACAGACCAAACTGCTAACAGGGGTGAGAGGACTGAGACCAGAGCCATGGCTGGTAAAAAAGGGAACTTTTGCTTTAACTCAATAATCTTCTGTTATTTGGGGAGTACAAAACTTGCCCTAACAGATATTAAGATATATTATAAAGCTCAGCATTTAAAAAAGTGTCATACTGACTCAGGAATAGGTAGAAATGTCAGTAGATCAGAATACAGTGTCCAGAATAGACTTGAGCATATATAGAAATTTAATGCATGATAAAAGTGGCATTTCAAATCAGTGAGGAAATGATGGATAACTCAGATGTCTAGCCATTTGGAAAACATAAAGTTAAATCTCTATCACATTGTTTACATTGAAATAGATTCGATGCTTCAAAGATTTAAATGTAGACGTATAAAACCATGAAAGTACTAAAAGAAGTCATGAGTGACTTGTATAATACTGGCATGGGGAAAGCGTCTCTGATACGGCAAGGAAGCTAAAACCCACCCAAAACCAGACAGTTAGGCTCCCGAAAAATTAAACACATTTGCACAATAAAGAATACCATTAACAATCAAAGATAAAAGATAAGCTTGGGAACGTATTTGCCACACATGTAGGATAAAAATGTGTATGCATTGTAAAAAAATAAGAAAAAGTGAAAATCCCAAGACAAACTGGAAAGAGGAAGTGGTGGAAGGAGAAACAGGCAAAATCCTGCTGGAGTGCCATTTAGCGATTCTTCCTCACATATAAAACATGCATGCTCTTTGGTCTAGGCATTCCACTTCTAGGAATCGATTCTCTAGACACACTCACAGGAATTGTGGCATTGTTTGTAATAAGAAAAAAATGTAGAAAAACCAAATGTACACTATAGGGTATTGATGAAAGAAATGGTAGTATATCAATACAATGAAATACTCTGCAACCATCAAAAATAAAAAGGTAAATCTAGGTGCACTGACATGAAAGTCTCCAAGATAATTATTTAAGTGAAAAAAAGTTACATAGCAAAGTGGCCACATTTTTATAAAATAATTAGAATACATACATTTGCATAATTATAGAAAAGGATCTTGGAGGAGTATATACCCATCTGGATACAAGGATGATTTCTGAGAAGTGAGAAAAAAGTGGAGCGGAGACATCTCTATTCTGCTTCTTACACTTATGCATAGTTTGAATATTTTTACAGTTTGCATTATACAATAATTAAAATTCAAAAATAATTTTAAAATTGTTAAGATTCTTTTCTCCCTTCCATCTTCTGCATTATTAGAAAAATAAAATTTCTAGAACAGAAAAAGGCAATCAACCTCATTGATTAGTCAGCTGAAGGAGTTCAGCGTCACAGGCAGTCTCAAATTTTCAGCCAGAGTGCTAGTTCATTCATAAAGAACATTCAGAGATGGGATTAGGAGGAGAGCCCCAGGGAAAACCATCACAATCTCCCCTACAAACTGGTCCCTAGTCCTTCACTCTCCAAGCAGACTGATGGCATTAGCCAGGGACAATGAGTGGAGAATAAACAGCTTTGGACAGGAAGCTGCCATTCTGAAAGGAAACTTGGCAGGAGAACTGAACGAATGGAAGCTTTGTGAAGTGAAGAAAGCCCACCAGCTGTGGAGCACTGCTGACGACTGTGGTGTATGAAGAAACAGTGGACTTGAGAGTCATGACATTTGTGTTGAGGATCTCCATTGATGCTTGAGTTAGAAAATCAGATAATCTCTTTGAGCCTCGTTTTCTTCATCTGAAAAATGGGATGAATGATACCCATCTCCCAGGGCTGTGATGAAAGATTAAATTTAAATATGTGTATGGAACACTTTGTCAATAGAAAGACAGTGTGCATGTGAAAATCGTTACTCCACTACGTGTGGAATGTGTACGCCAGTAGAAGGCAGTGGTGGGACCGTAACTCTCAGCCCATGAAGATAACGCACCATGGAAAAGCTAGGGCTGCTGGATGAAATACAGGATGCCCAGTTGAATTTGACTTTCAGATAAACAATAAATACTTTTTTAGTATAAGTATGTCCAATGCTAACCGAGCACAAGTTAGCATTTAGTTTTAACTGCTTTCTAGTGTTCTCTCCTCATTTCAAACAAATTAGACACATCTCTCCAAGCATTTTGAAAGCTCTGTGGGAATACAGATCATATCATATATTTATCTTGGATCCTCCAGGATGCTTGAACACTGTCATGCACATAACTAGTGCGAAATAAATGACAATGAGAGCAAGGATTTGGTTTGGGTGTCATTAGTTCCACTAATACCTTCAGGGCTTGAAAACATATGCTAATATCCTCAGGGTCCTGCCTCTCATCCAGCTGCCCCGAAGCCTGTGAATCAGCTAGGGTTCACAGGCTCAAATACTGGCCCATTTCTGAGTGAAGGAAAGAAGGTCTCAGAAACTTAGTATGATATAAATGGCACTAACCTCATTCTTATCTGCTCCCATACCACTGCATAACTTTGGTGTGACTTGGGTTACCCACACTTGGCTTAAAATCTTAAATTCCTCCTATACTCTGTTTTAGTGTTGCAACTTGGTCATGTTTCACTAAGAGATAAATAGAAAATTTTAGACTCTTTTTGCTTTATTAAAAAAGAAGAAAGATAATTTATACCTTTAAACATGGAAACTAACTCAAGTTTGGCTGGGTTTTAGGCTACCAGATTTTGAAAAGAAGGCAGCCTTTCCCTGTCCCTGTCATTCTTCTTCCTTGGCTCTTTCTTGCTGAAGTTTTCAATGAGGTTTTGGAGCTGTCACAAATGTCCCTGGGTTAAAAGAACATATTAAATCCGTGTTTGGTTAGAAGAAGGGAGAAAAACCAAAGAATATAAGAGTTACTCTATCCATAGCCAAGATGATAATCTGGATGCACTCTGCATAACACGTGGTGTTTTTTTTGTTTTGTTCTGTCTTTTAATTTTTTTGTTTTCTGAGAGAAGATACAGAACTTTCTCTGGAATTCTTTGATGAAATATACACTTGAATCACACAAAAAGAAAATGTGACGAGGAAATACTTTGCATACCGAGTTGTGGCCATGATTATGTAGGAGTGTACACCATTTCCAATTAAACAAAGAAATAGGCAGTAGAAAACACTTTCTGAAAACCAGAGAGTCTCTTTGAAAGAAGAGTGGAATTTGCACTCTACCTTATTCATTAACGTTAGAAACTGCCATCCCTTTAATGAGCAGCCTGAGGGCGGAGAAAGTGTCTTGAATAGCTATATTCCAGGGAGCACTTGGCATCGTCACTGAAACATAATGTGGGATCGCAATTGTGTGGGTTTTTTTCCCAGTGAATAGGAAGTGATCAAAGATAACATTGCCTGAGAAAGAATTAAAATAGTGTAACATTGCATCAAGTTATAGCCAATGCCAATCATTATATGGATGAATGAACAAGATCCTTTAAATAATGGTATAGACGTGCTGTGGCATTCAAAATATAATGACCAACTTCAGTGGGGTTTAAATAAAAACGCGAAAGCATGTGCCCACTCATCTGGCCAGAACATTGAAGTATAAGCACGTCTCTTTAAATAGATCTGTAAGCCACATCCTTCATTTACATCATCTATAAAACATTGGACTACAGGAAGTAAATTAATTCAAAAAAACTGCCTTAGGAATTTTATCTGAGCAATGGGAAATGTTATCTACTAGGAGACTGGAAAAAACTAGGGGCACAATCAGAAAAAAATAAAGTAAAAAGGACTTCTATAATTACAGTGTGATCACCTTTCCCTCCGTGAAAGGACAGGAAAGGAAAGCACAATACAGGAATTGAATTCATCATTGTGTAGATGAGAGTTCCTGGCATACAATGCTAGACGGAGCTATTTACTGGAAGAAGTGTTGGTTTATTTACATGCTTAACAGCACCACCTTCTAGCTTCGGCCAACTGACAAATAACAGCACAGCAAGGAAGAGAAAGAAAAGGCCATCGTCCCTATTCCAGAGAGAATCAGAACAGAACAGACAGGGGCTGTCACAAATCCATACATCTTGACCCGTCATTATAAAATGGAATGTCCAGCTTCTCCAAACATCTCCAAAGAGATAATCTTTCCTTTTTCAGTAACAAGAATCATAGCAAGGAAACTTGACTCTGCATCCAAAAGGAGGGATGAGAGAGGGGGAAAAAAATCGATACTCGCCTAATCTCCATAGCACAACTCTTTCAAAAAATGAGAAAAATAAAATTTAATCTTTGTCAGAGGACTCATAAATAAGGCCAAATGCACCCTTGTGCACTTGACTAAAACAAAGGTGCAAAATATCTGATTTGATGAACAAAGATTGGCTGATGAATGGAGTGAATTGTTTTAATACAGTACACAGGAGATCTGAATAAAGAGATCAAAGGAGACCAGAGAGCACAATGCACCCACAATTGCAACTGCTCCCCAGGGAGTGACAAGAATACAATTGGAAGATTTTGCTCAGAGAGATACTACCACTGATTCTAATCTAGTTGTCTATGCTAATCAAGGCACAGCCTTTGAGCTTCCTCTAAAAGTTTCCACTTTTTTAACTTAGAAAATAATGCTTGAACTTTCAGTTGTTAAATATAAATTCTGACAGGTTTCAAGAGGGGAAATGAGGGCAGGAAAACAGAACATTCAGGACATTGTTCTAGTCTTTTTATTCCTTGCTATGCAAGCTTCGGCAAGTGATTTTTATCTCTGGGCAACGATTTCTAAATTTTACCTGTTTACCTTATTCTAAATATTTGTATTTAGCAATAAAACACACTACCAAAAAAAAAAAAAAAAAAAAAAGGCTCATTTTTTTTTTCCCCTATTCAAAACAGACCTGGGTAGAGAGAAAATTCACATGAACTGTATTGATAGAGTATCTATATTTTTCTCTTCTTGTTTGACATTTAGTTTACTGAGTGGGATAAAGTCTATAAAGAGGTTATCTGGGTAACATTTACTTGTATTATTTTAAAATTTGTTAACAAGGCCATAGTTAATTGGACAGAGATAAAAAATGAACGTGCCCACAATTCTGTTTGAATTTCAGTGGAAGTGGCCCAAGGAATGATGATAAGCCCACAGTGAAGCAGCGCTTGGGAAGGTGGTGATAAAAATGGCGGAAAAAAGGGGTGGTGGTGGTCATTACCTTCCTAGAAATCGTTAATGCATCCTTCACAGATTAAAGCATTTAGTGTGTTCAGGGAGGGGCCTCACAGACGATAAGCACTCACCAAGGATGTGCCGCATGGGGGACTAAACCCCATGTGGCCATCTTACCCATGACGCGGGCTGAGCCTAGGCTGGGCCTAGGCCAGAGGCTAGGCCATTGCCTGGCAACCATTACCCAGCAGTCTTTGCCCTCCCGCCATTGTGCAGCAGCCATTGCCCAGCAGTCTTTGCCCTCCCGCCATTGTGCAGCAGCCATTGCCCAGCCGCCATTGTGCAGCAGCCATTGCCCAGCAGCCTTTGCCCTCCCGCCATTGTGCAGCAGCCATTGCCCAGCAGTCTTTGCCCACCCTCCATTGTGCAGCAGCCATTGCCCAGCCGCCATTGTGCAGCAGCCATTGCCCAGCAGTCTTTGCCCACCCGCCATTGTGCAGCAGCCATTGCCCAGCAGTCTTTACGTGTCAGTCATTACACGGTAGCCATTAACTGCTGCCGTTACCTGCCTTGTGACCAGGAGGTCACTGCCTCCTGCCACTGTGCAGCAGCCATTCGTGTCCGTCCCCAGTGACCCAACTGCAGCCGCAGAGCCACCCATGCCCCAGCTGCGCTCCCGCAGGAGGAGCTGGCTGCGGAGTCTCCCTTCCTGACCCAGGAATCCTTTAGAGCGGTAGGGCCCAGCCTGAGGACCCGGGGCCACTGTTCCCTGAGGAGTTCTGGCAGTCAGGCCCCACCGGGATGTTTTCACAAGGGATCCCAGGTTCTGAGGGGGATGAACTCCTTGGGAGGGAGAGAAAGTAACTTCTCACGTGGGCAGAAGCTGAGACCGAGTGACGCCTGACCACGTGGGCAGTTGTCCAAGGCTCCAGCTTGTAAGCAAGCACAGGAAGGTCTGGATCCTTCTAGAATTCTAAAGAGAGTCAGAGATTGTTTTATTTACCACTATGCATCTCACTTCTGGGGTTGGATGATTTCTTTGAGATGCTGATTTTGGTAAGATTATCTGCTTAAGGGGGTAGATTAACTATAAACTTCTGACTTGCCCAAATAGGTGTGACCTCAGCCTGCCAATCCCCATCATCGGTGGTTGGCCCACTTCTGCCCTTCTTCCCTCCACCCCTTCACCTCTGCAGTGCTGTCTCACCTGTAAGTAGATGCCGGACTAAACAGTTATAGGATTGTACTCCCCGTGGAGGAAGAGGACTTGGGGGTTAGCAGGAGTGTGTCATTTTCATTTTACCCCAGCCCAGAGCTTTGTCACTTGGCTGTGGTGGGACAAAACCCAGGTCACCATGAACTCAAAGAGAACTTGGAGCAGAGTAGGGCCCCAGAGCAGCAGGAGACCTCAGTCACAGCAGCTGGAAAGGAAGGGAGGAACATGGCAAATAGTGCAAGGGCTTCTCGACTCCGTAGGGGGTAGAATTAGAGAAATCTGTTTTGTGACTGTCATTGTGACTCTTTTCTCCCCAGGCTGGGTGGCCTGGGAAACATGGAGAACTGAAGCTGCTGTGGTACCTCAGAACTTGGACGTTTGACAGAGAAGTGCTGGCAGAGAGACTGCTGGCTTTGGGAGTCATTTTGTAAACAGGCCCCTGTTTGTGCAAGTGTTTGTGGAAGGTCTTAACATTCAGCTTCTTGTGCAGAATGGGTGACTTAGGTTTCAGAACCCTGGACCAATCCAAGGCACCACACATTCCCAAACTCCTATGAATGAGCTCGCCAGACAATCTGAAGGGGTAGACAGACTTCTATGAAGAAATCAACCAGAAACTGGATTGTTCCTATTAATGAAATTTCTAAATCCATGACAGACCTAAATACACATCATGGACCAGAACTGTATCCTAGAATGGCATAAAAAGAGGAAAGGTTTTGGGTAAAAATATGGCACTTCCATCCTGGAAACAGAATTTCATCTTGGAAGCTTAAAGTTCCAAGCTTTAAACATTAAAGTTACAAGCTTATCACAATATTTCCAGCGTTGACTGATTATGCAAATAAAGTGGTGAATTTATCATTTCATTTTTAAAAGAAAATGTTCTACATCATTTACATCCCTTGGGTTAGGTCGATTTTTTGGTTTTGTTTTGTTTTTTACATTTTTAGGAGAAGGCATTTCTAATGAAAATAAAATTCACGAGGAGAACTCCGTAAGCTCTAGCCCCGAGAAGATTAGCTGCAACTACAAAATAGCATGCCTGACAAGGTTACTTCAAGTTTGTGTACATCCTATTCTTAACACTGTATTCTCTAAAATCGGTGATCTTCAAACAGGAAGAGTGAGACAGAAAAAGTGGAGGGCATGTTGCAATTTCCAGGGTAAACTCCATACTGTGCCAAAGAAAGATTATACTTTAGACTTAATACTTTAATTTTTTTAAAGAAGTACTTTTTTAAAAATAATATTTATTTACATCGTTGCACCAGGTCTTAGTTGTGGCAGGTGGGCTCCTTAGTTGTGGCAGGTGGGCTCCTTAGTTGTGGCAGGCGGGCTCCTTAGTTGTGGCATGCAAACTCCCAGTTGCGGCATGTGTGTGGGACCTAGTTCCCCGACCAGGGATTGAACCCAGTCCCCCTGCATTGGGAGTGCGGAGTATCATCCACTGTACCACCAGGGAAGTCCCTAGACTTAACATTTTTGTAATACAAATTACAGAAGTTAAAGCTTGACAAAATCTTTCTGGCTTATGGAGGATATGCAAAGGTTAAAGAGGAAAAGTTAAATTAATTAAAATAAAAAAGACTGAGGAACTATCTTAATACTAAGCTGGTTTGAAGAATTTATCTACTAAGAAGAAAGGTGGAGAAAATAACCATGTGAAAGCATAAAATATGGTATAGACTGATGGAAACGTCCTGATATCTGAATTAAAAATCAACATTGCATTAAAAAACTTCAACCATAGATGTTAAATGATAGATTGTAGATTTCCAAAATTAAGGGACTAAGATGATTAAATTCACCTTTTCATCCTCATTTTTAGACCAAAATAAACTTAGATTTAAATTTGAAAGCACACAAGTGTTCAGGTCCTTAATACTGTGATTTCATTCTGAATAATTGCCTTTTATTTTTGATGCCTATTGTGTCTTTACCTCATGTCACAATTTAATCTCTCTTTAAACATAATTTAATGCCCAATTTAATCTCAATATGACAGCCAATAATTAAGAGAACTCATGTTGTGTAGCTTAATGTTTGGTTGTGTTGGTCATGTATATGTGTCATGTATGATATTGTTTCATACCATGCAATTTAATGAACAGCATCACTTGATATGTTTATTTCTAAAGAACAAAAAACCAAGCTACCATGTTTTGAGAGTCAAAACATAGGTTTTCATGGTGATGTTGTGAACAGCAAGATATTTTATACACTACACTTTTAGTATTTGTACATTACATATAAGAATGTATACCTCTAGATTATGTGTATTTTACACATACAAATCTGAATATTATATGCACAAATATGAAATAACCATTTTGTAATTATAGTAATTACTTGGATTAATATTTTGTATCAGTGGTTTTCAACCTTCTTCCCCTTTTTATTCAGTGAAATCTTTCAAAGGAATTCTTATTTGGAAGCCCAATTTGCAAAACAGACAAAGGTGGCTCTGCTCTGATCAAAGTGTTTGTAGGGCCCAAGAGGCAGTAGCCTTTTAGGTTCGGTCTCAATGGCCCTCCAGCCCTTTCACAGGGTTTCTAGTTCTGGAACACTGGAAACCACTGTCATATATAATGTCCTACATTTGTAGTGGGCTTTTATATAGGTTACAGCGTTTCATCCTCATAATATTGTCAGTGTCATTCCATTTTGCAGATGAGAAAATGGGAAGTCAGATCAATTCATTTTCCCACTGCCACATAACTATTGAGTGATTAGACCTAGGACTTGAACTCTAACCCCTGACTCCAATGTTATTCCCGTTATTTCCTACTGTCTACAACAAGAGAAACATGCTCAGAGTCTCACCCCAAGTAGGATGAGATAGAACTCATGTAAAGCATTTTTCTTAATGTTGTCTCTCTTCAGCAGATATGACTGATGGTCTGCACATGGGTCACACCTCTGTGGTTTACCCAGATTACTGATTGCAGAGGCTGTGTGATGTGTGTAATTCCCAGCCCGTAAACCTGGCCCTTTCTCTCCCACTTGAGAAACTGTACTGGACTAGAAGGCATGAGGGTGATGTTATTATCTGGATCTATTTTTATTTATGAACAAGGTGAACAGTTCACAAATTTCAGTATTTTAATTAATGGTGGACAACAACTGATTTTCATCATCCTAGTTGAGAGACAGTATATCTAAAGAAGTAGAATTAGTGATCATCATCTTGAAAAATATTATTAGAATATAATAATAGAATCAAAAATTACCTTGGTGGGAGAAGAGACTCAGTAGGGGCCAAAGAAAAGAGGAAAATTAAGAAAGAAAAATAAACTGCTTGGGTGTAAGATGGGAAGGGTTTAGTATAACTGGAATTAATGTAGCAATCAGAATTATAACATTTAATACCAGTCAGTGATGAAGCACTTAATTTTGCATGTGGCAAATATATTCAATACTAGTCAGATGTTCACCAAATGAGCTTTCCCAGTTCTACATTTTTTCACTTCTGAGGATCTAAAAGGATCCTGTAATAGAGTAAGAAGGAGCTACAACTATCAAGGAAATGCAAAACAAAACCACAAGATATCACTTCACACCTGTTAGAATGGTTACTATCAAAAAGACAAGAAATAACAAGTGTTGGCAAGAATGTGTAGAAAAGGGAACCCACGTGAACTGTTGGTGGGAATGTAAATTGGTGCAGCCACTGTAGAAAATAGTATGGAGGTTCTTCAAAAAATTAAAAACAGAAGTACCATATGATCCAGCAATTCTACTTCTGGGTATTTATCTGGAGGAAATGGAAAAACTAACTGGAAAAGTTATATGCACCTCCATAGTCATTGCAGGATTATTTACAATAGCCAAGATATGGAAGCAACCTAAGTGTCCATCGATGGATGAACAGATAAGGAAAATGTGAGATATATATATATCATGGAGTATTAGTCATAAGAAAAGAAGGAAATGTTGCCATTTGTGACAACATGGATGGACCTTGAGGGCATTACGCTGAGTGAAATAAGTCAGATAGAGAAAGACAAATACTGTATGATCTCATTTATGTATGGAGTCTTAAAAAAAACCCAAAAACTGAACTCATAGATACAAAGAACAGATTGATAGTTGCCAGAGGTTGGACAGGAAAAATGGGTGAAGGGGGTCAAAAGGTACAAACTTCCAATTAAAGTCATGGGGATGTAATGGACAGCACAGTGACAATAATTTATAATATTGTATATTTGAAAGTTGCTAAGAGAGTAGATCTTTAAGGTTTTTATCACAAGAAAAAAAAGTGTGACTGTGTAGAGATGGATGTTAACTAGATTTATTGTGGTGATCATTTTGCAATATATACAAGTATTGAATCATTATGTCGTATGCCTGAAACTAATATAATGTCATATGTCAATTTTATCTCAATAACAACAACAAAAAGGAGCCACACCTTAAAATCCCTGAGAAAAAAATAGAATGATTTGAGTCTGGAGAAGGGAAAGCTGAGGTTTCAAGTGAACCAGTTTGAGGAGAGAAACATAAAAATTATGAAACCATCTTGTCTCAGTCTCTTGAAGGGCAGGATGAGACGTTTATAGGAAATAGATAAGAGAATTTTGCCACGATGAGGGTGGCAGACAAAATAAGGTGGGTGAACAAGTGAAGCTGCGAAACTCATTAAATACAGGAAAAGTTCTCACTTATCTAAACAATTGAAGTTTGTTCTTAAAGACAAAGGTACGGACCAATGAGTCCCTTTGGATCCCTTATATATGGTTTTATGACTCCTGTGGCCAACAGAATACAAGAGAATTTGTAGCAGAGGAATTATAGACATGTGGCAGTAGTCATGTCCCATGGTATGTTAATAGATGCTACGGGAAAGTTGGTTCTGGTTCAGATAATTTTGGGGAGTACCAGGTTTACAAAAGGTATACAAGTGTCTTCAGGACAAGACTTCTCAGAACCCTTGATATGTTCATGTACATTGTAAAGCTGTCAACACAAGAGAACCAGAAGCATTTTACAAACTTAGTTAAATAACCTTTTTTCCTCCCTCTTTATAACTCGCAGAACACTAGAGTTCTGGGGAACATAGTTTGAGAAATGCTGATGTACAGCACTATTTTTAAGCAAGGATGCATAGTCAGAAAGTTGGCAGATTGCTCCTAATTAATAAGAAAACTCAGTATGTCTGGGATCAAACTTAGTAATTTGACACTATCTTTCCCTACCCCAAATCACACAGAACTAGGGTTCTATGGAATGCCCTTAGTCTTCTGGGTTGTGCTGTTCTAGCCCAACTGTTTTTCCTCACCCAACACAACTTACAAATTCCCACCTTCCTTCGTTTAACAGACTTTCCCCAGTTAGAATGTCCCGCACTGAGCCCTTGCTAGACACAAATAGAGCACAGAGCTGGTGGCAGGAGAGAAAGAAGGAACTGAAGGATCCTGTCCTGAAGAAGCTTCCAGTCAACACACAGCCTCTGACCTGAAGCCTTGCCAATGTTTCCTCTGTGGATGTTATGTTTACACCTCTCTTATAACTCTTACTATATTGTGCTTTGTACAATAGTTATTTTAGATTTAATATTAATTGAGTACATTTTCCATGCCAGGCACTGTGCTCAATGCTGTAGAGGACAAGAAAATGAGTCTTGTCTTCAGAGCAGTTAGCATTCAGGTAAAAAACAGTATGTTAGAAAAGTCGTCATTTTTTTTTTCTTTTTTGACAAATTGACAAATACAATTGTATATATTAAAGTGTAAAACATGATGATATGTGTACATTTTGAAATGATCACCACAATAAAGTTAATTAACACATCTATCACACCCTATAGCTACCTTTTTTAAAAAAAAATAAAGGAGCTTCCCTGGTGGTGGAGTGGTTAAGAATCCGCCTGCCAATGCAGGGGACACAGGTTCGAGCCCTGGTCTGGGAAGATTCCACATGCTACGGAGCAACTAAGCCCGTGCGCCACAACTACTGAGCCTGAGCTCTAGAGCCTGTGAGCCACAACTACTGAAGCCCTCGTGCCTACAGCTCGTGCTCCACAACAAGAGAAGCCACTGCAATGAGAAGCCCGTGCACTGCAACGAAGAGTAGCCCCCGCTGCCCGCAGCTAGAGAAAGCCCATGTGCGGCAACGAAGACCCAACGCAGCCAAAAATAATAAATAAATTAATTAACAAAAAAAATATGGAATGTGAATTTGCATGTCATTCTTAATGAAGGGGCCATACTAATCTTCATATCATTCTAATTTTAGTGTATGTGCTGCTGAAGTGAGCACTAGTCATTCATTGTTAACACAAGTCTTAGGTCTCCTGACTTACGTAAAATTTTCCATTAGTTTTAGACATGTAAGTATACAGATACACCCTCATGGCTGTATTTTCCTTCACCACGCCCCTCCCAGCCTCTAGTCCCATACAGGAAATGAAAGGCTGTTTCCTAATATAGCTTCGAATACGTTTCTTTGTACACAGAAAGTGACCATGTCTAACATGCCCTGAACATATTTTTAAATTGATTTGAAGGAGAAGTAGGAAATTTAATATTAATGTTGCTCAATATTATATCCTTTTTTCTTTACAATCTTTTGGGTTTACCCTTTATTTCTTAGTTATTTTCTTCTTCCAAATTTTTTCCACTTAAAGCTAAATAACACTATTTAGTTACTATTCCACTTAAAGCTAATAACAGGAAGTGAAAGTGGAAATATTTTAAAAAATAATTATCAGTATTACCCCTTAGAATTTTGCTTTATGAAAATATTTTTAAAGCTATTACTCATGTTGAAGTTTTAGCATTCATTAATATATGTATTTTGTGCAAACTCTACATTCCCGGTTTGGCTGTTATACACACAAATTAATGAATGTACTTTAATGAATTTGATTAATGTGCAGCAGTTTAAGATCCATTTTGTATTATTAGTACAGAAATGTTCCTCATTGAGTGCTGCTGAATCGGAATGGTGTGTTTGCCTGGGAAGGCTGACACACACGCACACATGCACTTCACAAATAATGTAAAGCTAAGATTTTCGTAATTATCATAATTCACTCATTAAGATATTAGCAAACTGTCGCATCCACAAAAGATTCTCTATGCATGGAATTTTCCATCTTTTGCCTGCACCCAAGATATACATGCAGTGCCAGTGCCAGAGAGTGTAAATGGAAACCCTACTTCTGCATTTTATTAGCAAATTTTGCAAACTACAAACAGCTTGATTGTTGTATAAATTTATAGTTGTACTTGCACATTTGTGATGGTGGTTTTCAGCATGCAAGTTTTATCTAAGAGCTTTTACTTGGAACTGCACAGAGCAATTCCAAAACCTCAAAACTAAAGGAAAATAAAATTGAAGTGCCTTTACAATTGAGTGATTTATACATTAAAGTATTTTTTTTAAAACAAGATTAAAAATACTGTGCTCCTAGAAACATTCTCTCCTGGTAGAAGCCACTCAGATGGAAAATTTCATCTATTTCAAACTGATTTTTTGCCTGACTGACTCTCACATATTTTCCTAAAACCTGGTCATGGCAAATGATTTATTCTACTTTAACAATACTGTGCAAGTAGCCAGGAAGAGTCAAGTGCTGAAGTGGTAGAAGGCAGTTGTCCAATTAGGTGCTCAACTATATTTTGACTTTTTTATGCTTACACATACTTATTCTTTTCTTACCTTCTGATCCCCTACTCAGCAGCACTTTCTTCTAGATGAAAATATCTGCATATTTCTGTACTAGGAATACTTAGCCAAATCTGAACTATAGAATGCATTTTAGATCAAAATTCCAAATAAGGATAAGGTGGGAAAACCTATTTTCCTACAGTTTAAGAGCTAACAGAGGGAGCTCAGGTATGGTGTATAAAGGGTGCACATATTTTCAATGTCCTTCCCATAGTAACCCTCCCCCCTCCTTGGTGCAGTGCCATCTGTGCCACCACAATGCCCCTAGTGATGGGGATGCTCTGCATCTTATTAAAGATGAATGGTCTAAACGGAGCTACCTGGCTACAACACACAAGGCCATTCTTCACTTAGATAACTGATGCTTTTCTTCAGATTTTAATCTCTCTTAATTGAAAAATAACTTTTTCTTCAACTATTATTGTCATTGACTCACCATCCTCTGTGGCAACATATATTCCTTTTGAAAAATTGATTTTAAAGAAAACAAACAGCATGCAAAATTTTCTTATAGAAACAATTGCTAGGTGAAAAAGTTAATGGGAGTCTGGTATTCTCTGAATGGGTTCATGTCATAATCTTAAAATAAAAAAAGAATTATGATCGCAAGTAGTATGTGAGAAAGCTACAAAAGTAAATCCAAACTTTGATATTTGGAATTTTCTTTGGCTATAGCAATGGCTGGTGAGTTTTCTCCAGGGCAGACTCTCAGCTATTTTGATTCTACTAAACAAATCAAAGGAGCCACCATTATTTTTCTAAATAGCAGTACAAAACACACACACACACACACACACACACACACACACACACACACACACAAACAAAAAACCCCCTCACATTCCAGACCAGGTTCTCACCTTGATCCACTCACACTCATGTAGAAATTCCTTGAGTGAAGGAATTTGGAGCTTCCCATGGCAGCATTGGGCAAGCCACAGAGAAGGGTGACTTGGCCAGTTAAGCCCACCTCAAATGACCATGTAACTCATTTCCTGATGACAGAAAATGAAAAAAGGCATTAAGGCTCAAGCTTCTTCCTTTATAATGCCTCATTTGAAATAAAGAGGTCAAGAAAAAGAATTCTTTCTTGCTACCCTGACACAGGCCATCAGGGACTAGAGAGAGATAATGTGTTAATACTGTTAACCAAATGCTACTGTGGCCCTTATTACCTCAGGACTATTTTACTAATTCCAAGATACTTTAATTAAAATGAAAAAAAAAATATTATGCTCTCTAGAAAGTCATTTTTGTCTCTTTCCAGCTGTCCAGTGACATATTTTTAATCTTGTAAAGTCACTT
The DNA here is from genome assembly GCF_965194805.1 of Balaenoptera borealis. Classification (NCBI taxonomy): domain Eukaryota; kingdom Metazoa; phylum Chordata; class Mammalia; order Artiodactyla; family Balaenopteridae; genus Balaenoptera; species Balaenoptera borealis. The sequence goes on from NC_138874.1 coordinate 111,317,706, forward strand.
GTTTATAATTTAAACTAAAGTTTAGTTACACACAGCTTGCTTACCTGTACATACTGGCTAATTTGTAATGACAGAAGAGAAAGATAACAAAGTACCACTAACTCTTGTGAAGAAAGTACAATTAATAGCATTCTGCCCCTGATTTGGGGAAATATATGTTGTGCATCCATCAATCAGGGTACTGTTGTAAATAATAGAAGGTAGTTTTATTATTTTAGGCAGAAAGGGATGTTATACAGGGAATTGGAAAGTTAAACATTCATTAGAAGCCTTAGAAGAGCAGGCTCTCCACTGACCTTCAGGAATGACTCCCAGGACAGTTTCGTAGAACCTAGCTTCCAAGGGCAGTGAGTCAGGAAGCTGCAGCAGTAACTGCCACCCCCAGGGTCACTGCAGATCTCCGATTTTAGTGGCTTTCCAGGGATCACGAGGCCACCACTGCAATTATTGGCTCTAGGGAGTCACCACTTAGGCTGCAATCTGCTGATGAGAAATTGCAGCCGGAACTCCTAACCTCAGGACCGCACTGTGCCTGCTAAATGCACAGGAGGAAAACGGATGTCTCCTTGCATCCCGGCCTCTGTCTCCAATGAACTCAGCTCTGCATGCAGGTCTCATGAAGGTGCATCTGATTGGTCAAACCTAAATCACATTAGTTTCTTTAGCTGCAAGGGAGTCTGGGAAATGTAGGTTTTGTTTTCATTTTTTGCCATGACTCAAAGCTTAAAGATCTGGTTCTGCTGTTCAGTTTCTCAAACTGAAACTCATTGGAAAAATAATGTGTAATGTTACTTGTTTTATTACAGCAATTCCTAATTAAAGCAGTATTTAATGCAATTTCCAGGATTTTTTTTTTGAGTATTCTGTTATTACTGCATTACCTTGGGCATTGGGAAGATGTAGTATATGTTGCTTGTTCCTTATAAAAATAAGTAAGCACAATAAAGAGGATGCTAAACATCAAAAAAAAATTATTTTTCAACCCAAGAAAGCATACTAGCAGGAAATAAGAACAGAATTGAGATATTCAGCTTATCAAATCTACCCCCAAACTCATAGACTCTCTACTATGTTAGCCATGCATAAAATCCTTCATAGTTTCTTTGCTTTTTAAAATTGGTGTTATTCCTACTTTTATCTTTTGGGGGCTCTTACAGATAGTTATTGTAAAGTGATTTTTGAGATGGCTCTATCACTCCCATTTTGTCAGGAGTAAATTGGTCTCCTGATCTAATAGAGAGAATAATGTCCCCCTACAAAGATGTTTACATCCTAATTCTGTGAATATGTTACATAAAATGGAAAAGGAGAATTAAGGTTGCAGATAAAATTAAGGCTGTTAATCAATGGACTTGAAGACAGAGAGTTTATCCCAGATTATCTAGGTGGGCCTGATATATTCAAAAGGGTCCTTAATGTGGAAGATGGAGGAAGAAGACGAGTTCAGTGTGATGCAATGTGAGAACTTGACCCACTGTTGCTGGTTTTGAAGGTGGAGGAAGGAGCCATGAGCCAAGGGATGCAGGCAGCCTCGAGGAGCTGGAAAGGGCAAGGTAATGGATGCTCTCCAGAACCTCCAGTAAGGAATCAGCCTGCCGGCCCCTAGCTTTTACCACACTGAGGTCCGGTTCAGTCTTCTGAACTACAAAACTGTAACTTAATAAATTTGTGTTGTGAAGTCACTGAGTTTGTGGTAATTTGTTACAGCAGCAATAGGAAACTAATACATCTGACATTTGAGATAGGGGGTTCCTTTTCTGAGTGTCGCTTTTTTGACATTTTAGCTTGCAGGTTCATCTTGAGTGGTGTTTTCCCCCTCGCTATATACTTCCCCTTTCCTGTCTCCCTGTTTGTGGACATTAGGAAGCTCCCTGGGACCCCAGGTCTTAACCTAGTAATTCAGTGTCCATTCCCACAGTGACACTGGCGCTGTCCCAGGGCCAGCCTCTGGCCCAGAGGACAGCTTGGCCCAAGAGTTGTCAGTGCTGTTGCTCTGCTTCCTTCTGCCATTGCCACAGTCAGTGAATGGCAATTAGGGGTTTTGGGGGCTCCTTTCACATATTAAAAGCATGACCCGGCTCTTAGTTGTGTGCAGAAAGCCCAACTTTGTCCCCAACTGTACATAGGATGCTCCTGTCCAGGTTACCCCACAGGAGTCAGATCTTTACCACCCTGCCTGCTTTAGTGCTCAAAGCCCCGTAGACTTCTGGCTCATGACACTTTCTGCTTTGTAGTTCTGTTTCTGGTCTGTTAGGATGTTTAGCTTATTCTTCAGCTTAGCCATAGTTTTACATTTATAATATATATTTAACATTTAATTTAATTTGTAAAATACATATGAAACATTGGCTGCGTGTCTTGTCATTGCTGTGTTTGGAGCAGAGGGGAGACATTCCAAGCACCACCTTCACCACAAGACCACCATATGCTGTATGTACGATTAACACTTCACAGAGCACTGTGTCCCAGGTCTGCACCATGTTTTAGTTGAAGAGAAAATATAGTGAGTGGTTAGATATTTCCATTGCTCTCAGTGATGTGCTTTCTGTATTCTCAGGGATGTCACTTTCTCCAACAAATAACACCCTCTTGGCAAAGGCTTGGCTGGTTGAAAATTATGAGAAAATTTCATTGTATGGCACCTCAAGGTGGTTGTTCCAGAAATTCATCTTAAAACTTGCTATTTCAGGGAACTGGCTCAGCTCCTCTGCTTTTTCTGTAGTCCGTCAATTCCATAAATTGGCTAGGCGTTCCTGGAGGATGATTGTTAGGGTCAGGAGCGGGGAGGAACAGAACACCAGGTGTTACGTTAAAAAAGGTGGCATAAGTCCCTGGTTTCGTCATGTACTTTAAGAGTGTGGAAAATAGCTGTTCACAGTTAACACCAGAAGTGCTCATTAAACTGATTTTCTGTTGACAATGATTCCCCCTCAAATGTCTCAGGCTATCAAGTAGCTAAAATTCTATCAGGATTATGATACCCACCAAGTTACAAGTTATAAGAAATGATACTTGAAATAAAGGCTTTGCAGGCAAATTAAAATAGTAATAATTTCAGTTAATGTAATGGTATCTTTTTTTTAATCCCTTAATATTATTCAGCCAAAATTACATATTTGGAAAAAAAAAAAGAGCTACTAAAGATTTCCTAATTGTATGTAATATGCCTGAAGGCATAATGTAATTCAGATGCCTGGACAGAGAGGAAGATGGCTCTGATGATGATATTGTGCAATAGAACTACATTTCAGTCATAACGTAAAATTATTTCCCAGAAAAAGGAAGCTGGGAATATGTTACAGCTTCCACAGTAAGCTCTGTAATCCTGGCTACACTCTGGAGATCACAGAACTACATGCGCAGGTTTCTCTGTAAGCCCCCTAACCTTGCAGATCAAATTTTGACATCTAACATCTCAGTATTTCTCAAGTGATAGCACTTATTTTTCCTGAAATTCAGTCGAGTCTCTTGCCTTCTTTGTTTAGTTTATGCCAATGTGGTATTCTCTCAGCTGGCTCATTTTGACTCATCCCGCCTTATCTACAGCGAACACAGCCCCAAAGCTGTTTCTTGAGGTGAAAGGAGAATTAGTTAAACCAAACATGAATCCTTTTAACTATTTGTAAGTAGGAATAACTGTTTTAAGAAGGTTTTTTTTTTAAATTTTATCTTGTTGAGCTACACCACGCTATCTATCCATCTATCAGTTAAAGTGTCTACATTTACTACAGTTCAATGGCCACGGGCTTTTGCATAGAATTTCAAAAAGGCATACATGTGATCTTGACAAATGACTAAAAATCAAAACTTTAGGAAACCATATACTGTTTTGCAGTCTAACTCAGGTGAGTAAATCTGGAATATTTTTTTAATGTTCAGGCAGGGTTCGTAGACCAGAGGGGCAAAGGCTCCTATAAAGTAAGTCTCGCGGTGGTGACCCTTTCCCTTCCCAAATCCCATGGTTTCTTTTCTTGCCCTTGCTGACTCAGGGGTCAGATGTCATCACCTCTGATTTTAGAATTCCCAAGATAAAGGCTCAGAATCCATCTGGGCCACACTGTTGTGAGCTCTGCTTCCTCACTGGCCTCAGAGCTCACCATGGTACTTTCTCCTTCAAGGAGGCTGACTCCCTTCCCACCTTCCCATCTTCCCCTTACACTGGGCTAAGTGCATTCCTCTGGGGTGGCTGGGACAATAGAGGCTTCTGGGGTAGCCTGAGCTTCCATACAGGCTTCTGGGCTGGTGAGTCTGTGTTCACAGTCGTCTTCCTACTGGGCCTGTAGTCTATTTACGCCTGTCTCCACAAACCCTCAGGGCCAGCTTCATGACTGCTTTTCAGCTGGGTCTCAGCACTAGAAAAGCACAGCTGTGGACTCTAGCCTGCTATTTGGCCAGGGTTGTCACTGGCTTGGGTTTAATACACCCAAGGGAGAGACTGGAGATGGGAGAGCAAAAAGGAATAAACAGTTGTTTCTCTGGCCTTGGTCAAAAGTCTCTCCAACTGTTTCCAGACATTTGGAGAAGCACTCCATGTTCAGGATCAGCTCAGGGCTCAAGTCTTTCCAGAAGACAAAGGAAGATGGACACCTGTTCCTAACTTCAGCCCAGACTTTGTAAGAAGGCCTCCACCTCACTGCAAAGGCTAGGCAAGGTACCTTCAGAACAGAAAAGGTCCCTGCTTTTGCTTGTTTCCTAGAAGGGCCCCCTGAATAATGGAATCATCCTAGCTAAGAGGAGGAGATAGCTAGCACTAGCGGGCATAACCAACACCAGATACTGTACGAGGATCAAGCTGTGGTTCTTCAGATGACAATGGAACACTTAGACCAAGGCCAAGAATCAGGCAGAGCTGGGATGGTACCAGCTGACCTCTTACCATTTCATGATACCAGAGATCTGCCTTCCTGTCTTTACTTTCCCTGTGAAATAAAGATGATGGATATAATCCTTTTTTCCTCACAAGAGAAAGGGTCTGTGCAGATATCTATCTACAGTTTAACTTCTTGTTTGTCAAGCTATATGTGTGGAGCCTTCTGTGTGCAATGGGGGAGGAAAGAGAGAGACACACAGTGTTGTGAAAGAGTCCTGCTCTGAATAGCTAGGACTGGATTTGTCTCTCATAAGCCGATGCTCCTGAGTTCTCACTTTATTCCTCTGCAAAGAGGGTTGAAAATAAAAAAGCTCTGTTGACTCCCCGATTTTGTCAGGAGGAGCAGGTTGGAAAAGGGATGTGTAAGCTCGCAGAAAAGTTTACAAACATGTTTAAGAAATATCTCGTGAGCATCTCTGTGCCAGGCCCTGGAGATCAGCAATGAGGAAGACCCTGACCCTACCTCCTGGAGACCCACGGTCTCAGCCATCAAGAGGTAAAGTCACTGCCCCCCAAAGACATGACATTATTAGTATTATCCTCTGTTAGTGACTTTAGTCCAGTGTCCATATTGCTGCAGGGTTACTTTTTTTCAATAATGATCCAGAAGTTTTTTCCCCTCCCCTCTGCCTAATTCTTTCCTTGTATCTTCCTCTTCTTGCAAAACTGAAGGTAGTGCTTGGGGGAATAAGGGACAGTTGGTTCTGGGAAATACGGCAGGGATCAGGGAAGGCTTCAGGCAGAAGGGACATCTTAATTGAGGCCTGAAGGATGAGCTGGATTTGATCAGGCCGAAGGGGGTTGGAAGTGACAGAGGAGGAAGTCCAGGCTGAGAGAAAACAGCGTATGCAAAAGCCTAGGGCCGAGAAAGAACATTGGGCATTTGGAGAAATGTTAGTGATTAGGGGTGATTGTAATAAAGAGTCCAAAGGATCGGGGAAAAAGGGGTGAAAACGATGAACATTTTCAAATATCTGGACGACAGGCACATGGAAGAGAGATTAGCAGCTAGCTTGCTCTAGGGGGCAGAACCAGAATCAAAGGGTAGAAATCCAGTGAAAAGGACACTGACTAAAAATTAAATTATAATAATGGCTTCCACTTAGCTTTTACAATATGCCGGAAACTGTGTTAAGGGTTTTATATCCATTATCTTGTTGGATCCTCAAAACAACCCTTTGAGGTAAATGCCATGAGGAAACAGAGACAGGTTAAATTAAATAGCTCAGGGTCACACAGGGAGGACAGGGCAGAGCTGGGTTTCCAGAGTTGATGCTCCTAGTCTCCAACCTCAAACTGCTTCCTTGTGAGAATTATGCAGTCACAGAGCAAATGTGTAACTCTGAGAGTTTCCCATCACTGCAGGTGTTTAACCATGTGGCTGGGGTATTGTGGAGAATCCAGACATCAAGGATAACCAGTAACTTTCTGAGAGTCTTCCTTTTGTGAGATTCAGGGATTCAGTGACGTGTCAACAGCTACATATGTAAACTAGCCCTCAAAGACAACCACCTTCTGCGTTTGGGGCAGCTTCATTGTCGTGTGCAATGGGCTCTCCTGGGGTACCTTTAAGGGGGGTGTTTGTTATCAGTCTCCGTTGCAGAAGAGAAGGACAGAGTGAGCACCAAAAAGGAGGCAGAGTGAAATGGACGGAATTAGGGCAGCTCAGACCTCCAGTAAAGACATGCATCTTTCACAAACATCTGCTTTAGCTAATGCTGGCCTTGGGCAGTATTAAATTATGTATTCAGCTCTTAAACTATCACAGATTCATGTTTCAAGAACATAACCGTGAGAAAATACTGCACCAGTAGCAGAAACAAAAAAGTCTAGCTCATTTTGGATTAAAAAATTTTTGGTGGATTTCTATAATTCTTCATTTTATTTCAAATTAAAGGGCATTGTGGGAGACCAAATAGGTTAGAATGCATAGAATTTTTTGCACTGACTTATTGAAAAAAAAGAATAAAAAATCGCTTCTTTTGCTCACCATTCAGTGGAGGGTATCCCAATAACAAACAACAATAAATTACACAATGAATTCGGGAATCTTAGGGATAGAGCCACCTTAGAAAGCATTCTGATGTACTTTCTAGAACGTGGGAACTGCCTTTTATTTATAATGAAGTGCTTCTCTAAGGTCTCAAATCATGATCTATGTAACCTGGGTAGCCCAACTCCTATCCTTGTACCAGCATTTTCTTAAAACAGAAAGAGTCATACACTATCACAGTATGAGGACTTTACCTGTGAATTAAAGCTGGGGCGGGGGTGGATGGAGGAGGACTCTCTTTTATCATCAATCTTGACACATTTAGTGGTTGGTAGTCAGAGAACAGTATCTGAAGTTTACCAAAATGTGTTTTTCAGAAATCCCAATAAATTAAAACTGAGTCACCGAAAAAATCTGCTTTGTAATGGCAACCCGAGGTCCTTGTATGCTGATGGAAGATATCTTCCAGAGTGATAACATGCCAGGTGTTATCTCAAGCAAAACTCAGAGTTGATTCTCTTCTCTCTTTAGCATGAGCAAGATATTTTCATTGCCTCTCCCTTTCCTCTCTCTCCAAACACATAACAGCTTTCATATCCCCTAAGTACTTACTCATTTAAAATCCTGCCTTCTGAACTCTTTCTGGTTCTTTCCTTTCTTTCATGAAGGAAAAAATTAATCTCTTATGTATGTTATCAGCAATACGTGCAGAGCATATGCTCTTAAAAAAGTTGGGATAAACCAAATTTTTTAAAACAACATTCAAAGTCATTACTTCTGCAGCAATCGTTTCCTACTTTACTCCTTCCACAAATACTTAAATAAATGTTTAGATCATTTTTGTTTAAAGAAAGATATGCCACTAGCCTTATAGAAAAGAATTTTTCTGGCAACTTGAAAATGTAGTTATTTCCAATAAATGGATAGTAAAGATTTTACAATAAGCGTCCTATAAGTAACAAAATATCTCAGCTGTCAAGGAGCAGGCAGGTGGGCAGGTGGTTCTTCTTAAACAGAATTCAACCCACTGACACCAGACACGGTCCAAATGAGGGGACCGCTGTGGATCAGGGCAGGGAAGACAGAGTTCTAAGGAGACAGTTACAGCTGTAGCGAACTGAAAACATCTCTGCTCATTTCCTCTCTGGTCTAAAGCGCACAGGAGAAGCATTGATCTTTGCCAGCCAGCCCCACACACACACTGTAAGAGGAAGATGAATTAAACTCAGCAGAAGCGCGCTTGCTCCCATGGCTGCTGAGGAAGCAGGGAGGATTTTGGTGTGGGGGACGGCAGGACTGACGGTGTCTGAGGTGCGCAGGTGGGGTGATGCTGGTCGGTGCCCAGAGGCCATCAGAGGCTGGGACTTTCGGGCCTGCCCCCACGGGTGCCCAGCAGCAGTGTCTCAGCACGGCCGTCCGACCTTCCAGGGCTTCTGGACACCTTGATGCCTCTGTGCCAGGGATTACGTGGCTGGAAGAGGTATAGGAACCCATCAAGGTTCTTTCTGACAACAACATTTCTCTCTGAGGTCTTCCACTGGTTTAAGTGACTGACCATCACTGAATAGTATGTCATGTCAAGCTGTCCAAACTCACATGAGTGTCTTCGTTAAGCACTTTATTCCTCCAAGTCAGCACAAAATTTGAGGTCTGAAGGATGTTCTGCCAACATTTTTGTTTCCTTTTTTTCCTCCAAAAGCCATTTTTCAGGTTGCGTATTTGTGTATGTGTGTTAAAACTAAAGACGTCTGTCAAACATGGTTCATTTAAATGGTTTTTGTGTTTGTCTCTTCATGGATAGGGAACTGTTTTATTTTCCTTTGCTGTTTGTATCCCTTCATTTGGCAAAGCCGTCCCCTCTTCCCCCAGTGATTTAGAACAGAGAGGAAAGTAATATCAGGCCTTAATTTAACAGCGGCACTACATCTGCCATTAGACAACTTTTACTTCCTCTCCGAGTAGCAGAGAAACTGTCTTTCCTCAACAGAAATGTCAAATGAACACAGTCCTTAAATAAGAACACGAATTTGACCTTTACCGGATGTCTTTATTCTTTAACATTCTTCAAAGATACACACTTGAAAAAGTTAAGACTTAACTGATACCCAGCAGGGATGTTTTATTGTCTGTTGTTTCTAAGCTGCCAGAGGCTTTCTTATGTGGACAAAATGACTATTTCTGTCATAGTGGAGCACAATTATTTATTCACCTAGCAGAGCAGAGGAAATAATTTTTAAACTAAAAACACAAAATGGGTTGTTTCTACCACAAACTTCCCACAAAAACGGGAATCTTACTTCCTAAGTAGAACCAGACCCTCGCTCCATTCTCTGCCCAGCAGAAAAATTACATGGCTTTTAGCTTTAATGGCCTTTTAGGCTTGTCGCCAAAAGAAGTTCCAAAAAAACTTTTCTGGTCCCAATTTGCCCTCTCAGCCCAGTTCTTTCGTAAGCAGGGAGGAGAGATCCTGGAGAGTATCCAAAGCCAGGCTCTATGAAACGAAGCCCGAGGCCAAAGAACCGCTCCACACAATTGAGAGGAGAGAAAAAGGAGGCCCACAACCACAGAGAGTCCGACTCTGACAGAGCAGGTTTCAGGGTGGTGGGCACGACTTAACTGATGGAGTGACTGCCGGGTACGTGTGTTACTGACGTTGTACAGACTGATACGTGGCTGCCGAGGTGGGGCTGGGGGAGCCCCTGGACCAAGTGCATGTAGACACGTGGCTGACGCCCTCATCTGCTGTCGCTGTGCTGTGTTCTCATCCATTTCTGTCTTCAGTAAACAAACACTGCTTTATTTTTTTCTTTAAAGCTTTGCATTTTTACCTGAACATTTCACATGTCAGTCCTGAACTGTTCCTGATGATGAAGCAGAGAACACTTCTCTGATTCTTCACAGGCATCTCCAAGCTACAGGAATTTCAGGAGAACATAAGAGTATTCAAGCCAAGGACACAGGGGAATTTGAGAGTAACGCCCATACGTGCCTGGTTAGACATTATTCTGTTAGCTCAGCTTCCTCACTCTTAAGACAACTGTAACTGTTACAGCTGTAACCTCTGTGATAACTATGTCACACGTAGGCTTCACCCTCCAAAACTCTGGCATTCCGTCTGCTTCTCTTTTCTTCATTCATTCAACACCTGTTTCCACGCTACTGAGGCACTGTGAGAGATTCAAGGTCAAATTCCATTCAGTACCTGCCTTCAAAGAACTTAGAGTTACCCAGAGAGATCATAAGATAGCACAAAGGACAGGAGTAGCCATCACGATTTGCCCAAAGCAGTGAGGGCCATTAGGAAGGCACTGGAAAACAGCAGTTCTTCAAAGGAGGGGAGGGTTGCTTCAGCTGTGGTGATCAACGATGACTGCAAGGAGGGACCTGCACCTGAGGAGGCCTTGAAGGATCCCTGGGCTGAGATCTGCAGAGGCTGAGGGTGGGCATTTCAATTTGAGCTGAGGAAGCATGGAGCACCGTTTTCTTTTCACTTCCTCCAGCCAGGTCGGTTCCTGACGGAGCTGGGAAATGCCTCAGTAATGCTGGTGGATGTGCTCCAGGCACTTGCTTCCTCCAACACAGCCAGCCAGGTTAAAAAAATGTAAAGCTGACACAAATAGACAAAAATAAAACAAAAGCTTAAAATCATCTGGATTTGAGGAACTTTAAAAAATCTCTCTAAAACAAAAAAGGGGGTGCCCTGTAGTATCAATGCGTAATTTGGCTGGGTTCTAAGTCATGCCTGAGTGCTCCCTGAGCCTGGCTTGGAGTGACTGGAATGTTCCTTATGTCTGCGGGATTCTCAGACACAACAGGAAGATGAGAGCCCTGCCCTGGATGCCTCTGGAGATGGAGCATGTGTGACTGTTTTCAAAATAAAAGATGATTCCCGAGAATCAGAAAGCTGCAAATGCTGTGACAAACTTACACCTCAGGTTTTGTATGAACAAATCTGAACCTGTGGCTGGAATGTTCTCACAGTTATTTAAGTTCCCAGAGTGTGTCGAGTCTTCCTCCTAACCATATCATTATTGTTGAAATGTAAGAAGAAGAAAGCTGAGAAATGGCATCCTTCAGAATAAGTGTCAAAGAGCCAAAAATGTAATAGTCCATCATAAGCATTTCCAAACCTTTCAAATATAAGACAACACAGTTAAATCATTTTTATTACAGGCATAAAATAAAAATTAGTAAAAAATATTAAATGTTTATGAGCACAGACTCTGCTTTTAACAATTTACAATTTAGATGGGATGATTTAGCAATTAAATTATCTCATAATTACTCTCCTTGATACATTAAGTTCACTAAATTTCACCTTCAGTCATTTAATGGCAAAAGACAATGGTATTTTTAGTCCTATTTAAAATATTAGATCTGTAGTCAAGAAAACTCTTCAACCAGAAGCCTTTTCCTTCTCAGTTCACTAGTCTCTAAATGGTGCACAGTGAGACAACGGCAAGGTTTAAACCCCTGGGGTGGGGGGTGGCAGTGGGCAGAGAGTGCATTCCATTTCATGGCCAGTATGGCAGCTACAACCTGGAATTTCTGTCTTCCACCCAACTTAAGAAAGAGTGCCTTGGGGAAAGGCGGCATTTGCAATGCAGAGAGTTGTGAAGGTTGCAAAGGCCCTTTGTGCAGGCCTCCCAGTGCACAGGAGCAGCTGACTGCTCACATTTATATTACATGTGTAGCAGGGTGACAGCTTTCATTCTGGTAGGCCAGGTGGAGCAGGAGAGTGGACTGTTTCCTTCAGGCCATATTAGAAGGCTCCATTACCACGTCCCCCCCACCCCCCTTTCTGAGACTATGCAGCCTCCAGAAAGTCCACTTAGGTTATTACAATATCTTACTAAGGCAGTACTAACAGGTAAAGAGGTTGATAAAAATCCAGTGCAAAAGTTGGTCAGTGGGTTTGAGCAAAAAAGCATCTGTGAGTGGTAGGTGGAACTGCAGTGTCCCAGAGCAGGGGCTTGCACTTGACTGACATGAGGAGGGTATCCGTGCTTCCGGGAAGGTAGTTGCCCAGTGCAGGATGTCAGGATGGGCAAAAAAGGCATCTTTGTGGGAGGGCAGGGGGTGGAGGTGGGCTGATGAAGAGGGTCAGAGACTGAATGAGTGAAGAGGGCATTCACATTGGATTCCGATTAACTAAATACAGTGTTAAGGATAATGGGAGCTAGGTTTCTCATTGTCTGAGAAGGGAGTTACAATTATGGAAAAGAAGAGAGCTAAAAGTTTTCACATGTTGGTGTGAACCATGGTTTTCAATACATCTAGATAGATACAGAAAAAAACAACATGTGTATGTATATGTATATATATTTCCTACTTCTGTCCACCAAAAGGACCTGGAAACAGGGACATCTCAATAGTACTGAGCACATCTAGCACTCAGATATTGGTTTCTAAATACCATTCTTTACTGAAAGAAACCAGGGCACCTTGGGGAAATGGTTGATTCCATGGCTGGTAAAGAGAAAGAACAAAATGAGCTTGGAGTTTCTTTTTCTGACCAGAAGTAAGAAAGTGCTTAAAGAATGATGAGGACATGCCAAAAGGACACAGGAACCAGACTGAAGGGGCTCTCACTGGCCAAATCTGGTATAATTTGAGGATCAAACTAAATAATTTTAGTAATAAATTATAACCCATTACATAAAATAGGAAACGATGAGTTCACAGTGATATAAATAAATGAATGAGTAAATTGAAAGTATGATGAGGAATTAGATGTTTACATAGTCTCAAAACACCTCCCCCCAAAATACTTATTAATTACAAATAGAAAAAGAGAATTTCTACAGTGGAGAAGCCTGGCAGATTCCACCCTAATCAAAGGATCAAAGTAGGCAATATCAGTAATGGAACAAACTGAGACTGTATGCCACCTGATAAGATCCAAGAGAAGAACACAGCATCATGCCTATGGTTTTCCTGCCACAGATATGTATTGTGACTCTAATCACGAGGAAATAGGAAACCCAAATAGAAGGAAATTCCACAAAATAACTGGCCTATAATCTTTAAAGTGTCCAGATCATGAAACTCAAGGAAAGACCAAAGAGATTAAAAGAAATAACAACTGGGACTTCCCTGGTGGTCCAGTGGTAAAGAATGGCCTTCCAATGCAGGGGACGTGGCTTCAATCCCTGGTTGGGGAACTGAGATCCCACATGCCACAGAGCAACTAAGCCCTCGCACCACAACTACTGAGCCCGTGCATCTCAACTGGAGAGCCCACATGCCACAAACTACAGAGCCCATGCTCTCTGGAGCTTGTGCGCCACAACTAGAGAGAGGAAACCCACACGCCACAACCAGAGAGAAGCCAGGGCACCAGAACTAGAGAGAAGCCCGCACACCACAATGAAGATTGCTTGTGCCGCAATGAAGACCAAACACAGCCAAAAATAAAATAAATAAAGATACCTATACCAACCAACTTCTAAAAGAAAAAAAAGAAAGAAAGAAATGACAACTAAGCTCAACCTGTGATTGTGAACTGGATCCTTTTGCTATAAAAACATTATTGGGATAATTAGGAAGACTTGAATGCTGCCTGACGGCCAGATAGTAGTATTATATCAATGTTAATTTCCTGATTTTTTTAGTTGAATTGTATTTCTGTTGGAGAACATCCTTGTTTGTAGGAATACACAATACATTCAAGATATTCTGGGATGTTGGGAGCATGATGTAGGCAACTTTCTCTGAAATTGTGCATAAAAAGAGTTATTTGTACCATACTTACAATTTTTTTGTAAGTTTGAGATTTTTAAAAAGCAGTTAATTGAGGGAGGAACCAAGATGGCGGAGTACAAGGACTTGCTCTCACTCCCTCTTGCGAGAACACCAGAGTCACAGCTAGCTGCTGGACAATCATTGACAGGAAAACACTGGAACTCACCAAAAAAGATACCCCACATCCAGAGACAAAGGAGAAGCCACAATGAGATGGTAGGAGGGGTGCAATCACAGTAAAATCAAATCCCATAACTGGTGGGTGGGTGACTCACAGACTGGAGAACACTTATACCACAGAAGTCCACCCACTGGACTGAAGGTTCTGAGCCACACGTCAGGCTTCCCAACCTGGGGGTCCGGCGACGGGAGGAGGAATTCCTAGAGAATCAGACTTTGAAGCCTAGTGGGAACTGATTGCAGGACTTCGACAGGACTGGGGGAAACAGAGACACCACTCTTGGAGGGCACACACAAAGTAGTGTGCACATCAGGACCCAGGGGAAGGAGCAGTGACCCCAGGGGAGACTGAACCAGACCTACATGCTAGTGTTGGAGGGTCTCCTGCAGAGGTGGGGGGGGGGGTCTGTGGCTCACCGTGGGGACAAGGACACTGGGAGCAGAAGTTCTCCTCAGCGTGAGCCCTCCCAGAGTCTGTCATTAGCCCACCAAAGAGCCCAGGTAGGCTCCAGTGTTGGGTTGCCTCAGGCCAAACAACCAACAGGGAGGGAACCCAGCCCCACCCATCAACAGTCAAGTGGATTAAAGTTTTACTAAGCTCTGCCCACCAGAGCAACAGTCAGCTCGACCCACCACCAGTCCCTCCCATCAAGCCTCTTAGATAGCCTCATCCACCAGAGGGCAGACAGCAGAAGCAAGAAGAACTACAGTCCTGCAACCTGTGGAACAAAAACCACATTCACAGAAAGACAGACAAGATGAAAAGGCAGAAGGCTATGTACCAGATGAAGGAACAAGATAAAACCCCAGAAAAACAATTAAATGAAGTGGAGATAGGCAACCTTCCAGAAAAAGAATTCAGAATAATGATAGTGAAGATGATCCAGGACCTCAGAAAAAGAATGGAGGCAAAGATCGAGAAGATGCAAGAAATGTTTAACAAAGACCTAGAAGAATTAAAGAACAAACAAAAACAGAGATGAACAATATAATAACTGAAATGAAAACTACACTAGAAGGAATCAATAGCAGAATAACTGAGGCAGAAGAACAGATACGTGACCTGGAAGACAGAATGGTGGAATTCACTGCTGCAGAACAGACTAAAGAAAAAAGAATGAAAAGAAATGAAGACAGCCTAAGAGACCTCTGGGACAACGTTAAACGCAACAACATTCGCATTATAGGGGTCCCAGAAGGAGAAGAGAGAGAGAAAGGACCAGAGAAAATATTTGAAGAGATTATAGTCAAAAACTTCCCTAACATGGGAAAGGAAATAGCCACCCAAGTCCAGGAAGCGCAGCAAGTCCCATATAGGATAAACCCAAGGAGAAACACGTCGAGACACATAGTAATAAAATTGGCAAAAATTAAAGACAAAGAAAAGTTATTGAAAGCAGCAACAAAGGAAAAACGACAAATAACATACAAGGGAACTCCCATAAAGTTAACAGCTGATTTCTCAGCAGAAACTCTACAAGCCAGAAGGGAGTGGCATGATATACTTAAAGTGATGAAAGGGAAGAAGCTACAATCAAGATTACTCTACCCCACAAGGATCTCATTCAAATTCGATGAAGAAATCAAATGCTTTACAGACAAGCAAAAGATAAGAGAATTCAGCACCACCAAACCAGCTCTACAACAAATGCTAAAGGAACTTCTCTGAGTGGGAAACACAAGAGAAGAAAAGGACCTACAAAAACAAACCCAAAACAATTAAGAAAATGGTCATAGGAACATACATATTGATAACTACCTTAAATGTGAATGGATTAAATGCTCCAACCAAAAGACAGAGTCTCGCTGAATGGATACAAAAACAAGACCCATATATATGCTGTCTACAAGAGACCCACTTCAGACCTAGGGACACATACAGACTGAAAGTGAGGGGATGGAAAAAGATATTCCATGCAAATGGAAATCAAAAGAAAGCTAGAGTAGCCATACTCATATCAGATAAAATAGACTTTAAAATAAAGAATGTTACAAGAGACAAGGAAGGACACTACATAATGATCAAGGGATCAATCCAAGAAGAAGATATAACAATTATAAATATATATGCACCCAACATAGGAGCACCTCAATACATAAGGCAACTGCTAACAGCTATAAAAGAGGAAATCGACAGTAACACAATAATAGTGGGGGATTTTAACACCTCACTTACACCAATGGACAGATCATCCAAAATGAAAATAAATAAGGAAACAGAAGCTTTTAATGACACAATAGACCAGATAGATTTAATTGATATTTATAGGACATTCCATCCAAAAACAGCAGATTACACGTTCTTCTCAAGTGCGCACGGAACATTCTCCAGGATAGATCACATCTTGGGTCACAAATCAAGCCTCAGTAAATTTAAGAAAATTGAAATCATATCAAGCATCTTTTCTGACCACAACGCTATGAGATCAAAAATGAATTACAGGGAAAAAAACGGAAAAAACACAAACACATGGAGGCTAAACAATACGTTACTAAATAACCAAGAGATCACTGAAGAAATCAAAGAGGAAATCAAAAAATACCTAGAGACAAATGACAATGAAAACACGATGACCCAAAACCTATGGGATGCAGCAAAAGCAGTTCTAAGAGGGAAGTTTATAGCTATACAAGCCTACCTCAAGAAACAAGAAAAATCTCAAGTAAACAATCTAACCTTACACCTAAAGGAACTAGAGAAAGAAGAACAAACAAAACCCAAAGTTAGCAGAAGGAAAGAAATCATAAAGATCAGAGCAGAAATAAATGAAATAGAAACAAAGAAAACAATAGCAAAGATCAATAAAACTAAAAGCTGGTTCTTTGAGAAGATGAACAAAATTGATAAACCATTAGCCAGACTCATCAGGAAAAAGAGGGAGAGGACTCAAATCAATAAAATTAGAAATGAAAAAGGAGAAGTTACAATAGACACTGCAGAAATACAAAGCATATTAAGAGACTGCTACAAGCAACTCTATGCCAGTAAAATGGACAACCTGGAAGAAACGGACAAATTCTTAGAAAGGTATAACCTTCCAAGACTGAACCAGGAAGAAACAGAAAATATGAACAGACCAATCACAAGTAATGAAATTGAAACTGTGATTAAAAATCTTCCAACAAACAAAAGTCCAGGACCAGATGGCTTCACAGGTGAATTCTATCAAACATTTAGAGAAGAGCTAACACCCATCCTTCTCAAACTCTTCCAAAAAATTGCAGAGGAAGGAACACTCCCAAACTCATTCTACGAGGCCACCATCACCCTGATACCAAAACCAGACAAAGAGACTACAAAAAAAGAAAATTACAAACCAATATCACTGATGAATATAGATGCAAAAATCCTCAACAAAATACTAGCAAACAGAATCCAACAACACATTAAAAGGATCATACACCATGATCAAGTGGGATTTATCCCAGGGATGCAAGGATTCTTCAATATACGCAAATCAATCAATGTGATACACCATATTAACAAACTGAAGAAGAAAAACCATATGATCATCTCAATAGATGCAGAAAAAGCTTTTGACAAAATTCAACACCCATTTATGATAAAAACTCTCCAGAAAGTGGGCATAGAGGGAACCTACCTCAACATAATAAAGGCCATATATGACAAACCCACAGCAAACATCATTCTCAATGGTGAAAAACTGAAAGCATTTCCTCTAAGACCAGGAACGAGACAAGGATGTCCATTCTCACCACTATTATTCAACATAGTTTTGGAAGTCCTAGCCATGGCAATCAGAGAAGAAAAAGAAATAAAAGGAATACAAATTGGAAAAGAAGAAGTAAAACTGTCACTGTTTGCAGATGACATGATACTATACATAGAGAATCCTAAAGATGCCACCAGAAAACTACTAGAGCTAATCAATGAATCTGGTAAAGTTTCAGGATATGAAATTAATGCACAGAAATCTCTTGCATTCCTATACACTAATGATGAAAAATTTGAAAGCGAAATTAAGGAAACACACCTATTTACCATTGCAACAAAAAGAATAAAATACCTAGGAATAAACCTACCTAAGGAGGTAAAAGACCTGTACTCAGAAAACTATAAGACACTGATGAAAGAAATGAAAGATGACACAAACAGATGGAAAGATATACCATGTTCTTGGATTGGAAGAATCAATACTGTGAAAATGACTATACTACCCAAAGCAATCTACAGATTCAATGCAATTCCTATCAAATTCCCAATGGCATTTTTTACGGAACTAGAACAAATCATCTTAAAATTTGTATGGAGACACAAAAGACCCCGAATAGCCAAAGTAGTCTTGAGGGAAAAAAACGGAGCTGGAGGAATCAGACTCCCTGGCTTCAGACTACACTACAAAGCTACAGTAATCAAGATAATATGGTACTGGCACAAAAACACAAACATAGATCAATGGAACAAGATAGAAAGCCCAGAGATAAACCCACGCACGTATGGTCAACTAATCTATGACAAAGGAGGCAAAGATATACAATGGAGAAAAGACAGTCTCTTCAATAAGTGGTGCTGGGAAAACTGGACAGCTACATGTAAAAGAATGAAATTAGAACACTCCCTAACACCATGCACAAAAATAAACTCAAAATGGATTCGAGACGTAAATTTAAGACCGGACACTATAAAACTCTTAGAGGGAAACATAGGAAGAACACTCTGACATCAATCACAGCAAGATCTTTTTTGATCCACCTCCTAGAGTAATGCAAATAAACCCAAAAATAAACAAATGGGACCTAATGAAATTTCAAAGCTTTTGCACAGCAAAAGAAACCATAAACAGACGAAAAGACAACCCTCAGAATGGGAGAACATATTTGCAAACGAATCAATGGACAAAGGATTAATCTCCAAAATATATAAACAGCTCATGCAGCTCAATATTAAAGAAACAAACAACCCAATCCAAAAATGGGCAGAAGACCTAAATAGACATTTCTCCAAAGAAGACATACAGATGGCCAAGAAACACATGAAAAGCTGCTCAACATCACTAATTATTAGAGAAATGCAAATCAAAACTACAATGCGGTATCACCTCACACCAGTTAGAATGGGCATCATCAGAAAATCTACAAACAACAAATGCTGGAGAGGGTGTGGAGAAAAGGGAACACTCTTGCACTGTTGGTGGGAATGTAAATTGATACAGCCACTATGGAGAACAGTATGGAGGTTCCTTAAAAAACTAAAAATAGAATTACCATATGATCCAGCAATCCCACTACTGGGCATATACCCTGAGAAAACTGTAATTCAAAAAGACACATGTACCCCAATGTTCTCTGCAGCACTATTTACAATAGCCAGGTCATGGAAGCAACCTAAATGCCCATCGACAGACGAATGGATAAAGAAGATGTGGTACATATATACAATGGAATATTACTCAGCCATAAAAAGGAACGAAATTGAGTCATTTGTTGAGACGTGGATGGATCTAGAGACTGTCATACAGAGTGAAGTAAGTCAGAAAGAGAAAAACAAATATCGTATATTAACTCATGTATGTGGAACCTAGAAAAATGGTACAGATGAACCGGTTTGCAGGGCAGAAGTTGATACACAGATGTAGAGAACAAATGTATGGACATCAAGGGGGGAAAACTGCTGTGGGGTGGGGATGGTGGTGTCCTGAATTGGGCAATTGGGTTGACATGTATACACTGATGTGTATAAAATTGATGACTAATAAGAACCTGCAGTATAAACAAACAAACATAAAAAACCAACATACTAAACTTTGGGTTATTTGTATGGAAATATGTTAATATAAATGTTTCAGACATTACATAAAATTTCTAAAAATCTTATATGTTCTGGTATAATGTTATAAGTCATAATTTTAGTTATTACTTTAAAATGTATATCTCAGAAATAACTAAATTTCCTTGTCAATTGCATTATTATGAACTTCCATCAAATCTTTAACCGTGGTCATTTTTAAGTCTTTTGTCATTTACAGACAGTTCTGGGTGTACTCTGATGCTTTTGCAGAAATGTTCCTATAAAAGGGTTTCATCTTCAAGGAATTCATGTAAAAGACTCTGACAAGTACAGGTTTCTGGTAACTGACTATACTGCTGAACTGAATGAATAAGCATTTTCAGAACTATAATGGAAAACTGATGAATTCATAAAAGTGATAACAAAAGATCAGGATAAAAATAAAATTAATTACATGGGACTGAGTGAACTGATGAGGATGATTATAATTTTTGTGACTTTCTGCTTGAATGAAAAAAAAAAAATCCCACAAGGACTCAGAGGCAAAAACTATACAAGTCAATTTTCACTGCAAAGTAAAGGAGCTGTTACAGTGGAGGATTACCGGACTGAATGTCAATATTATGACATAGTATGAGTGTGTTTCGTGTTTGGTAATTGCAATCATTGTTGCTTTTGTTGTGGTCATCCATTTACAATGCTTGGTGTCAGTTTATTTATCTCTTGTAAAAATAAAATACTGTGTGTGTGTGTGTGTGTGTGTGTGAAAAAGAAAATAAATTTTTTTTAAAAAGCAGTTAATTAATTACTTCTCTCTTCAATGAATGTTGACTCTCATTGTGAAATAGGCGATGGTTACCCTCATCAGGATTTGCACAATCCGCCATTCTCAAATACACATGTTGATGAGAAGATGGAGTTTGGAAACATTAGGAACAGTTGGCTGTACGAACAATTCAATTTCTTTCCTTATAACAACAAATAGATATTTTCTTTGTTTATCCAGTCTCTGTTTATTATGGATTGTTACATTGCAGAAGTTTTCAAGCTAGTGACTATGTCCATATGAATGCATCATATCATACTGAATATAATTCTTCAGTAGATGTATTAACAGATCTTTTTTGAAAAATGATATACTAATGATGCAAATTATTTAATTACAGCACTATGAATGGGCCTATCATCTTGATTTACAGAACTTTGTATAAATTCTCCTGGTTTATGGAACTTATGTACATGAGTCTTCGAGCCTGATATTCCCACGTAAGTAAAAACTTTTTGGCAAGCAAATTTGCTAGCCATTTACTACCTTCTTGATCTAAACTATCATTTCTCTTAAAATCACATTATAAATTTTGGAGATTAATCCTTTGTCAGTCGCTTCATTTGCAAATATTTTCTCCCATTCTGAGGGCTGTCTTTTTGTCTTGTTTATGTTTTCCTTTGCTGTGCAAAAGCTTTTAAGTTTCATTAGGTCCCATTTGTGTATTTTTGTTTTTATTTCCGTTTCTCTAGAAGGTGGGTCAAAAAGGGTCTTGCTATGATTTATGTCATAGAATGTTCTGCCTATGTTTTCCTCTAAGAGTTTTACAGTGTCTGGCCTTACACTTAGGTCTTTAATCCATTTGGAGTTTATTTTTGTGTATGGTGTCAGGTAGTGTTCTAATTTCATTCTTTTACATGTAGCTGTCCAGTTTTCCCAGCACCACTTATTGAAGAGGCTGTCTTTTCTCCATTGTATATCCTTGCCTCCTTTGTCATAGATTAGTTGACCATAGGTGTGTGGGTTTATCTCTGGGTGTTCTATCCTGTTCCATTGATCTATATTTCTGTTTTTGTGCCAGTACTGTACTGTCTTGATTACTATAGCTTTGCAGTATAGTCTGAAGCCAGGGAGTCTGATTCCTCTGGCTCCGTTTTTTTCCCTCAAGACTGCTTTGGCTATTCAGGGTCTTTTGTGTCTCCATACAAATTTTAAGATTTTTTTTGTTCTAGTTCTGTAAAAAATGCCATTGGGAATTTGATAGGGATTGCACTGAATCTGTAGATTGCTTTGGGTAGTATAGTCATTTTCACAATATTGATTCTTCCAATCCAAGAACATGGTATATCTCTCCATCTGTTTGTGTCATCATTCATTTCTTTCATCAGTGTCTTATAGTTTTCTGAGTACAGGTCTTTTACCTCCTTAGGTAGGTTTATTCCTAGGTATTTTATTCTTTTTGTTGCAATGGTGAATGGGATTGTTTCCTTAATTTCTCTTTCTGATCTTTCATCGTTAGTGTACAGGAATGCAAGAGATTTCTGTGCATTAATTTCATATCCTGCAACTTTACCAAATTCATTGATTAGCTCTGGTAGTTTTCTGGTGGCATCTTTAGGATTCTCTATGTATAGTATCATGTCATCTGCAAACAGTGACAGTTTTACTTTTTCTTTTCCGAGTTGGATTCATTTTATTTCTTTTTCTTCTCTGATTGCGATGGCTAGGACTTCCAAAAGTATGTTGAATAATAGTGGCGAGAGTGGACATCCTTGTCTTGTTCCTGATCTTAGAGGAAATGCTTTCAGTTTTTCACCATTGAGAAAGATGTTTGCTGTGGGTTTGTTGTATATGGCCTTTATCGTGTTGAGGCAGGTTCCCTCTATGCTTACTTTCTGGAGAATTTTTATCATAAATAGGTGTTGAATTTTGTCAAAAGCTTTTTCTGTATCTATTGAGATGATCATACGGTTTTTATTCTAAAATTTTTAATATGGTGTATCACATTGATTGATTTGCGTATATTGAAAAATCCTTGCATCCCTGGGATAAATCCCACTTGATCATGGTGTATGATCCTTTTAATGTGTTGCTGGATTCTGTTTGCTAGTATTTTGTTGAGGATTTTTGCATCTATATTCATCAGTGATATTGGTCTATAATTTCCTTTTATTGTGATACCTTTTTCTGGTTTTGGTATCAGGGTGATGGCTTTGTAGAATGAATTTGGGAGTGTTCCTCTCTCTGGAATTTTTTGGAAGAGTTTGAGAAGGATCATGTTAGCTTCTCTAAATGTTTGATAGAATTCACCTGTGAAGCCATCTGGTCCTGGACTTTTGTTTGTTGGAAGATTTTTAATTACAGTTTCAATTTCACTACTTGTGATAGGTCTCTTTATAGTTTCTAATTCTTCCTGGTTCAGTCTTGGAAAATTGTATCTTTCCAAGAATTTGTCCACTTCTTCGTGGTGGTCTATTTTATTGGCATATAGTTGTTTGTAGTAGTCTCTTATAATCCTTTGTATTTCTGCAGTGTCAGTTGTGATTTCTCCTTTTTCATTTCTAATTTTATTGATTTGAGTCTTCTCCCTTTTTTTCTTGATGAGTCTGGGTAAGGGTTTATCAATTTTGTTTATCTTCTCAAAGAACTAGCTTTTAGTTTTATTGATCTTTTCTATTGTTTTCCTCATTTCTATTTCATTTATTTCTGCTCTCATCTTTAGGGTTTCTTTCCTTCTACGGACTTTGGATTTTCTTTGTTCTTCTTTCTCTAGCTGCTTTAGGTGTAGGGTTAGATTGTTTACTTGAGATTTTTCTTGTTTCTTGAGGTGAGATTGAATTGCTATAAACTTCCCTCATATTTATTTATTTATTCGGCTTCACCATGTCTTAGTTGCAGCACACGTGATCTTTGCTGCAGTGTGTGGGATCTTTAGTTGCAGCATGCGGGATCCTTAGTTGCTGCATGAGGGATCTAGTTCCCTGACCTGGGGCCCCTGCATTGGGAGCGCAGAGTCGTAACTGCTGGACCACCAGGGAAGTCCCTGAATCTTGCTTTTTTGAACTCAACAAAACCTCATGGAAATCCCTCCAAAACAACTGGTATGACTTTAATTCATTTTAAAGTGTTGCATAATATTTCATAATGTGGTTGTGCCATAATTTATTCAGTCATTCTCCTACTGGAAGGGTTTAATTTAATTTCCCCCTTTTATTTTTTTGCTAAACAATGTACAAATAAATATTCTCTTATATATGTGCTTATGTCCTTCTGCTTTTATTTCTGTGGATTAGATTCCCAGGAATGGGATAGATGTTTCCAGATAGCATCTTAAAAAAAGGGTTGGAACAATTTATAATGTGTGCATATCTTTTAATGCTCATCCCTAACAATATTAAGAATTAATTTTGAGTTATTTAAACTTCTTGCTAGTCCACTGGCTGTAAAGTGATTCACTCACTCCTTCAACAAACACTTACTGAACACCTATATACCAGATGCTGTTGTTGGGAGATGTATACAGCTGTGAACAAAACAAAGCAAGTCCTTGTGCTCACAGAGCTTCCACTCTGGAGAGGTCGATGGACAACAAACACGTAAATACATGGAAGTCAGAGGGGAGCTGAAGAGAAGGGGACAGGAGCGACAGAGGCAGTGGAGCAGACAGTGCTATTTGAGACAGGGTGCTCAGGAAGGACATCTCCGAGGTGGCATTTGAGCAGAGACTTGGAGAAAGTGTGGAACGGGGTCACAGGACGAGTGGACAGCCGGTGAAGGCTCTGAGGTTGGTGCGTGTTTGGCACGGCTTGCTGGAGGAACAGCAAGGGGCCAGTGTGGCTGGCAGGGATCTCTGTCACTATATACCTCGCAACTCCTGGAAGCCACCTGCTGAAGTAGGGCCACTGAAACTCACTGGGGGTGGCACCACTGGTGTACTGTACACTGCTGGCTGCTGCATACAGCAGGAGCATGCTGAGAATACACTGGAACAGGAAGAAAGACCTCTATCTGCCCCAGTTTTGCTCCAGAGTTTCCACTGGCAAAACTGGCACCTAAATACATTACAAATATTTTTTCCAAAATTACCATTTGTCTGTTGGCTTTGTATAGAGCCCAGTTTGTTTTCCCGGTGTTAAAAACCGTGTGTGTGTGTGTGTGTGTGTGTGTGTGTGTGTGTGTATATATATATATATATATATATATATATATGGATACACACACACACAGTTTATATATATATTTATATATATATAAAATTTATACATATATACATTTTGTCTATAACTTCTAGGTTTCCAGTGGTGATTAAGAAGGCCTTTTCAGTCCCTAGATGGTATGCATACACCTCTAGATTTTTTTGAAATTTTTAGAGTTCCACTTTTTTACTTTCAAATCTTTAGTCCATCTAGATTATATTTTTTAATGTGATGTAAATAAGGATCCTGTTATATCTTCTTTCAGACATCCATTGTACTGACACTATTTATCAAATAATCCATCTTTTTTCCACTGAAATGAAACCTTGTCATCTATTATATTTTTGTACTTGCTGGAATCTAATTTTGTCTTCTCTGTTTGGTTCCACTGATCTCTTTGTCTCTTCTGGAATCCATGCCGACTTGATTGTAGAGCTTAGATCACGACCCATTATTTTGTAAGGAAGTGTACTCACTGTTCTTTTCCATAATTTTCTTAGCTATTCTAGGGGCACTTACTCTTTCATTTAAGCTTTAATATCATTCCATCCAATTTGGAAACAACTCATTGATATTTTAATTAGAATTAGAAGACTTTCATATATTAATTTAGAATTGACTTTTTATGGTATTAAGTTTTCCAATCCAAAAAGAATATTTGTTCAGATCTTGTTTTATATCATCCGAGTCTTTGATTTTCTCCTTTTAGAGACTGCATTTTTTTGTTAAATTCATTTCTAAGTATTTGTGGCTTTTGTTACCATTGTGAAATATATTTTCTAGTTTCTATTTCTAGGTGCTTGTGGCAGTGTCCTGGAGAGAAACACATGGTATACTGAAGTGAGGTAGTGAAATTTAAAAAGAAAGTGTTTATAAAGGTGTGGGCATAAGTAAGAGAAGTCAATGAGTGAGTGGAGAAGCGTGCCAGGGTGAGCCAAAGCAGAGTTGGAAGGGAGTTGGAAGGGTTGGAAGGGAGTTATGTACAGAACTTGGAGGGAAAGCTACAGCTTCAGGGGAGGATAGCTGGAGAGGAGCTTTTGGTAGAGGAGCAGCCATTGCCCATCCACAGACCAGCAGAAAGGAAGATACCCTGTCTCCCCCTCCTGCCACCCTGCCACCTCTGGCCAGTGGTTCCCATTGGCTGAATCCAGCTGGAAGCCAGAGGGCAAGGAAGTCCCTGCAGGTGAGCAGAGCCAGGCAAGAAGGGAGGGCAGAGGATCAAGAAGGCAAATGGAGAGTATCCAGCACAATGCTCAAATTTAGAAGAAAGGAAAGCTGTTGAATTTTGTGACTTCATCTTTTATGGGGCCACCTTACATATTACCTTATTAATTCTAGTAACTTAAAAAAAAAAATCAGCTCTCTTGCACTGTTTGTGGGAATGTAAATTGATAGAGCCACTATGGAAAACAGTATGGAGGTTCCTTAGAAAACTAAAAATAGAACTACCATATGACATAGCAATCCCACTAGTGGGCATATAACTTGAGAAAACCATAATTCAGAAAGAGTCATGTACCACAATGTTCACTGCAGCAGTATTTACAATAGCCAGGACATGGAAGCAACCTAAGTGTCCATCGACAGATGAATGGATAAAGAAGATGTGGCACATATACGCAATGGAATATTACTCAGCCATAAAAAGAAACGAAATTGAGTTATTTGTAGTGAGGTGGATGGACCTAGAGTCTGTTATACAGAGTGAAGTAAGTCAGAAAGAGAAAAACAAATACCGCATGCTAACACATATATATATATATATTCTAAGAGTTGTTTCTTTTCATTTAAGTCTAGAATAATCAGAAATTTTGTAGGCTGTCTTGATGTCTCCTGAAATGATCACTAGATATTTTCCTAATCTTTCAGTGTAATGATTTACATTAATAGATTTCTTAATAGTGAATTGTCTTTGCATCTTTAATTTATTTTACACCCTGTTGTAATTGATTTGCTAAAATTTTCCTTTGGATTTTTGCATTTTTGTTTAAAAGTGAATGACCTATAGTTTTTCTATCTTGAGCTGCACTTGTCTGATTTTGATATTAGGGACACATTAGTCATTTAAAATGTGTCTGAAAGGCATTCCAAATGTGTTTTTGCAAAAAATATGAACTATATTCTAATTCTATTGAAAAGTGTCAGTCATGCTAATAAATTCTTGAAAAGAAAGGATTCCATGGTCCAGCAGTTCTGGGAAGTCTATCCCTCTGTTGGAGATTCACAATACATCATGTACGAAGGCTCTGAAAATTCCTGCTGGGAAGAAGCTTATTTTTTCAACCCAGCCTTTACCAAACTAATATGAGCACAGAATACTTTTTTTAAAGTTTATCTATTAAAACATCCTACAGGACATCTCTAAAGAGATACCAGTTTTAGAAATGCCATTTTAAGCACAAAGACATTTCTTATAAATTATTTACAATAAAAAGATTAGGAAACAACCTAAACAATAGGGGAATGTGTAGGTGAATTATAGTGGAACAGAACATTATGCAGTCATAAGCTGCTGCGTGCAAAACTTTCATAAAGGCATGAAAATGCGTTCATTTTAATGTTAAGTGAAACATCAGGATAAAAATATACTATGTGATCACATGTATATTAAAAACAAACAAAGAAATGAAAACAGAGAAAGTGATTAGGAATAAATTCACCAAGATTCAAGTAGTCACCTTGGATGGTGGTTGTTTTGTTTGTTTTAATTTTCTTCTTTCTGTTTCTATAAGCATGTATTGCTTCCACATTTGGGGGGAAACGGTAATACCAAGATAATAGAAGCCTCCAAGTTTTACCCGAAGGGAGCATGGAGGTGGGAGTTTGTTGGCAGAGGGAGGACTGTCAGCAGATGTCGGGTGCCAGGGCCTCTGCCTAGGGTTCTTTCTTGCCTCCTGCCAGTGGGCTTCCCAGGGCTGGCCATGTCCCTGGTGTGGATGTAAGTGTGAGCAGCCGCTCCTACACTGCAATGCCAGGTTCTAACTTAGCAAGACAGGCTGCTGAGCACATATTCCACCCCTCCCTCACTCCCTTTCCATCTCATTTTTGTACTAACTATATAAGACTCTCTTTCCCTTTTGACCACAGCTTCTCCAAGTTTAAGGACAGTGTCTGATGGACCTCTGACTCTTTCTGACAATTAACACAGGGTGTTATGAAGGACAGAGGCGGGCACTTGTTTGTTCATATTCTAAAGTAACATAAGTGGCGTCATCCTCTTTAGACCCCCCGCCCCCCGCCGCCAAGCCCTGCTCAGCAGAGTCTAGAAGGAAGCAAAAGGATTCTACAGCTCCAGGAAGAACAAGTGTTAGAGGCACAAGGAGCTCTATGGGGTCACTGAGGCCATTGCAGACTCTCCCTTCTAATCCAGTTTCTCCATTCCTGCACACTGGATCCCCCACCCTCGAAGCAGAGATTTTCTACATTATGGAATTTTAATTGATTACACATGACTATTACCCAATTTCAGAGTAACAGTGAAATGCTGTATATTGGATAATCACCCAGCAATGGACTTTTTTCATTACAGAGAGAATGGGGATATCTAGTAACAGCTCCAACTCCTGCTATAATTATTAATGGGATTCTGATTCTGACTAATTACACAAAGGTTTACGTAATTCTTCACCTTTTCTAACACAGAGAACATTTCACTAGGCAATTTTTGAAGCCTAAATATACAGAATCTCCTATAAGGGCTGAGTCCACACACAAACAAAAAGATCAAGAGCTAATTTTTCAAAGAGTGATCTCTTTCCTGCTTTCAAAATTCACATGTGCATTCCAGAATCTATTCAACCACTACCTCACTCTGTATTATTTTTATTGTCTCTGTCAGATTAAGACAAAGCCTAGTTTTCCTAAGATTTTAACATAGTTTTCACAAACGACGACTTAATCCCGAGAACAGGATGATCTTAATGGCTTCCACGGACTGAGTTCTTCCTTGGGGCTGTGCACCAAGTGAGTGCTCCCTTGTTTCATCCTCAGAACCCCTGGGTGGTGGGTTCTGCTATTACAGGTGAGCAAACCAAGGCTCAGGGGGGTTAAGTCACTACACAAGATGGCACAGCTAGTGAGTATGCACTAGATCAGGGGTTCAGGCACAGGTCTGACGTTCTTCAAAGCCAGACCATTTGTCTGTAACTGCTACGTGGGAAAATTGGAATTAGCATATGAATTAGACAATACTCGTACAGTGTGGCAATAATAGGAGGAAAACTCCAACTGTTTATCCCCTGAGCAGCACCAGGCACTGGTCTAAGCACTTGTCAGAGATGAATTCATTACCTTCTCAAAATAACCCTAGGAGGTGGGGACCACTATTGTCTCTGGTTTACAGGGGAAACAGTGGTAAGTCAGACAACTCGCCCAAGGCCATGCCTCTGGTGGCAGCCGGGCAGGGCTTGGATCCCAAGGATTCTGGCTCTAGATCTGGGGAAGAAGTAGCTACTCTCCCCTGCATGAGAGCAACAGCAGCCCTGGGACTCTCTTCTTGGCTGTTGGTCATCTCCATTAAAAACTGATTAATCTAACTCTTGCTCTGCCATCCTCAGCTTGAAGAGATTTTTGGATTATCTTTGGAAATTGGCAAGACATGTCTGTTCTGGGCTAGTCAAGCTATCCCAGACTCCTTTCAACTGAATGTGTATCTTCAAGCACCCTTAGGGGTAAAAAGCAGTGGGAAAAATCTGGCTCTTGACTCAGTATTTGTAAAATCTGCATGTCACTTTGGTATAAATTGGGCTTTGGACTGAATTCTTGGTTTAATCAAGCATCTATACCCGTGTGTGTGTGTGTGTGTGTGTGTGTGTGTGTGTGTGTATGTGTGTGTGTGTGTAAAAGGACTTTCCTTCAGATTTTTTTGAATCCAGCAAATAATAAGATGGTTAAGGAGGAAAAGGAAAGTTCTGTACTTTAGAACTTCACATTTTGGGGCACCAGCTGCATTAAAACCATATTAGTGATACTTGTGAAGTGCTGTTTTTCCAAGAGATTACTATTGTGAAGTGCTGTTTTTCCAAGAGATTACTATCATCAGAAGAGCACCTCAAGTTAACATTTTCCAAGAGTTTCCCTTCCCCTTAGTATTTATCATTTGGCTTCAAATTACCTCAGTCAATAAAATTACGATTGTTGGTTCGCACCTTTCAGAAATTTTGTGTGCATTAAACACTTTGGCAATATTTATTTATTCTGCCATCTGTCTCACTATCTACACATGCTCAACAGTCTGGCCTAGAAAGCGCCCAAAATCACCTGAGCATCATAAAATTTGTCCATGGCTGTCAGAGTAACGCATGGAGAACACAGCTGCTGTCCTGCTGCCTGATTTAATGAGGTTCCCAAAGTATGTGGACAAGGATCCTTTCCCTTGGTTACCATGGAAACAGGACAGGCACTCAGAGCAGGTGTCAGCAGCATCGAAATCAAGATGAATCAGCTGATGGCTCAGTCATCGGGGGGAGGCGATGACCAAGCCGAGGTGGTTCCAGTGTGCGCATCATCTCACTCTCCTGTTCCTTCCTTCAGACAAACTCCAGGACAGAGACCCAGACTCCACCCGGCCTTTTTTCTGAGCATATTGTGTTGCCGTATTAGCTCTGAGTCTAAAAGGACTTACACTTTGAGAATTTCAAAATTAGAAATGCCTGGAGTACTTCTGTTCTTTCAGAGACTAATTAATTGGTGATCTGTTGTTTTATCTGAAAAGACATAAACAATTATACAATCCACCCCGGCACTTCCCTTCCTCCAACATTGGTTTATTTGATTTCATTCAAAGTCAAACTCAGCTCTGAAGGAAACTTTGTTTTAATGAATAGAATAGGATATCCAGTGCTTCTGGCTAAATTCACCATCTCTAGGGTCAAAGGCTTTTTACCCAAAGCTGGTTTTCATCTTAAATTATGTTGTCACCAGTGAAGCAGCATAATTTATAAATTTTAGTGTTAGCTCCGTGAGTCACTAAAGTTTATAAAGTATTCTCTACATCACTTGTAAAGAACAGAAAATTGAATATAAAATTATTCTCTACAATTCATTCTATATTTATGGAAGTTTTCAGGTGAGAAGGTATGAATGGAGAATGCAGCTAACTGAGCTGAAATATTACTGGAGAACTAGGAAAAGGCTTGAACACCATTCTTCAGAAAGTTCCAATTTGGCACCAGAAACTTGAAGCAGAATAACCTTTCGTAAATATAGATCTCTTCCAACTTTTGCAAAGAGAAGGAATCTTTAACTTCTTGGCTTCATCTTCTTAAGATTTTTCTCCCTCTTTGTACAGGGTCAAATAGAATTCATTAGCCAATTAGCTCAGAGAAAATAAGGCAGCATATATGCTATTTCATGTAGAAAAAGAGCAAAGTGTTCAATTTTTCTGCTTTTCGGCTGAACTGACAGATATTCTTTGTTCTCTAGGAATGTGATGATTTAGGCTAAAATTCTGCTTCCTGAATAATTCAGATAATTGCCTCAACCCCACAGTTTGCTGGAGCTGGAAAGACTTGACTTCAAAAGGCAGGTGATCAAATTAAAATCACGTTTTGATGGACCTCATTTGAGCTGTTTTTGAAAGAAAAAAGATAGATATTCACTGCTTAATTAAACATTTCTGTGTGTTTTGAAAACATAGATGAACCATACTGAATGTTATTAGTCTAATGTTAAGTGGTGAGCAGTGAAAAGTCTCTTTCGAAATGGAGTGGAGGGTATGTTTGACATACTAGACTTTGTTCCATAAGAATCATCCAACCAGACGTTTTTTGTCGAGCAGATGTTACAGTTTAGATGTTGGAGGAGACAAAGCTTTCATCCTGGCCCTTAGGAGTTGTGTGCACAAAGTCATGCTTGTTACGCAGCTCTGTAGCTGCCAGTCTGTGTCACGTCACTTACTGCCATTGTCTTGAAGAGTCTGAGGGCTAGAGTTATACCAAGCATTTCTTGGGTGTTATTGACATAGGAGCATCTAATTGCACATGAAAAGAAATTTAAAAGATTTAATTTAAAGAAATGGTATCACTGTCAAACTTGCCTCCTGTGATAGAATAAGAGCTTCATTTTGGTATCATGATGAGACTGTTTACTCACTTTGTGGACATATTCTCAAGCCCGTGGATAATGCGCCTAACTCAGAACTGTGGTTTGAGCACAGGAGTCGTTTGCCCGGAGGATACATGATTCAACCTGTGCCATACGCACACCTTGTCCCGAGTGACCCAAGTGCGGGTTTGCTGCCTGGGGAAAACGTACACTTGTAGCTGCAGAGCAGAACGAAGCCAGAGAGAGCGGAAGCAAAGGGACTCATCTGTCCGTGGTGCCTGCTGCACAGGCCCCACCTTGGACACACCCAACTCTGTGCCAGCTCTCTGCCGGGGCCTGGGCTGCTCCTTGGTGATGTCATACCTGTGGCAGGTTGGAGCTTGGACTTGGTGCACCTAACCTCAGCTGGGCTTCAACACTGCCCCTGAAGCCCACAGCCTTTGAGGGGGTGACTCCCTCTCCAACGCTCAGTGAAGACCACTTTGAATCTTGGCCTCCTCCTCAAATGTCTGCCCAACTCTGCCAGGGTGGCCCCTCCTCTCAGCAGGTGACCTTGCCCCCCAGTTGACAGAGAAAACAGAAGCCCTCAGGCAGGAATATGACCAGCCCTACAGACCAACCTGCCTTCCTCCATCCTCTCTTCATGTTGTCCTGTTGTAATGATAACACCAACAACAGATAATGCTTACGGACTGCTTAACATGAAGTCTCTGCATGTGTTACTTAACCCTCATGATAACCTGATGATGTAGGTGCTCGAGTCATCCCCATGTCACAGGCAAAGACCCGAGGGACACAGAGGTTGAGACCCTTGCCCAGGGCCACACTCATAGTGTGTGGCAGAACCAGCGTGTGACCACTGTTTAACCACTATGCTAAGATGCAGATCAGCTTTTACTCTCAGGCCAGTTCCTCCCCCAGGCCCTGGATCCTAACCCATCCCCCCTTCTGAGGGACTCTCTCCGAGGACTATTTCCACCTGATCATCAGCCTCTCCTTTCCTACTGGTCCCTTCCCATCAACAGTTAAGTACACTCAAGTCCTCCATCCTTCAACCCGTGTTTTAAAAATTCTGGATCCCTCTTCTATTGTCTTCCCATCCTTCCCTTCCCTTCCTTTCCCTTCCTTCTCCTCCCCTCCCCTCACCTCCCCTCCCCTTTTCTCTCTCTCTCTCTCTCTCATTTTCTCCTACCCTCCTCTCCACAACCAACCTTCATACACAAGTCCCCAGCACTCATGGGGCCCATTTCCTCACCTCCTCTTATTCAGCAAACTGGCCTGTGCTCCCATTGCCGTATAGAATGTCCCTCAGGTTGCCAGTGACCTCCATTAGGTTGTTTCAGTCTTTTTCTTGGCATGTAATTGGTTTTAAATGTTTATGTAAACTAAATGAAGAAACGGATAAACAAATAGGTGAATATATAAAATCTTATAAGAAAACCTCAGCTGACTTCTCTCCACTCTGTTCCCCGTCCCTCTAACCAGCTCAGTTCTGGAGATGCCCCAAATCAGCACACCCCCATATCACAGTTTCTCAACCTGAGGACCTGGGGCCACCTGCATGGGAATTTCATGCCCACCGCCGCCCCCCAAGACCTGCTGAGTAAGGTTCTCTGGGTGAGGAGTATATGCGTGCTGTGAACAGACACCGGAGGTGGGACTCAGGCACATGACAGTTGGAGGGCCAGTGCTCCCATGTCTGCCCTTCTGTTAATCTTTACGATTCAGTGCTCTCCTTATTAAACAAAAGATTTAAGACTATAAGAAGGGATTATGCCTTTGGAAATATTCACAGATACAAAGGAAAAATAAGTGTTATCTCTGGCATGCAATAATGCTCGTGGAATTTCATCAGTCCCTGCCGTTTGCTTATGACACTTACCCTTTTCATCAAGGCTGTTATTAAAGGCTGCCACAACAGAACAATAGCAGGAGCAATCAAGACTTCAGACGTGTGCTCTGATCAGCTTCTGCCTGGGAGCTGACATCTTGGAGACTGATGATCTATTTTCTCTGCTCCCACTTTTTGGAACAAGAAAGTCTTATTTAGAAGGCAGAATTGCTTCCCAGACAAATGCAGATCAGGGAATACTTTCCCCTTATGTGAAAATGCTCAGTGTTTTGCGTTCTGTGTAATTAATAACTCTGCTCTTCCCGCTTGTATGTTAGTTTGCCATTTACACCACACACTGTGTACTTTAGCGTATTTGACTCTGGTGACAATACAGAGAAGTGGGCAGGGCCTTCGAGGCACCGTTCCTTCCACAGAGAGATGCCTAACAGGTGCCTGCTATGTGCCCATCCCCAGCCTCGGTACCATGGCAACAGGGAGGAGGGTCTGACTTGGATGCTTCTGCTGTCAGACACCTTGCAGGCTAACGGAGGAGCGAAGCCATGGGTGCAGCATCTGGTACAATCTAGAAGGTGCTGGGGCCTTGAGACTAGATTGTAAAAGTCCTGAAGGCAAGAGCCGGCTCCACAATTTGGACCTCAGTGCCGAGCACAGGGTCTGGCAGGAGACAACGCTCACTAAACAGGCTTAAATGAATAAGACGGATCAAGTGCTTCGGAAATTCAGAATCAGGTTGGGATTGGGGAGTGGATCATGTCCTACTTGGGGTGGGCCAGTGGACTGGGGCTTCCTGAAGAAGGGGATGTGTGGACCCGGCAGCTCTCGCTATCCCATAGGACTTCACTGGATCTCTTTGCTCAAACCTTTACAGATTAAGTGTAAATTCATGGTATCCTTGGAAAGACAGTGTCTTTCTTCAAATGTCAACCTGCATAGCTTACAGCTTGTATTCGGGTGAAAGGCTTTCTCCACCCCAGTGCACACCCAACATTCAGTAGTCTCTTGGTATTAATTTCAAAGGCTTTTCTCCTCCTTTTTTTGTTTTTGTTTGTTTTTACTTTATTTTCTCATAAGAAAAAAGTAAAGCAGTCTCACTATAAACAATCTGGAAAGTAGAGAAACATTGGAAAAATTAGGGGGGAAATCAACCATAATCCCATTACCTAGAGGCAACTATGATTATTATTTTTGGCATATTTCTTTACAGCATTCATGTGTGTATGTATTTTTAACATTGTTAAGCACTATTAAAAACAATTTAGAGTCCTTTCCACTGTCATTAAAAACTCTTTTTAAAACACCACAGAATGTGACATTGTTTGATTATGCAATAACTTAAATTTCCATCATGTTTGATATTTGGATTGTTCAATTTTACGTTAATATAAATAAAGCTGAAATGAAATTTTTATAAAGTATTGCCCACACTTTGAGTTATTTGCTTAGAACAGATCCCTCAACCTATTGGAATGGTGGAATCTAATGGAATCAGTGGAAACAAATATCTTAAAATCCTAATTAGGTACGCATTACCAAACTGCTTTCTAGAATGTTTTCCTCAGTGTTTCCTGCTCCCACAGGGTTTGAGAGTGCTTTCAACACTCCACTTCACCAGCTTTTCCAGTTATATACCACTCCAGAACAAACCATCCCCAAAGTAAGCAATTAAAGCTATAGGCATTTTATTCTCTGACAATGGTCAGGAATTCAGTCAGGGCTCAGCCAGCCAGCTCTTCTGCCCTGCATGGGCTCCTCTAAGGACTGCCATTTCTGAGAGGCTCTTGGAAATCTTTATGTCTAAGTGATTGTATAAGATCAGCAATAATGAATATATAATCTCAAAAGATAAATAAAATATTCTTAAAAGGGGAGAAACTCCAGTACTTTGGACTGGGGTTTCTTGGAGGTGTTAAGCTGGCAGCTGGTCTTGTCTGGAGGTTTAGGGTTAGGGTTAGGCTTCCCCACATGTCCCGCACGCTTACAGGCGTGGCTGGAAGGCTGGGCTCTGTCAGATCCTTCCCCATCTCTGTGTGGTCTCAGGGCAGTCAGACCTCTTACAGGGTGGCTCCGGGTGCCACAGGGGAGCCAGGGTTCCCAGAGACAGGAAGCGGAAGCTGCCAGTGTCTTAAGGCACAGCATCACTTCTGTCATATTCTGTAGTCAAAACTGTCACAGAGCCCACCCAGGTTCAAGGAGAGGGTTCCGAGACATCATTTCTCAGCGGGAGGAATGTCAAAGAATCTGTGGCCACCTCTAATTCACTACATCAGCACTGAGTATTATTATAAGAAATATTTATTTGCTTGCTAATGTGACAGATAAGATATGGTAAACCAGTGTTGCTTTCATTTTAACTTATTCCAGTCTTCAACTTTTTCATATGTTTATTGCCACTTGAATTTTCCTACCTGTGAATTGTTTGGTCCTGCCCTTGGGTCTCTGCTAGCTCTGCCACTTACAACTTGGAGATGTTGGACAGGTTATTTAAACTCTATGAGCCTCCACTTCTTCATCTGTAGAATGGGGGTAATAATATTATCTATCTGAAAACCTGCGAAAGTTGCCGTGAAGCTTAAGTGAGAGAAAGAATCTCAAGTGTTTAACCCATGCCTGACACCTAATAAATACTCAGTACACACTGGTGACTATTGCTTGTTCAGAATCTTGTTGTAATACTCAGGTGCCAGCCTGGGAAAGTGCACGTGGAGCGGATGCAGGGGTCCTGGGTTGCTGGGGGCACCAAGTAACTTCAGGAAAAGGAAAAGCCGAGCATCCTCTGTGCTCTGCTCGATGCCAGTTTACAGCCCCAATTCCCTGGCACCTCTGCCCAAGGGCAGGGAGCTGATGGCTTGTGAGTGGGCACAGTGCCATTCTACGAGATGGGAATGAGAACAAGCAGCCAGGGGCACATGTAAGTGTCCTGCCGTGTTTGTTAAACAAACCATTCCCAGCTGGGGAGCACTCAAACAGCTGTCAATCCTCGTCTTACAAACCCTGGTAACAGGAGGCATGCAATCATTAATCCAGTTCTGGGAAGAATTACCTTTCAAACTTTTTTTGTTAAAGAAACAGTATAGTACACTCAGCAAGTACAGAGAAGTTGATTTATACCTCATCCATCAAACTGAAATAAATGTTATTCCATGGAAACGAGACCAACACTTTGAGATTGGAGGTAGTAAATTCATTTGCTGAGCCCTACTGAGGGGTACTCACATTTGTTACTTTTCCCTCTTGTCTGAAGGTGACACTCTGCACCCTGCCACCAGCAGTACAAGTTCTTTTAGTGGCTTTTCCTTCCTATGAGTGATAACGGGCCAGGCACACACTCCTTTTCTGATTTGAGTCCGGTGGTGCCTGGCCACAGCTGGTAGCCCCTTTGGGTGACATTTTGGACCACAAGTAGACCAAACGTCAGCCTTGAAAGCCTTTGTCAACTCAGGATGTTTTAGGCAGGTGATGGGCCTGGACAGAGCAGACAGGTGCTGGATGCAACAGGGAGGGAGAAGCAGGCCATGAGGACTCAGAAGGCAAGGGCTCCCCTATCATCTATCAATCATGGAACTTCCTGAGCCTCAGTTTCTATACCTGCTAAATGGGGACACAAATGCCTGCCCCGCCTACTTCACAAGAATGTGAAACCACACAAAGCAAAAACCTTATTACTGTATGAGACGTAATCATAACTGAAGCAAACACTATGTATTCTTTATTGTTCTTTTATGTAGACTTTCACATCTAGTATATATTTTATTCTTTAACAGCTTTGGAAGGGTTTAATAAATATTATTTTTCCATTTTACAAAGTAGAAAGCTGAGGTTCATTGAGTTTGACTCCCCAGGGTCATAAAGAGGAGCCCAGTTCTCCTGGTTCCCAGCAATTCCCACTGGACCACACTGTCTCCAAATGGCACAAGGATACTGGGGCCTGGACATCCTTCCAAGGCCTTGTTTTCATGCTCCTATAGGTCAGTTCCAGCCGGGCCTCAGGGGGCTGGGACTCAACTTGTATGACTGCAGGCTTCTCACCTGCAGGAACTCCTAGGAGCCTCATCTTTCTCAGTCCACAGAACTCTGCACACGGACAACTGGCTTGTTCAGAGAGGCTCAGATTGGCAGTATGGCATGAGGCTTGGACAGGCCAGTGCCCTGCTGTAAAGAGCTCAGATTTGTCAAGCAGGTAGAACTGGGTTCTAATCTCTCCACTTACTGGTTGGGTAAGTTACTCAACCTCTCTGAGTCTCAGTTTCCTCAACAACTGAGGAAATCATGTAAATCATGAGTGTGTGGTTATTGGAGGACTGAAGAGCATTCAGTGTGCCAAGTATCAGACCTAGTGCCTGGCTCAGGGCAGGTGGACGATGTTGTCTTCCTTCTTATCTCGCCTTCTTTCTTTCCTTTCTTTCACTTTTTCTTCCTTCCCTAGGGGTCTGGAAAATATCTCAGATATGCACCAGACATAATGTGAACTTGGGGATTTCTTGAGCAGATATGTTCACATTCATGTTCCGCAGATACACAAAGGCAGCACCAATGGTCAAGTAGATAAAATGGAAAGGGTCTGTTCCACAGCCTCAGGAGGAACCAGGCTGGCCTCCGAAGACAGAGACAAAGCAAGAGGGACCTGGTTGTTCATACAATTCAACTCACATTCAGGTATTTCTTAATTGGTCCACAGCTCCTCACATGCAGGGTAGCAAAATAACCTCAGAAGCCCTGGAGGCTGCTCCAGCTTTTCCAAGACAACCGTGGATAACCTGAGTAAATCCTGCGGCCTCACACCGTCTACTCTCAGATACTGTCATGTTAGAAACCGTCAAGCAACAACAAACGATTACAAATAACTCCAATCTCCTCTGCAGGAATATTGGAGGAAATCCAAATTACAGTATCTAGAAACACTTCTGAAAACCCCCTTTTCCTTCCTCCCCTTTTTCTCCAGTTTTTACACAGTCCCTGCAGGGGCTCTCAGACTATAAACACTTCACTCTCAAAATTCTGCTTCCAAGTGTCCCAGATCCTTAACCCACGTGGCTTTTGAGTCTATTCCTGCTACTGAGTCCCTCTTCCCTCTCACCACTGCAGCCTGAGTCTCTCTATCCAGTCTTGGAAGTCTGGGAAGCACGTGGGGAAAGGCAGAACCCTCCCTGGAGGACAGAGGAAGAAGAGAAGAGGAGCAAGGGACGTCAGGGGGATGCGGGGGGTGTGGATTGTGGCAGGTGACAGGGGGCAAGCGTCGCACATGGATATCTTGTTTCCATTGCACACGCCTGTGGACCAGTAGAGCTCCCCAGCGGGAGTGGACACAAGACATGGTGAGCTGGTGCCCCTGGACTTTCTCCTCTGTGGCTGCGGTGGAAATGGCACACAAGGGTCCTGTGTGCATAAAGGGGCTGCAGTGAGATCCCCAGGACTGTACAGACAGATCAGAATTCTTCTCATCTCTTCTTTTTGAATAGAGGTACTGGGTAATTTTTAAACTACCTGTGTAACCAGGAATTCGCTTTGTAAATTTCACCAAGACTTAAGATACCCGGTTTCTAACCCAACCAAAGACCTTTTCATAACTCCCTGAATGTAATAAAGTTAAATCAAAGCTTATCCTATTCTGGCTGTAAAACAGTCTTTCCTCTGCTGGGTGACTTAGTAATTTCACCTGTTTCAGGCCTTGTGCTCGCTGCTTGCTGCCGCTCCCAACTTCTGCCTTCAGCTTGATTTTGCTGCCTTGAACTGCTGCACTTCACGCTGCTGAGCTGAGATTCGAGAACGCTGGCTCATGAATTCCCCTGCCCTTTCATCGACCTTAATGGTCAGTGAGCCTAGGTAGGAGCAACCCTATCTGAAAGGATGGAGGATATTACGGGTACCACTGGATACTTTTAGAATGGGGATTTTTTTTGGGGTGGGGGGGAGAATGTAGCCTTTTTGATACTAAATATGCCACATAAGTAACATAGTGTATTAAGAGTGTTCGTGTGGTGTGCATGTTTGTGCATGTGTGCGTGTGTGTGTGTGTGTGTGGGGGGAGGGTTCAGTAGGCTAGGAGAACAAGCGGGGTCTGGCCCGTTAAGCTCACAAACGGCTTTATTACCATTGCAGTCACTACTACTACTATCTTCCATTGCTAGGGCACTTTATTTTAGAAGTATTTGACCTGCATTATCTCATTTGGTTTCCTCAAAAGCCCTCAGGTCTTTCTGCTGATATTCTCTTTTGCAGAAAGTTAAGATGTTTAAAGTGGGCTTGGGAGGAGGAAGGCTGTACCTCATGTTCTAGGCAGATGTGTCCCCCCAGATGTTTCAGTTAAGCTGCAGACTTTTCCTGCCTGAGGGGGCTATTGTGAGCTCTGGCTCGGCCACCTACTGGCCAGGCCTCTAGTGTGGCCCCAAACCATCACTTGGTCCCTTGTTTTCCTCCCTGAGAAATGAGGGGTTCAAACTGGATCCTGTAATGTTAGTGCCAGAAGTGAATTTAAACTCACTTAATGTAAAGACTGAGAGGTCACATGATTTGCCCAAGGTCACACTGAGGGCTGGTGACAGGGCTGGGACCAGACCCCTGCTCTCCTGGTTCCCACTGCCCTGGGCGTCTTCACGGCCTAAACACACAGTAGGCACCTTTTCAAAGGAACTCATAATTACACCTCCGGAGATGCAGACACTCACCCCAATTCTAACCACTTCTGCATCTGGGACGTCATGCTTTCTAAAAATGCAGCGCTCTCCTTTTTAGCCCTGACCCTGGAGTGTTTTTTTATCCTCTCCTGCCCCCAACCTGCTGAACGGTTTCTATTGTCCCACTTCTCCCCACTCTAATCTGCAACCCAGAGGCTCCGAGTGCGCTTGGTCGGGTGTGTGCTGCTCTCTCTCCTGCCCCCAGGGCTCGGAATCGCCCCACTGCTCTAATTTCTTAGGACAGACTGGGCCTTCATCTCACAGCCTGCTGCTTCCTCTGGGTACAACTCTGCCCCGCATCCATCTTCGCCCAGCTGTGGCCACCTCGGCGTCAGCTCCCCAGGAAGACTCTCCGACCACCCTCATCCCACCCAACCCCACATGGTCCAGGAGGGGAGCCCCTCCTCGGTCGGCTCCTCCCGATGTGAGGGCCCTGGGCTGGGCAGGCAGATGCAAAGATGAGCAAGACCTGGCTTCCGCCTTCAGCGAGCAGTGAGGTGGGGGAGACGGACCGTGCTGTGCTCGCAGCGCTTCCTTCCCCTGCAAGTCACGCTGGCTACGTGTCTGTCTCCCCACGGTGCACCCCTGGAGCCCGGGAGTGGGTCTTAACCTGTCTGCGTCCCTGCACCAAGGACAGGTCCAGGCGTATGCAGTCCTGTGCCCTCAGCGCATGCACGAACCACTGAATGAGTGAGCAAACTGACTCAGCCATGAAGGTACGTGCAGGTGCGTAAGGCGCCGTACAACCCTCGGTGCTACCTGCAGATGGACTGTCATGCTAGAGGCTGATAGCCTGTAGGGCATATGTGCTGATGGAGAAATTCATACTTTGGAGTTCCCTGAGCAAACACTCTGCGCAGAAACAAAGGGGTCTCCCTTCTCAAGAGATTCCTGCTGAAATACTCACTTCCTGCAAACGTGCACTTTTCTTACAAACTGGAGTTATAGGTTAGGTTCGTCCAGGATAAGAATTCGTGTGAGGGATATACGAAAGGAGTGCTCCTGGGGACCCAGGTGGCAGTGGGACAATTTCAGGGACAATCCCAGCCCCAGCCCCAGTCCTGCAGGGAGTTCTGGAGCATGCATACATCTGTGATGGCTTATTTTGTGTGTGTACTTGGCTGGGCTAAGGGGGCCCAGATAGCTGGCAAAACACGATTTCTGGGTGAGTCCACGAGGGTGTCTCCAAAAGAGATTACTGTTTGAATTGGCAGACAGAATAAAGAAGAGCGCCCCTCCCAATGCAGATGGGCATCATCCAATCTGTTTAGGGCCCAAAGAAAACAAAAAGACAGAGGAAGGGCAAATTCTCTCTCTGCATGAGCTGGGACATCCATCTTCTCCTGCCCTTGGACATTGGCTCTCCTGTTTCTTGAGCCTTCAGACTTGGACCAGAACTCACACCATCAGCCCCCCTGGTTCTCAGATCTTTGGACTCAGACAGAATTATACCACCAGCTTTCCTGGTTCCTCAGCTTGTAGACAACAAATCTTGGGACTCAGCCTCCATAATCATGTGAACAATTTCTGTAATAAATCTCCTCATACCTGTATCTGTATTTTTTATCTGTATCTATACCTATACCTATCTATCTATCTTATTGGTTCTGTTTCTCTGGAGAACCTGACTAATGCACCTCAAAGCTGACTCCAGGGGAACACAACCTCAAAAGCCCTTTGGACTCCAGTAGCTGGCAGACAGGCCTCTAAAGGAGGCTGGGCCAGGAGAGGCAAAGGCCAGGAAGCTGGGGGTCTATAAGGAACATCTACACTTTGTGGGGACAAGATTGTTCGAGAGCTCTGGGGTGGGGGACCCCTTGCTTCTATTTTTACTTCAGAGTCTGTTTGACAAATGCCGACAGCCACATTCGGCCTCCTACATGCTGAACACCCTGTACACGTCCTGCAATCACACCATCTGGTTGGACAGCGAAGGTCGATGCCACAGGCATGGGCTGAACCCAAACTTGTGCTCCCTTGTCCAGTACTAAGAGGAACGTCAACTGTGCCCTCAAGTCCTCTGCTAAGGACTTTATCACACTGTGTCAGAGTAGGCGGGGTGGCTTGGGTAATCCAAGAAGGCAGAGAAAGGTCTTCCTGAAGATCAAAGCAAGTCTCTGAGATACCTGGTAAACTGCCAGAGATGATGAACGAAGGTCGCCACGGAAGCCCTGAGGGCTAAGCACAGAGAGATCAGAGCTCTCTTTCCTTCCTTGTGAGTTTACTTCTAGAAAACATTACTGTTTAAAAAATCATGAAAAGCTATATCCATGGAATGCCGTGGCCAAAACATTTTAGTAGGTTATACCGTTCACCTCACTCCCTGCTGTCTCCGGGTCCTAGGAATGAAAGCGTTTTTCTCCAGAAAAAATGAAGGCTAATGTAAGAACGAAGTGCTTGGGGAATTATACCACTTAACTAATTTCATAAGTGTTTACAGCAAACACAGCCTCAGTGGAAACTTGGAGAGGAAGAGGAAGCCTTTCAAAGCCTTCATAAAAAGTAGCAGCACCCCCTCTGACACTGGGTAGAAGGCGGGCATCACGAATAAAAGTGCATGTCAAAATTAAAAAGAAGGAAAGGATAGCTGGAGCGGGTGAGGGGAGGCAGAGAACACATGAAAAAGACATCATTCCCACTTTGCTGATTACAGACCTCAACCAAATCCTCCCATGCTGGAAAGAACAAAGTACCCTTTTCTAGCAACCCCAGAGGAGAAGAAGGGGATATTGGCAGAATCCCTTCTTATTAAGGAGCAATTAAGTTATTAGGAGATTTCAGAGAAGTTCCAAGGGAACAGAGCCATTTTGTACATTACAAACTACTTCTGAGCCCCTCACAAAATCACAAGATACAACACTGTTGTGTTACTTGTTATTTTTTGGCTGTTATGTTCATGCATTCACTCAACAAACGTTTATCAAGTGACTTCTATGTACAGGCCATCGACAACGATTTTAAGGACCCACCAAAATGCTGTAGAAGAGAGAATCCGATCTGGAGTTAGAAAACTAGATTCAAGTCCCCACTCTGCTGGGTGCATGCTTTTTCACAGGCATTTAAAACTCCAGGGTTTCAGATTTCTCACCTGTAAAGTAATAACTCTGATAATGCTTCTCAGAGCAGGTGAAACTGCTCTGTAAACCATAAAGTCCTTTACAAAGGTTAGTTATCATTATTTTTGTAAAGCTCCCTGACGGGGGTGGGGGGGCAACCACATACCCTGGTTTGCCCAGAAAAGTCCCAGGTTACACGTGTTTTCCCAGCCCCTTTTCACTCTTACAGGTGTCCCAGTTTGGCAGATAAATTATATGATCCCCTACTGGTAGGATCATCTGTGCAAGAGAAAAGCATGAAAGGAGGGCCAGGGTTCCAATGTGATGTTCTGT
The DNA here is from genome assembly GCF_965194805.1 of Balaenoptera borealis. Taxonomy (NCBI): domain Eukaryota; kingdom Metazoa; phylum Chordata; class Mammalia; order Artiodactyla; family Balaenopteridae; genus Balaenoptera; species Balaenoptera borealis. The sequence goes on from NC_138874.1 coordinate 111,361,163, forward strand.
CGCAGGAAATTTCCATATCTCACTAGCTATTCACAGAGGCTCCTCTATGCCTGACAATACCTGCTCTTTTTGAAGTTGCAACCAACTCAGGTGTGAAAATTAAATGTGTTCACAGAAATGAGTACTCTGCTGCACACTTGCCTAAAGGTTTCTAAAAAAGAAAAGAAAAAAAGTGATTTGTGGAACACCCATTATGAATGCAGAATCTGGGCATAAGGAAACGTTTTCCTGCACAAAGGCATTCTTGAGTTCATAAACCGAAATATTGTATTTCAAGGCAACAGTGCTGCTGGCCTGGGCAATAAGCACAGAGCACTGGCTGAGTCTGGCTGCAGCTGAAACCCAGGAGATTTGGGGCTTACCAAGCGGAATTAGGCTGCTGAGTTGTGGTCAGGTGGGAGACACTGCTGAGGTTGGGTCTTGGATTTCAATTCGCGGCTCTCCGGCCCTTGGCTGTGTTTCTCAATCCCACTTGCTTCTGTTTCCTGACTTGGGGAGCGGGTATAGCTAGTACCTACCTCTTAGTGCTGTTTTGAGGGATAGGAGGGCTGGTGCATGTAGAGTGTTTACACAGCCCTTGACACAAGGCAGATTGTCTGTCAGTTGTAGAAAGGCTTGTCATTCTCAGTTTCTGCTACTCCCAACAGAGTGGTCTGCAGGGGTCAATGAGCATTTTCATGGGTAACAAATACATGGCAGAAGTAAGGGGCCAGCCCCTGCTATACCTCCTCTCCTTTGGCCTTGATTCCAAACACCTGTGAGTGTTGTCCAGAACAAAGCCTTTCAAATGTGGTCAGTGAATTTGGATCCTATCTGCATCAGTTAGCCATTATCCCAATAATGCTGTGTAACAAAGAACCCCAAACCTCAGTGGCTTAAGACAACAATGATTTATCCTCACCAACGTGTAGGCGAGCTGGTGTCGACTAATCTAGGCTGAGCTCTGCTTCCGATCGCTCTGGTTGGGGGAGATTTCAAGGTAGCTCTGCAAGGACCTGTCTCTCCTCCTCCTCCTCCTGCAATCTGGGGCTGATCTAGAGGATACTCCTCCCATAACAATGGCAGGGGCTAGAGGGCCCGTGGAAACCCCCCAGGTCTCCCAAGGTCTAGGCTCAAAACCAGTCACTGTCACTTCTGTCCACATGTCACTGATGAGAGCAAGTCACAGGGCCAAGCCCAAAGTCAGCACTCCCCCAAAAGGGCCATGACAAGAATGTGGTGGGAGAGAGGAGTAAACAACTGGGGCCAATTCACAACATCTCGTTTGCAGAAAAGGATGGAGCAAGCAAATTCTGAGCACCACTCATGGGCTAGGACTCGTTTCAGCTTCAAGAAACCCTATGAAGTAAGTAATTTCTCTCTGCTTTATAGACGAAGAGACTGAGGGCTAGGACTGAATCAATTAGCTTTTGCTACATAACAAAGCCCTCTCAAACTTAGTGTCTAAATGGCACCATTTATTCAGCTCACAATGCTGCCTGTCAGCAATTTGGGCTGGGCTAGATGGACTCTTGTGAGCTGATCTCAGCTGAGACCACTAGGCACCCATGGTCAGCTCGCAGGTCAGCTGGAGGCTGGCCGGTCTGAAATAGCCTCGCCCACCTGTGTGGTGGTTGGCTGGCCATCGGCTGGGCAATAGAGATGGCCTGAGCCATGTGTCTCCTCACCCAGCAGACAAGCTGGGGTTTGTTTACATGTGGACATCCTGGTTCCAAAGGCAGCAAAAGAGCAGTCCCCAATGTGCAGGCACTCTTTCCGCCTTCACTGGCTTGTTTTCTAATGTCCCAGTAGCCAAAGCACGACATGAGGCCAGCCTAGAGCCAGCGTGGGAGGGGATGCTCCACGGTGGTAGATAGAGGAAGTCAAATAACTGATGGCCATTTTGGTAATCTACACAAGTGCCTTGCTTGGGGCACAAAATAAACGCATGGCTGGCTTCCTTCTTTGGTGCTTTGGGCGGCCAGGCATGTGGTAAGCACAGTCTGCAAGTCGTCTGTGTCCCTGATGTGTTCCAGGCATGCATCACCTCCCACAGGGCCACATAAACTGCCTGGTCCTCACTGGACTCATACACGGCCCAAGAGGCTCACGTCGCAGGAGTTAAATAAAAATTAGACAATAAATGTATTTTCATGACCTTTAAAAAAGCAATGTGAATGTCTTAGGGGCAAAATTTACTTTCAGAAAAAGAAATCTTGCATATGTGATTCTAGATTAATTCTCAAAAGGCATTTTTATAAATGGAAGTAGGGGATTCTGTAGGTCTCTGCCCTCACGCCCCAACAGGGCACTAACTTGTCAGGCTATTGCTGGGCCTGGTTTCTAGAGGAGTGCCTAGGATTGGCTAAACGTGCTCAGGTCTTAGCATCTGAGCTTCTACTATGTAAATATGTTCAAATGCACTCACCCGTTTTGCATCATATATCTGGAAAAGGGTAAAATCAGTTTCCAAATTGGAGGGAACACGGAGTGTGGGAAATGTGTTCAGTGTTATTGCAATTAGTCACGCTTTGGAATATCCTGGGGAAAGTCTACTCTCGGGTTATTATTGACATGGTGAAGTGGAGGAGGTTAAAAAGAAGTCTGCAGGCACCATTAATTAACCTCTCCATTATTTTTATTTCCCCATGCATTTTTCTGACGGATGGGAGATCACGGGGTCAAACCCTGTTAGAGCTGCAGGCATCCCAGCATTCTCCTGCTTCCCAGAGACGGAAGGAATTGAGGGCAATCTACACAGTCACAGCGGGCTACCAGGTGGGCACAGATCCTGGCCCCATATTGTCTGTAACGTGGTTCCTCCTCCAAATCCTACAAGTCCTCCAAAGGTTGCTTATATGCTACTTCTCCAGGAAGCCTTCCTGGAATGGAGTTCTCCTTCTGTAACTCTTTGTGCCTCCTTGCAGTGGATACTGGGGTATTCTGCCCAGTTCCACTCTTCAGGACGAAAGCATTCATCCCCCAGCTGCTCACAGCAGCAGCCTTCACTGGCAATTGCCTTTGGCCACAGAGAACAGACTTGCTCAAGGTCACATGCCTCAAGCGAGCCTGCTGCCAGTGACGGGCTGAGGCTGGGAGACCAAGTTCAGCCTATTTCCCTTGATTTGGGCAGACTCTGGCTTCAGAGTTCCTGTAGGATCGTCTGGGGCCTGTGCTACACCTGCATGGTGGGCCCACTTCTCCTGCCCCATCCCTGCTTTCTGAGATCCAGCTCCCAATGATACTCTCCAGGACATGTCTTCATGCAGCTCTCCCTCTCAGAGTCTGTTTCCAGGGAGTGTGACCTGGGACACTCCTTCATGGCACCTGATGTTTATGTTTGCTAACTGAGTGCTCTGGGGCTGAACTCACACTGATGTTTATTTTTCTGAAAACCTGATGGCTAAAAAGGAGGAAAACTGCAATTTTAAAGTGGCCCCCAGTTTCCTCCTTCGCTAGAAGTGGAGGCTGACCTTGTCCCTGGGAAAAGATTGTGTGTCTGTTTGTTTGGGAGCGGGAAGGACATGTCAGTGTCCTTGTGGTCATGCAACGTGGAGCCCCAAGCCTGCTCTGGGCTGGAGAGGCTGAGGCCACAACACAATTAAACACCGTGTGCTGATGTTCCAGGATGTCTCTGCCAGGCAGGGAGCTGCATCTTGTCAGTGAAACCAGTCAGGGGGCTGGGTTTCTTTCCTCCTCTGGGCTGAGAGGAAGCACACAGCCTTGAATCAATTCTTATTAAAGGAAGATGATCAAAATCATCCCCTCACTCCTGGGAGGAGCCAGCTGGCCCTGCAAAGTGTGGCCGTCTGCGATGGACACCTAAGGCGAGAGAGAGCCAAAAGGGGGCCCCTGCCAAGGGCATGGCCAATGGACTCTAGGAGATATTCGTTCTGGGATCTATTTAAAAGTTTTCTTCCTTCACACTGTGGCCCTGATGTTACCCCCAAGCCTCCATGGCCACGGAGACATAAGGGAGGAGCCTGTGTCCGCAGCTGGGTGGAGGAGGAGTGCTCCAGCAGGCTGGGCAACAAGAGTGACGTAGGGAGTGACTGCACCCAGCCCAGGCGGTAAACTGTAATTCAGTCAAGAGTCCTGGGAGCAGAGGGCTGGATGAAAACAGGACTTGTTGGCTGAGTGCTGTTGGAGAACTGGGTCTGTGGACTCTGGCTGGTGACCTGTATCCCTACTCAAGGTCGTAAGCTCCTTGAGAGCAGGCGGCATGCCTCATTCCTTCCTTGGGTCACCTTCATTGCCTCGCAGGGCGTTTGCACACGGTAGGACCTTAAAAGACATTCATATCTGGACTCTAAAGCAGTTATCCACTATAGAGAGCACAGTGATGCCACCTGCCCAGGGTCCCAGAGTGAGTGAGTGGCAGGGCCTGGGCTAGAACCTGGATCTCCAGATCCCTGGGTCTGTGCTCTTTCCAGTTGGCCATCCTTTATTGCCTGGGAACTATGAGTGGCCTGAGTAGAACTAGGTTCAGCTTCAGCCTTCTGGGAGAAAACAGTTAGTGGGGTCTCTCGAACCAAGGGTGCACCACTAAGCACCCAAGGGCCAGCAGTCCCAGCCCATGGTCTGTGGTGGGCAGAATTCTAAGATGACCCTCACTCTCATGTAATCCCTGCCTGTGTATATGACGAGCTGTCACTCCTGTGATCATGGTGTGTGATGTGGCAGAGGGATTTTGCAGCTCTAATTAAGGTTACTAATCAGTTGACCTTGTGATAGGGGGGGTATCCAGGTGGGCCTAACATAATCTGAGACTTTTCTCTGGCTGATGGCAGATAGAGAAATCAGAGAGGTTCAAAGCACAAAAAGGCTTCAATGCATTGTTGTTGACTTTGAAGGTGGAGAAGGCCACATGCAAGGACGGGAGAGTAGCTGGGAGGAGCCAAAAGCAACACTGGCCAACAGTCAGCAAGGGCATGGGGACCTCAGTCCTACAACCACAAGAAACTGAATTCTGCCAACAACCTGAATGGGCAGATTCTTCCCTAGATAAGAGCCCAGCCAGCTGACACCTTGGTTTCAGTCTTGTGAGACCCTAAGCCGAGACCAGTTGAGCCCAGTGGACTTCTACTTATGGAATTGTGAGATAATGGGTGTTTTTCTAAGTCACTAGATTTGTGAAGGCTTGTTATAGAGCAAAAGAAGACTGATACAGTCTTCTTTGAAAGCTCTTTGTGGTAGGTTTTGGAGCATGATAAACTATGGATGAATTCCTGTTATTCTTATCAGCTGTACAACCTCTGAGCCTCAGGTTCCTCACCTAAAAGTGATGGATATAACTCCTACCTTTCAAGGTGGCGCCATTTACTGGAGTCTGAGGTAGGTGGCTGCTCTTGGGAGAGTCCTTAACCATTCCACACCTCAGCTGTCTCCTAGTAAAATAGGGCCCCATTAGTACTCACCTTACCATTGTTCTAAAGATCATATCACATGAGACAATGGAGGGTGCAACACCTATGTTTTTTATTTACACCACCAGCCTCAGCACAAACCACAGACATCACACACCCAGAAACAGGCCATAAAGGACCATTTCTTGCAAGCATATCATCAAGTACCAACATTTTTGTGTAGTTTAGGCCCCTCTAATTAAGAAATTTATTGAATGTTCAAGAAAAAAATTCCTAAATATCATATAATCCTCTTGAGTAGCCAAATATCTCAATGCAATATTTCATTTGCATCAAAAAAATAAGACACCATGAAAGTTCAGAGGAGGTCCTAGGCTTTGAGCCTCTCTCAGCAGTGAGCACGACTGGTTTCGTTATTTTATCGGGAAAGAATCTTCACCAAAGAAGCCCCATCACCAAAGAGTTTTTGCCATAAGAAGTCATCAAATCAGAAACTATGTTGTCATCCATCTTTTCATTCAGATCCCATCCCTCACTGTCCCACAGGGAAGCCTCCTAACTAAGACACAGGTGGGCAATAAATTAGGAGAAGCCGCTGACACGTCAGCATGAAGAAACCACACGGCTGGCGGAATGAGCTGCTCCGGATGTAACTGTTTCCCACTCGCCGTGCCGTACCTGAGCGCCCGTGATTCATGGGTGCCCCGATCACAGGCCCCATGTTATCTAATAGATTTCTGAAGTTTTCCACCAAGCATTTTACTTTAAATGACAGTTATTTCTATTAATGGGTGGGCCCTGTCAGTTTCCTGACCCTGGTAGGGAAGGGCGTCTTTCTGTTCAAACGGCAGTCATCATTGCTGTGAAGTGATACATGCCAAGGAGACAGCCAGTGCGAGGCACCTCGCGCGGGGCTGTCACTCACGTTGACATCTCCATGTCGGCACATTTTCTTGAAGTTTTCTCCATGTGACCTGCAAGTTAAAGATCAGGGGGCCCCTTTCATCTAAGCCATCCATGTGCCAATCATCCTTACCTAAAAATGAAAGTTACAAATAAGCCGGAGAGACTATTTATCCTCTTCTGCCTGGCCCATCTTTTTCCTGTCAATCTCACTCCTTCATTATGGATACATGGGGCCTCTTCTCCCATGCTAGATCACAGACCAGCTGCTCCAGTTCTTCTGCTATTTGTTTTCCCTCACCTTCTGTGATGATTTATAAAACAATCGTGTCCTACCGGCCTTAATAGGAGAGGAGGAAATTTTCCTCTCCTTTTCTTCCTTCCTTTCTTCTCTCCTCCCTCCCTCCCATGTTTGCTCCCTCTCTCCTCTTTTCTTCTTTCCTTCCCTTCTCCCGTGTCCTCTTCTTCCTCTTTCCTCTCCATTCCTTCTTATTTCTCTTTCTTTTTCTTGTCCCTCCTTCTTTATTCCCTCCCTGTCCTGATGCCTTCACACCAGGAAGTTAAGGTTTGGCCCTGCTCTGCCCAGCTCCTTTTTCTTTTTTTTAAAGATTTATTTATTTATGTATTTTTTTTGGCTGCATTGGGTCTTTGTTGCTGTGCACGGGCTTTCTCTAGCTGCGGCGAGTGGGGCTACTCTTTGTTGTGGTGCGTGGGCTTCTCATTGGTGGCTTCTCTTGTTGTGGAGCCCGGGCTCTAGGTGTGCGGGCTTCAGTAGCTGTGGTGTGTGGGCTCAGTAGTTGTGGCGCACAGACTTAGTTGCTCCGCGGCATGTGGGATCTTCCCAGACCAGGGCTCGAACCTGTGTCCCCTGCATTAGCAGGCAGATTCTTAACCACTGCGCCACCAGGGAAGCCCCCCCAGCTCCTTTCTATACACCTGCCCACTGCCACCCCGCACGCGCCTGCCCCAGGGCCTCTTCCACCTGGCAGTCTGAACCCCTGGCCCACCTGACGTCTTCCTCTTGTCCTGACTGAGCCGCCCACTTGTGACTGACTCCCTTCCAGGATGAGGATTTGCCTTTTCCCTTGGACCAGCCTCACCTCTCCACCCCGGGCCTCTGCTTCCCTTCACAGCCACCACAGAGAGTCTTTCTTAGCTCCCCCAGTAAAAATGGTCTTCTGCTCATTCATTCAACAGACACCAAGCCAACATCTGCCAACATGTGTTCATCACATGGTGACATGTGTCACAAAGGAAGAGTCTGCCATCCATCCCACATGTGTGCCCGCTCCGTCAGGGTCACCAAAGGTGCTGCTCCTTGAAAACCACATTCTGCTTTTAAGACCCTCCCATCCCTGAGGACGGAAGGAGGGCCCATCCTCATGGGTGGACGATGGCCTCCACTGTTCTCGGACTTCTTCAGGATGCTGAGCTGAATCCCACAGGTTGGAATGGGGAAAATAACTGCTCTGTGGTCCTTCCCTCGGGAGGGAGCTCATCCTGTCGCCACCCCCAAGTGCTCTGTGGGACTCAAGTGTGTTCTCAAGTGCTTTGTGAACACGGCCCATTTTCCCAGCCCTCTTTCCCACTCCAACCGCTGCCTCCCAGCCTTTGCCATTTGCCTTCACTGGGGCAAAGCTTGACCATGAATTTGAGGACACAAGTGTGAACACAGCTATGACAGCCCCAAGTTCCTTGCTATCACAGAACGAAGAAAAAAAGTGAGAGTCTTTAAAAGCCTAAAAATAGTGAAGAATGGGAAGAAAATCCCTAGCACCGTCGGCCCCAGTTTCCCGTGTGTGACATGGGATGGTGAGAGCACAAGATACATTTCCAAAGCACTGTGCACATTGTTTGCCCCCCAAAATGTCGACCCCCTTTCCCTGATACGTGCGATTTCAAGGTCCCAATTGAGAACCTTATGCTAACTTGGGGGGGACGGGCTCTGGAGGCGCCACCAGCTGGGAAACGCGCACAGATCTCAGCACCTGAACAGCGCTGGGAGGGAGAAGAAGGTGCGCACATGCGCGGTACCCTTTTTCTAATCATCCTCCCTTGTGGGTGATCACTCGGAAGGAGGTAAACTGAGGGACGTGGACCTGGCAGACTGTGGGAAATGAGGTGTGTGCTTTTGCACACTAGCCTTGATGTCTTCTACACAGATACTGGCAACGTGAGATTCGCGACAACTTTATGAACTTTCCACGACACGAGTCTCCTTGCAATTCAGAAATTCATATATGTGCAAAACTGCAAGGAGGCCAACGCTGCTGACCTCACTGACCAGGTGTCATTGGGAAATGGAATGCCTTACCTGGACGACCGGCTTGAGGACATTGGGAAATGGAATGCCTTACCTGGACGACCGGCTTGAGGACACTAGGAGTTAAAACAACAAAACAGCACTACTCTTAACCTTTACACTAAAATAGCAACCCGAAGTCAGACAATTAAACAGGGAAACCCTGCACAAATGTCATACACAGAGGAGGAGATCAAAGCAAACGGCGATCTCTGATAAAGATCAAGAGGGACAACTCAGATTTTTATGGCATATGCTGACAAATGGCTGAAGTGGAAAAAAATACCCGGTAACTTGATTTCTCAGTATGCTGCAGAGATCAAAGGCTGACCTCAGAAGGGAAATACCACACAAAATTGCATACCCTTTGTTTTTATTATTATTTTGGGGGGGCAATTTGTATTTCAGACCCATAACTCAAGGGCTGGAAATTCATGAGCCAGTGTCAAGAGAGCTCAGTCAGCCGGCTGAACGGCGAGGAATACTGCACTTAGAAATGCTTTTCATGCCTCTCTTCCTAGCCCCTCCCCAGTAAAGAAGGCGATACAAGACCACTGTAAACTATATGGGATCCCAATTAAACCCTCCATGTCCGAGAATGCTGCTTTTTCTGAGTTCGACACTATGTGACTGTATGTGTATATGTCAAATATCCCATCATTATTACTTTCTGGAATATCATCCTCTCATAATATATCCGTATCCCCTGGACTTGTCTCCCTGTAACTTTCTCTTCAGCATCATCTTTATCATCTTCTAAGTGTGGTCTTCTTTGAATCGCCTATGGTTACATCTGTGTCCGCAGCACTGAAAATGATCCATCTCTCTGTGATCTGTCCAAATGTATAGACATTTGGACAGCAGGTAAATAAAACATCCAGATGTGCACTCGCTTCCATTTGCATCTGGAAATTTGGCATAATGTAGAGATACTTTGGATGAAAGCTAGCCTATCCTTTCAATCTTCCACATTTGGTTAACATTACATCGTTATTTATTATTCTTTTTATATAATTTACCAGCTCACCAAGGTAGCCATCAATGGGCATAATAATGTGGTTAATATCTTACACAAGTAATTATCCTTCAAATGTAAGTTACTAAATGGATTACGAATGAATCCAAGAATATTTTGGCAAATATCCCCGGGAAGCTGCACTGGGACTAAAGCCATGGTAACAAAGCAACGTATTCAGGCTGGGGGATCAATGGTGTGTTTGAAAAGCTTAATAAAACATCAAGACTGTTGATATTGCTGATTCCAGGAAGGTAGGCAGAGACTTTTCATCAGGTATCAGGTAAATAAAATAGATCAGAAATACATGTCCTATAATCAGTTTATTTGCGTCTCTCCAATAGAAAACTACAGAGTTAGGGTGATGCGCAGATTATTGTCGGGTATTAGAGGAACCTGAGAAGTAAAAATGGGCTGCCTACTGTTGCTGACTAGGTTCCTAGCAGGTGTGGTCCAAGGTCTGATGGGCAGCGCTGAACTCCCTCCGTGGCCGAAGGTGACCCAAGTGCAAACCGGTGTTGCAGCCCAGGCTCACGCGTTCTCAACCCCTTTGGATGTTTCAGAAATCCAGATCCTCAGTGGATCCTCAGAAATCCAGACTTCTCAGTTACTTTTTTTACAGAAAATTCAAGCACTCTAAAATCGAGACAGCAGCCTCATGAACCTCTGTGAGCCTCCTCCCATCACTAAGCTTCACCAATTAGCAAGCTTTTACAATCTTACAGCTGATTTCTTTTTTTATTTGGTAAAAAATTCATAACATAAAATTTACCTTCTTAACCATTTTTAAGTGTACAGCTCAGTAGTCTTAAGTATATTCACATTGTCGTAAAAGAGATCTCCAGAACTTTTTCACCTCTATATTCATTAAACAACATCCCTCTTCTCCTGTCCCAGTCCCTGGAAACCATCATTCTGCTTTCTGTTTCTATGAATTCTACTACTTTAGGAACCTCATGTAAATGGAATCATACAGTATTTGTCTTTTTGTGACTAGCTTATTTCACTTAGCAGATTGTCCTCAAGGTTTATCCCACGTTGTAGCATGTGACAGGTTTTCCCTCCTCTTTAAGGCTGAATAATATTCCATTGTATGAGTATACCACATTTTCTTTATCCATCTGTAGGTGGACACTTGGGTTGCTTCCACCTTTTGGCTATTGTGAATAGTGCTGCTATGAACATGGTACTCAAATATCTCTTCAAGACCCTGCTTTCAATTATTTTGGGTATACACCCAGAAGTGGGATTGCTAGATCATTCAGTAGTTTTTTTTTTTGAGGAGCCTCCATACTGTTTTCCATAGAGGTTGCACCATTTTACAATCACACCAACACGGCACAAGGGTTCCAATATCTTTACATCCTTGCCAATACTTGTTATTTTCTGGCTTTTTGATAGTAGCCATTGTGATGGATGAGAGGTGATACCTCACTGTGGTTTTGATTTGCATTTTCCTGATGATTAGTGATGTTGAGCATCTTTTTATATGCTTGTTAATCATTTGTATATTGTCTTTGAAGAAATGTCTAGTCAAGCACTTTGCCCATTTTTTAATGGGGTTACTTGATTTTTTAATTGTTGAGTTGTGATTTCTTCTTTTTTAAAAATTTATCTTATTTATTTTATTTTTGGCTGTGTTGGTTCTCTGCATGCGGGCTTTCTCTAGTTGTGGCGAGCTGGGGCTACTCTTCGTGTGGTGCACGGGCTTCTCATTCCAGTGGCTTCTCTTGTTGTGGAGCACGGGCTCTAGGCGCATGGGCTTCAGTAGTTGTGGCATTCAAACTCAGTAGTTTTGGCTCACAGGCTCTAGAGCGCAAGCTTGGCAATTATGGCGCACGGGTTTAGTTGCTCCATGACATGTGGGATCTTCCCAGACCAGGGCTCGAACCTGTGTCCCCTGCGTTGGCCGGAGGATTCTTAACCACTGTGCCACCAGGGAAGCCCGTGATTTCTTCTTAAGTAGAGACATAAAATGGTTTCTGTTTTGTTTTTAACCATAAAAAATTGTAAAAGACAGACAATGACTAGATTCCTGTAATGGAGATCCAGATAATTATACAGAGGTGGTTTCCAATATAAGCCAGAGAGAATTAGTAGGTGAATATGAACCATCCATATGGCTAATGTGAATCATCATTCAGTCCTCAAACATTTACTGGCACCCTGCCAAGCCAGCCCTCCTAAAGGCACTGGGATACTAGTGTGTTCAAAGAGCTTACAACAATTGAAAAGAAAGGCAGGGTTTTTCCTCTGATTTTTTAAACAGCTTTACTGAGTTACACCTCCCATAACCATATAATTTACCCATTTAAAATATATAATTAAATGGGTTTTTGTATATTAAATTTTAAGGTTATGATAAAATATATATATAACATAAAAGTTGCCATTTAAACCAGTTTTGAGTGCAGGTCAGGGCACAAAGATTTGGGGGCATACACTCCATAGGCTGGCCAGCAACCTTCTAAGTGATTGGGGGTTCTTCCTGCTACCTCAGGCTCGATGGTCTTCTTCAGTTGCTTGGGAGAGAAGGCAAATGTGTTAGCCCTTATTTCTGCCTTAACTGTTCCCTTCAGCCAAGGAACAAATACTAGAGAGAAGCTGGTGGGGTATCTAAAGGTGCCCCTCCTTTGTTTAGTCACTAATCACCAATTACTTGGTATGGAGGTTTTTAAATTAAATAATTATTTGTTTTTTTGTTTTTTTTGCCAAATTATTCATTCATATGGTTCAAATGTTAAAAAAAATCCCCAAAGGATGCCGATTCCTCATCTCTCCCAACAGGGGAAAAGCATTCTTAGATTTGTTTCTTGTTTTTGTTTCTTTTTCCTTCCAGAGATTTTTAAAGCATTTACAATCCAATGCAGATATATATTCCTCTCCACCTACTTTTATCATAAATGGCAGCATATTATGTCCCTCGTTCTGCACCTTGCATCTTTCACTTAATATATTTGGAGTGCTTTCATGATGAGTTTTTTAAATTTTTTTATTTTTTAACATCTTTATTAGAGTATAATTGCTTTACAATGGTGTGTCAGTTTCTGCTTTATAACAAAGTGAATCAGTTATACATATACATACGTCCCCATATCTCTTCCCTCTTGCATCTCCCTCCCTCCCACCCTCCCTATCCCAGCCCTCTAGGTGGTCACAAAGCACCAAGCTGATCTCCCTGTGCTATGCGGCTGCTTTCCACTAGCTAGCTATTTTACGTTTGGTAGTGTATATATGTCCATGCCACTCTCTCACTTTGTCCCAACTTACCCTTCCCCCTCCCCGTACATGATGAGTTTTTGATCATCATAAATAGTAAGAAATCAAGACGTCTGACGGGAGCAATTTTTTTCAAAGTATTTAGTTATTACTGGATGACTAATGTGTGAGTCATTTATAATCAGTGTCTACCAGCGCACACCAAAGTTCATAGCCTAAATTACCTGGATCATTTCGGTGGAAAGAGACCGCATTTCTACCTGAATTAACCAGGCAATTGTGGTTGATTAGAGTGGATCTAAAAATACATGGCCCCTTTTCCCTTTCCCATCAGGGACATACTGCTTCGTATTTTGATCCCAACTTATTTTCAAAATCAGCATCGCTGTGGCTTGAATTGCTTCACGGACACGACAAAAGTGAGGCAATGGGTCAGAAAGATGAGAAATGGCTGAATGGGGAGAATTTTGTATTCTAGAACACTAACTGAACTCTCTGAAGAGGAAATAAGGAGCACCCAAAAGGTGAAAACCATTCACTTGGAACGTAAGCTCCTGAATTCCTGATCCTGAATCAGTAGATCAGCTCCTCCAAGCAAAATGGCATCATTAATCAAAAGGGAAAGAAATCCCCTTGCAAGAGTGATATGCACTGGGGGAAACTGAACTCAACTTGAAAATTCACTTCCCCACTGCAGGTGGGCTCTTCCTGAGGAGAGCTTCTGAGGATTATCAGCTGGAGAGCTCAGGACACACCAGGAAGGTGAATGGAATTAACTGCATCAAAGGAAACAGTGGGGTACAGAGAGAGGTTATTGAGTATGAAAAGGGACTAAATTTGTTAGATCTCAACTGATGGAACTTTCCTCTTGACCTTATGTGGGGAAATAAAATAAGAAACTTGGAAAGTATCATTTTTGGCTAAAATATTCCATTTACGGGCCTCTGTGATAACACTCCCCATCACCCATTAAATTATCCTCTCCTTGTTAAATTATCATATGAGCCAGACCACCAGCTATCTCATCCCACCCCCCTTCATTCATTCATTGCATCTCAGCCCCCAATCCTTTGGAGACAGATACATCCAAAATGATCCATCTCCCTTTAGTTCTAATGAAGTGGACAGGCTTCCTACAGGTGTGCATGTCCTAACCCAGCATGGACCCCGATCCCGAGGCTCTGTTTCCATCTCAGATTAATGGAGCCAGCTGCCTTGTTCGTCAGTCCCACACGCCTCTCCTTCCAGTCTTCCTCTGGCATGCTCAAGAATTCGCAGAATTTTAATAGCTTCCCCCATATGTCCCACAACTGTGCCAATTCAATGTTTTAAAAATAATCTATATTTTATTTCCTTAATTCCATTAACAGATTTATGATTTAACATTTCATCAATAGCACGAACTTGTGGGTTTTTTAACCAGAGAAAGAGCGTCTAATCACTAGAAATTGCTGCAACATATTCTTAAACCTCTCGTGGGAGGAGCTGGTTGGAAGTGCGGTGCCTTCCTGGGGATGGATCCGTTTGGGCACCTGCCCCAGAGCTGCGGCACGCACGGCTTGAGTGAGGAGAACACTGGGGTTTGTGAGCGCATTGTTTTGGAGAAAGATAACGTGGCAGGGGGTTGTTACTTAATAACCAGTTGCCTTCTGAGCTGGAGAGTTAATCACTACCATTAAGCAGTGATCGCTCCAGGTGAGATGATGAGAGCTGCTTCACGTCTGAGAAAGTTTGGAAGACGAACAGCTAATGGGCTGATGCTGGGGAAGCTTGACAAGAATGCTGTTTTCAGTTCCAATTGTGTTGGAGCTTCAGCGCCTTCACAATTGAGTTCTTTTATTTAAATGGAAATTAAAATAAAACAACTTGATATTGGGGACTGCCCCTTTCTGGGTTTTACCTGTCCATCATGTTTGAAAGTTTTTACCATCAGCCTGTATAATTTCTGTAATTAGAAAAAGCAGCTGACATTTTTTAACACAAAGGAACACAACTTGTTTTTTCACGCTTGCTTTTTGTCTAGCTCGGTCTTCTGTGGAAAGCAGTAGCAGCTCAGGGTTCAAGGATGTTTACCCAATTGTGGTAAACAACAGCAGATTTTTGCTTTTGCTTTCTGACTCTGTGAGACAGCAAAATCACAAACAAGGAAGATGGAGATAAAATGGTCATGATTTCTATCCTGTTGGCGTCTGTCTTCAGCTTGTCTTTCAGGTCCCCAAAGCCATTCCATGCACGCTGCCGGGAATCAGCTCTGACGTTAAAAGCCAGAGAACTTAGTGTACAGGGATGGGAGTGGTGTGGTTATGGAAGGGTGATCCGCTGATACTGGCTCAGAGACACGGCCATTCAACCTTACCTGCAGTTTTAACCACCCAGGGAGCTTTACAAGACACTGATATCTAGGCCCACCCCCAAAGATTCGGATGTGATTGCTCTGGATGCAGGCCAAGTGATTCTACCGTGCGTGCGGCTGAAGCCAAGAACCTTTACTCTTCTCCTCCCATCTGCACCTCCTGCTGTGGTGAAAGCCCTCCTATTTAGTGCGGTCCATGGGCCGCCAGCATCAACATCTGGGAGCACGACAGACATGCAGAACCTCAGGCCCCACCCCAGTCCTTCTGAACCAGAATCTGCATGTTTACAAGATCCCCAGATGCGCCGTGTACACGTTACACTTTAAGAAGCACTGATCTAAGCCTCAAAATCTCTTGCCCGAACTCATCCACAGTGTCCTAGGGGGTCTTCTAGATTTCTCTGTTCTCTCCCATTTTAAGGCAATCGCCACAGTGTTGAAGGGGTTCAGAATAAGCCACTGTAAAATTATTTTGAGCTGAGACATCTGAGTTCCTGAAATCCCCTATCTGACTAAAAGCAAAGCCCCCCACAAGAACTCAGTGGTCATCAATCCCCTCTCCCAGAGCAACTCTAATCTTCCCTTCTCTGACCCAAACAGACATTGCCACAAGACTATCATATCTCCCATCTATTCTCCCAAGGGCCCATTTATCTTTCCAAAAAGTCATTTGCTTTTCCATAAGTGCCCTTTTTTCCCCTCTTCTAAGGAGTCATTTGTTCTCCCAGAAGTATCCCTCTGCCCCATCCCATTCCCCCAGTAAGATGGTATATAAGCCACAAAGTCTAACCACCTCCTTGAATCATATTTCTTTGTGAACTCGCCTGTATGTATCTAATGAAATCTGTTTTTTCTTTCGTTAATCTGGCTTTTGTGAGTTTAATTTGCATGATCCCCATCACTGAACCTAAGAGGGTAGAGGAAAAGATTTTCCTCCGCAACACTATGATCATGTCATGCTGGTGCCTGTAGGATAAAGTACAAACTCCTTCACCTGGCAGCAAGGCCATTCAAAAATAGGCTCCAGCATACCTCTCTAGATTTATTGTGTGTTCCTGGCTCCGTGGAATACTGCCCTCCAGCCTTGTTCAAACCTAGACATCAAAGTCCTTTCATGAATCTGTACATTTGCACAAACTGTTCACTCTAAATAGTCTTTCTCCCTCTTCTCTCCCTGGGCATCTCTCACTCCCAAAAACATGTCTGATATTGCCCCATCCATACAGCTTTCCCTATTTTCTTCCAAAAAAGGGTTCTCAATGCCCCAACCTCCAGCACCTAGCACAGTACCTGGTACACAGGAGGTACTCAAAAAGTAGGGTTTTTTTGAGTAAATGATTGGAAGAAAAGATGGATGGATTGATGCATGGAGAGACTAAGTTTCTCCATCCATAAAAGTATTTAAAGTTCAGTACCACCCTTAGTTTCAGGCAAGAGGGGCCTCTGTCCTGGATTCCGAACTTCTGAGGGCTCTGCATATCACAAACACACACACACAATGTTTTAAAGAACACATGGGTGCCTCTGTCACTGGAGATCTGACAGGTGATGCTGGTATTGTGCCACCGGCAACTCTAAACATCCGCTCAGGTGAATAACGTGGCTCAGGCCCTAGGGAAACACTTCTTTACACCTCTTGCGCTATGTCCTTGAAACAAAAAGTACCCGAGCTCAAATGCCATGACGGTCTGGGGTTGTACCTGTAGATGTCGGAAATAGACACAGCTTCAGAACAGGGGAGGATTTGAGCAGCAGAAATGCTTAGGTAAGATAAACAACTAATTCATTACCTTGTCAAATGCATTCTCCTAGATAGGACAACCAAGAGAGGTTCTTGCATAATGAAGCATTCTGTGTGATGCTGACAGTCCGTTTTCCTGTTTCTCTTCATATTCCAATTCGTGACCCAGACGTTCTGAAAAACATTTTGCAATAGTTAAATAATTCACACTACTTTTAAATTTGCATATATATGGATCAAGATATAACATGCATGAAGTGTGGTATCAACTCCTGTGCTTGCAGCTAACTGGACATTGAACACTAGAACGGAAAGTAATCCTGTACTTGTGAACTATTTAATATGAGTAGCTAAATTTTCAAAGTTAAATAAAAATTCAACTTTAAAAAATACTTTCACGGGCTTCCCTGGTGGCGCAGTGGTTGAGAATCTGCCTGCCAACGCAGGGGACACGGGTTCGAGCCCTGGTCTGGGAAGATCCCACATGCCGCGGAGCAGCTGGGCCCCTGAGCCACAACTACTGAGCCTGCGCGTCTGGAGCCTGTGCTCCGCAACAAGAGAGACCGCGACAGTGAGAGGCCCGCGCACCGCAATGAAGAGTGGCCCCCGCTCACCGCAACTAGAGAAAGCCCTTGCACAGAAACGAAGACCCAACACAGCCATAAATAAATAAATAAATAAATAAATTCAAAAATCTTTTAAAAAGTTATTTTAAAAAATACTTTCACTTTTTACACTCATTTATGATAGTTTCCATTTTCCCTTTTAATTGTAATAGATATTTTTACTATTTTAAAAGAAAGTAACTTAAAAACATATGAAAAATGTTGATTTTTTGGTCACATTTGCTTTCATTTCCTTTTTGATATAAATATATTTAAATTATATTTACTTTAAGTACAACTACATTCTATTTTTAATCTTTAAATCACTGAGAATAAATATAAGGCAAGATCATGATAGGAATAAAAAATAGAAAGGGGAGCTCAGAAAAACACTGAAAAGAAAAAATAAATAGAATACCTTCAAATAAGTGGTCTGTCTAAATTTTTTAAAGCTAAGAATAATAAAAGTGAGAAGTCTGTGTCAGGCATGACCCATCTAAAATTTGCTAGTAAGGTATTTTAAATTATATATTTAATAAAGTTTTAATTACTGATCAAAACAATGAAAATGAGCAAGAAAATTATTCAAATAAAATTCACAACTTCAAGAGCTTAGATGAAATCCCTGGAACCTCATATTCTTTACTACATGAAGATGTAATTACTGATCAAAGCAATGAGAATGAAAAAGAGGATTGTTCATAACGAATTCACAACTCAGAAGCAGCAAGTGCAATTCTGGCCTATCCATTGGAAGATGTAGAAAAATCCATTCATGACATTAGCAAATTGGATGAGACAGATGAACTCTCTGGAGTGTCACTCATTTATTGTAGGACGATCCTAACACTGGTGTCAAACCCTCTTTGACAGCATGGAAATGTTTCTAGCAAAACACAATCCAATTCAAATCAGCTAATACGATTTTTCATTGGATGAGTATGGCAGAAAACTCAGAGTTTGAATTTTATACCAAAATTCTTTCAAATGGAGAAATAACCTCTGAAAGCAGGTTTTCATATTCCAAGGAGAAAGACAAAGTGTGTTGTTACATAATGTTACATAATTCACAACCAATTTTCAAGATCAACTTTGGCCAAAGAAGTTACTTGTGACCAGAAACATTTGGATATTTTATTAAAATAATAAAAAATGTCACTTGCACACATTGAAAAAAGTACACATGCAAGCACCAGAAATTTAAAAATAGGCTGAATAAATAGCAAACCACCAATCATGGTCAACAATGACAAGTAAATGCCAGTTTAGAACTCTGATGTGATGTTCTGAAAAAATATTGTTTTGGGTCCAATATTTATCCAAGAGTTATGGTACTTTTTACTGTAGTAACAGCACAATATTTATAGAAGGCAATACAATTTTTCTAGGTTTAACAGAAATAATTCCAATTTTTATGTTAGGATGGCCAAAAATTTTTATTTATGTTAGGATGGGTGAAAGTAATAAAACAAGCAATCACTATCTAGGATGAATAATTTTAAATGAAATTACTAATGTAGCAGGAAACAAAGTGAGAGAATCAATCATATGTAACATAAAAACATAAGGAAACATTACTCAATGCAACTAGCTGTCAGTGCAACCACTGACAAAAGTCATATTGAACAACAAACATTTGCTATATGTGTTGTTGAAGAAGAAAACAAGAACATATTGCATTGTTTTCACACCTAGAAGTACAGTTTTTGATTTAAGTAAAGAACTGGAAAAAGAACTTTCAATTTTAGGCATTGATTTGAAAGATTGTTGAGAGTAAGTCTGTGAAAATGGCACAAACATAGTTGGTAAGGAAAAAGGTGTATGGGCCAGAATTTTGTCAAAAATTCAGAAACACCCCACATGTAACTCACAGTTTGGATTTGTCACTAACACATGATCTCAAGTTGGTCCCTAGTGATGTGTCCTTCAGAATAATTAAGCAAGTATAAAAAGTATTTTCTGGATCTTCCCAAAACGGGAAGAGCTTGATCAAACATACATCAAATTTGACCTTACAACCTCTCTCAGGCATACAATGGGAACGCCAACTAACTGCTGTTCAGTTTAAACAAAATATGAGAAAAGTTAAGCAAAACAACAAAACCTCCACCAAAAAAACGAATGGGTAGAAAATGAAATAATCTTGAATTTGCATTATCCACTGTTGCTTGGTATATATTATTGCTTGCTCTCAATAATATTATCAAAAGCTTCAAAAAGAATAGTTTGTGTAGCTACTTCATTTTTTAATTATTAAAAAAATCAAAAGAAAATACATGTGAAATATGTGGCATTGCATTAAAATATAAAGAAATTAACACAAGGAAAAAATAATTGGATAACTATGAAGATCTACATAAAAGTAATTCCCAAATTAGTTTCTATAGAGAGTATTTTCTGGTTATTATGGAATAAGGAATAGTCTCAGTTGAGTAGAGATGTGAAAAAGTTGAGCCATTTACTGATATTTTCAGTTTTCTTTATAAAAGCCCAGCACTGAAAGACTTGAAAGAAGGAATTAAGAAATATTGAATAAATCTAGACACTGCTTTAAGAGATGGCTAGAATTGCTAAATAGATGATAGTAATTTATATGATAAAATTATATTTTCTGCAATAATTTATCATATTTGATGCCATTTTAATATGTGAACGTGACATGTACAGTTCATGATCATTTTGGACTCTGTTGCTTGAGGTTTATTGATGACTCTAGTAGTTACCACTTCACAAAGTTTCTCCAACTTGAAATTAATAAAAATCTAAGAACTATGGTTAACTCGAGAAATGTCTAATATGGCATTATTCCATACAATATGTAAGTTATATGAAAATCTCTATAATGACAATAGAATAATTTTGCTGAAATAAAAATAAGAAATATAGGGCTTCCCTGGTGGCGCAGTGGTTGAGAATCTGCCTGCCAATGCAGGGGACACGGGTTCGAGCCCTGATCCGGGAAGATCCCACATGCCGCGGAGCAACTGGGCCCGTGAGCCACAATTGCTGAGCCTGCGCGTCTGGAGCCTGTGCTCCGCAACAAGAGAGGCCTCGATAGTGAGAGGCCCGCGCACCGCGATGAAGAGTGGCCCCCGCTTGCCACAACTAGAGAAAGCCCTCACACAGAAATGAAGACCCAACACAGCCATAAAAATAAATTTAAAAAAATGAATTAAAAAAAAAATAAGAAGAAGAAATATAAACTTTATGCTGTAAGTAATCTATGAATTACGCATCTCTATTTTATTACTTACCATCCATTACTGACCCATCAGCAAAATGTGTACACATACACAATAATTAAATTTGGTCATCTTTGATATTTTGCTAACTTTCTGTCATGTAAAAACTATAGTCAAACATATTTTTAACATATTACAACATATTTATTTTAATGGGTTAATATTTAACATATATCTAAAATTTTAACATATTTAAACATATATTTTTAAATTTTTCTTATGACGGTGCAGCTCTCAAGTGAGGAGGATGGGACATACTTTAATAGCTTGTTAGATTGATGGTATTTTGAATGATCATCATGGACATGTGGTATGAGGGCTTCCACTTGTGCTCTTGTCCCAGGAAGAGAACTTTTCTGATCCAACGACAGAGACATCTATCCCCAGTTCATTCAGTGACATTCCTGGAACTCCAACAACCCTTTCTCTTCTCCTCACCTTGACTGGTTTTAACTCAGTGTCTGTGAGGTGGAAACGGGGGCTGGGGGAGCATCCAGCATTGGCCTGTCCCCAGACCCCTGGGACTCAAGCTGCCCAGAAGGAGTACTCAGCACCAGCCCCTGGACCCTTCAGCTGACCTCCTGTCTGCTGATGGCTCCCATACAGCAGAGCCCCTTTGCCCCAGGTGCCCTATTCCTGCAGGACATGGTTGGGAAGATGGCCCACTTGTGCCACCCAGAGTGACTGACTCTCTCTAGCTTCAGTTCATTAATCCCAGGGCCCAGTGTGTACCCCTAGAACTAAAACTGTGTGCTTGGAGCACCATCACTGACAGGTCCCCCTGAATATCGTAGCTGCAATGGGGAAGGCGGGGTCCCCCCAAATCCCCCCCAAGGTGGGGTCTGCAGCCAGCTTGTTGCTCTGCCTTGGTGTCCTGACAAAGCCCAGGCTCCCCACACTTAGAGGTGGCTCTCTCCTTCTGTATGAGTTTCCTGCTGCTGCTGCTGCAACAAATGACCACAAACTTAATGGCTTAAAACCATACAAATTTATTTGGAAGCCAGGAGTCTAAAATGGGTCTCACTGGGCTAAAGTCAAGGTATTGGCAGGGCTGCTTCCTTCTGGAGGCTTGAGGGTGAGTCCATTTTCTTGCCTTTTCAGGCTTCTGGAAGCTGCCTGCATTTCTTGTTCTGTAGCCCCTTCCATCTTCAAAGCCAGCAGTGGCATACTGAGTCTTTCTTACATTGCATCACTCCGACCCTCTTTCCTGTCTTCCTCTTTGACTTACTAGGACCAGAGGACGTACTGCGTGTGACCTGGCTTGATTCCTATGCCCGTGCCTGAACTGGGCTCAGGGAACGGGGTGGCATTACTAGCTCAATTTGAGTCATGCACGTGTCCATCCTTCCAGCCAGACAGGTAGGGTGCAGTAAGGGGCGGCCCTCAGCAGGAGCACAGGGTTGAAGCAAGGGAAGAATTTTCTGAAAGGTCTCACATGCTCTTTCTGAACGAACAAAACAATACATATCTACTACAAATATTCATTATTTAAAATCATGGGAAAATATTAAAAATTCAGAGTAAAAATAATCCTGTCATCCCAAAACAACTGTGGTTAACACTATGGAATATTTCCTGCAAGTCTTTTTTCTTTTTTTCTAGGCACGTGTGCATGTTGAATGCAGTCTTACCAGACTGTATTGGCAATTTTGCATCCTGCTCTTTTTACTTGAAATTATAACAGAAGGATTTTCTCATGTTGTTTCCTTTGACTCTGTGCCCTGCACAATCACTTCCTTTCCCACTCAGCTCTTTGGCAGCAGAATTTGTAGACTGCACAAATAACGGGAAGGAGTAGGGGCTTTTTTTGATCTGGGGGAATTTGAGCAAAGAGAGGAGAAAGAGGGAATAAAAGGACAAGCCTGTCTGACCTCACAGAGCTGCTAAGATGAACAAATGACATATTATGTGTGAGAGTGCCTTGGAAATGGCTTATGTATCAAAGGTATAGTCATTAATCACCAAATGCTTTTTTCCAAATTTTAAAAATAATTGTGCCCACCGGAGAGTCCTGAATGCCAATGGGAAGCTGTGCTCCCCCAGCACAGAGTCCTGCAGGGAAAGGAGTGATTTCCCAGAGAATCCATGGATGGCTGTGTGTGGTGGAGGGAGGGGGAGGCGGGGAGGTAGTAACAGGGTTTTCCAAAAGCACTTTCAGCTTCAGGTGAGGAGAGGATGCAACTCTGAGAGCTGCTGATAGTACATGCATCCAAACCCACAGGCTTTGAAGCTCCTTAATTGAAATTCACATCAAAACCTAATTCTGGCGTAGCTCAACTTGACTACTATGAATGATGAAAATAAATCCCTGGGTCACTCAAGGATAGTGGTTGAGTAAAACTTGTTTGCTGGCACAGAGACAACATTTCAACTGGAATTAAACTGTCTTCATTTAACAGCACTAAATTTTCTGTCATTCTCTGACTTGGATTTTCTTTTGTCTCAAGATAACATGGACAGGACCCAGGTATTGTCAGTGCCTCAGAGAAGACAGTTCATATATGCAGCCAAATGTGGCTGCAGGCTTAGCCGGTATTCAGTGGGCTGTGTTTTCTTTGAAGAAGAGCCAAGGGAAGCCATCCTCACCCTGTCCATCCCACCCATTAACAAGTTCTGCCACTTCTCTCTCTAGATTCTCCTCTGCTACCACCCGTAGCAGACCAGACCAGTAGCTGGACCGTGCTCATCCTACCTGCACACCGGCAGGCTAGCCTCACAAGAGCAAGAATGACCTTTCAAAATCCAAGACCACATGTGCCATTCCCCTGCTCACAGCCCTCCAAGAGCTTCTTGTTGCAGTGAGATCAAAATCCCCACTCCACCATGGCCCTGATCCTGCAATGGAATGCCTTTCTGACCACCCCCATCTCCCTTTCCCCACATACCACAGCCCAGACACTCGTGCTTCCTTTTTAGTTCCTGAGCACCCCACACTGCTTCCCGCCTCAGGGCCTTGCCACTTGCTGGTGCCTTGCCTGAGCTGCTTCCCCCCAACTCATCACACCAAAGACTCAGATTATTTAACTCTTGACTCAAAGTCCAGATCATCCTTAGTGAGACTTCCTTGAACATTTCCTGTTTTACTGCATTTCTTGTTTTTTCATTCATGCATGCTTATCTTCTGTCTCCCCAACTCAAAGTAAGCTCCTTGAAAGCAGGAATGTTATTGATCTCTGTCAACACAATTTATTAAGAACCTGCTGGATATTTAATAAATATTAGTTGAAGGAAAGAATGAATGAACGTCCAATTCTGAGAAGACACATTTCTTATTAGACATGGAAAATGATATTCTGGAGAATCAGTTTCACTCCAGTCAACGTCCCCTTGGTTTTTACCACTAGTTTTCTGCATATTGTACTTGTCTTTGAGCTATGAAAGGATCCCCTTAACACTCACTAGGTCAGGCAAGTGAAAGTCTTATTTCCAGTAAGGGAAGAGAAAGCATGAATCTAACTAAAATGTCACTTTGCCCTACGGTGTGAAAAACATTTTTAAATTCTCCATTCACTCTTTTGTGGTAGTATCCTTTGTCAAAATCTTTTCTCCAAATTTTGTTCATGCCTGATAAATGGAAGAAGAGAGTTTCCCCAGTATACCATAAAAACATACCCAGCTAGATGGAGTTTATGAGTTTTAAGCACCTTCTTAACTTGCAGGCCTTGGTCAGTTGGAAGTAAAAGTGGAGAGGGGGGAGAAAAGGGCTAATTTAACTTTAGTGTCCAGAAGCCTTCTGAGAAGGAAGGGATCAAGGCCCCAAACTCTCCTTACCAAAGTTCAAAATGTCTGAAGCCTGCCAGGTGGGCTGTGTGGTCCTGGCCAACATGTAATGGGGAAAGTGCCCGAAAGCTTCTTCTGGCCTCACATTTCCACTTCTGGGAACATACCTCATCCCTCTGGCCAGGCGTGGGTAAGTGACCCATCCTGGGCCAATTATAATCCTCCATCACCCGGACTGCCCAGGGATGGTCACACGATCCTACCAGGCCAATCAGAGTCCTTCCCTGGGACTTTGATGGCTGGAGCCAGAAGAGAAGAGTCCTCTGTGATGGACATCAGCCCAGAGGGGCTTGAGATCAAGTTCCCTGAAGAAAGCCCTCTTGCTGTCAGAAGGAGCAAAACAATCAGAGAGGTCGACAGACAGACAGGAGACAGAGAGTCCCTAGGGCACCTGGGCCCAGAGCAGGAGGAGCCTGTGCCCACCCCAAAGCCTCTGGCCCACCTGGGTTCTCCAGCAGCAGAAGCAGCATCCTGGGGCCAGCTTCCCACCTCGAGTCCTGGCCGCTTTCTTCTTCTCTGCCTGGGCTTTCCCCAGCAGACAACCCCAAGGTACAGCGAAGCGTAGGTTCCCAGGGGCAGCCCTCAGTCAGCAGGGGAAGGCAGTTGGTGGATAAGTGCCTCAGCCTCCCCAGCCTGCACTGGAAGAGTCTGGCTTCTCCAGGGTCCCTGCCAGAGAGCCCAGTTGTCCGAGGCAGTAACTCAACACTCACTTGCGTCCTCATGGCTATTCTTGCTTCCCTGTTGTACTTTCCCCTACATCCTCACTCGGGCTTTCCGGAAACACCTTCTAAATAAATGACCTGCAGCCATGTCCCTGTCTCAGGCTCATCTTTTGGGGAACCCTAACCAGACGTGGCCTGGCTATGGTCATCCCCGAAGCCAGTCTCTCTATGCCCTTCTGGGGGCTGTATTGCCTGAACCTAAAAATTCCCTTTTGGCCTAAACTTGTGGAATTGAATTTGGCTTCTGTCACTCTCAAGGAACCCTGAAAAAAACAAAAACAAACACAGATGGGCAAGTCACTGCAGAGAACGGGCTTTGAGGGAAGTGGCCGTTTGCTAGAGGTGGGGAGTGGCGAACTTCTGACCCTATCCGGGCTCACGCATCCCCGTCTGTGGAAGTAAGTGGGTCTGAAAAGCAGCAGCCCTGGGAGCACGACCAGCTGGACACAGCCTTGCGTGGGGAGGGGACTGTCTGTCCTCCCACCAGGAGGAGCTTGTGGCCACAGTGCAGCAGGGAGACTAGGAGCCTGAGCTCCACTTACGAGGCTTCAGTGACACGTTCCACAGGGCAAGCAGGGCTCTCCCCAGACCGCGGCTCCAGACGTTGGGGTCAGAGATGGAGTGGCACGCCTCCTGAGGCAGCCAGCTGGAGCGGGCGGGTCTGAGTGCCCTCCAATGGCAGAGGCAACTGAGTCAGGAAGCAAAGGGACACGTGGCCCCTCGGGCCTGACAGCTCACGGCCAGGGAGGTGGGCAGGCAGGGGTGGGGTGGTACCTGCCAGGTCACTGCTGGGCCTGTAGCTTACATCCTAAGTGCTATGTCATCCATAGGAAGAGCCATGGCTTTCACCTCTGGGATGTCTAGCAATGAGGCACTTTCACACCCATTATCCAACTCTGTGTTCTCAACCTAGAATCTAGAACACAGACTTCAGGCACATTTCACAGAGGAGGAAGCTAAGGCTCTGGGAGGTGAGGTGGCTGCCAGCACCCCCTGGCTAAGGTGCGTCCCTAAAAAGAGAAAAGAGAAAGAAGCTTCCGCAGGCTCCAGAGCTTGGGCAAGTCTTTCAAGTACAGGTGAGTAATTTCACGGTCAGTTCTCCCATTCAGCTGAGTGCATACTTACAGATTGGAATTGGTGACCAAATGCACTACATTTTACTGTTTATTTGTGTGAACTTGGCTATTTAATTAGCTGCTTAAAAGTTTAGAGAGTGACTCAGCTGCTAATATACCTATAGGCACAAATCTACCATTTGTTCATTCAGATAATCCACAAATAAGCCCTAGGAATTTACTTGGATTAAGAGCCCAAAGTCTTCTTGAGATGTCATTTTTCAGTGCTTATTTCACTTTGGGTTGCTAGGAGATAAATTGGTTTTTTAAAAAAGCAATTTGCATAAAGACCAGGAAAGCATTTTAATAATGTCAATATATAGCCAAATGGACTAAAGTGCTAAAGTAACTATTTTTCACTGGATAATTAAGCCTCCAAATTTAAATGTTATAAAAAGAGATATACTTGTATTCCATGGAGGTCTACCCACTTAGGTAGCTAATTATTTCTCAAGAACAACACTGAGTCATGTTAGACATCTTCTTGCTAATCTAATAACATCAAGCTATGGGGAGATGGTTCCTATCCTATCACGTAATCAGGAATGGAAAGCGGGTACGGTTTTAATTGCAGATTTGTGAGAAATTCATTTTTCTGATCACTAGCACAAATCTGACAATCTGTCTGGCAGCCAGGAACTAAATTAAAGAAGTTTTCTTTCCCTGATACATATGCTGTAAATCTCACTAATTCAAACTGATGGAGAGGAACAGCCAATCTATTTTGGTGAAAAATATTCACCGCAGGACTTGCTTAATACTTGAAAATTTTTTTCTTTCAAGTCCAAACACAATCTTGAGTCTGGTACAGAATTATCAATACAAAAGTGTTAATCATTATTATTGTCTCAATATAGGTACACAGACTAGAAGAAACTTTGAGAAGAAGAATCCCTTAAAATGGCACGGTAGATTGCTTGCAAATGTTTACCAAGAGAACCTGACCATTCCTTCCATCCCTGGACACTAGCCTCTTCACACCATGACTGTACCACTTCTCTCAGACAGAGGAGGGGTCTGCTTCCCCACCCCGGAATCTGGGCGGCCTTGTGACTTGCTTTGCCCAACAGACTCGGGTGGAAGGGACACTGGGTGACCTCAGAGCCTAGGCCTTAAGAGGCCTTGCAGCTTCTAGCTCTACCCTCTTGGAATGCTGCTGCTGCCGCCCTTTGATCAAGCCCCAGCCGGCACTTTGGAGATGAAAGAGCACTAGGAGAGAGAGGCCTAGCAAACGGTACCCACCACCAGACATGTCAGGCTACCTTGGACCAGACAGCCACAGGAAAGCGCTAGACCACTGGAGCCACATGAATGACTCAGGAAGACCAGCAGAACCACCCAGCAGAGCCCAGCCCAAACTGCAGACCTGCAGAATCATGAACAAATAAAACATATTGTTTGAACCCACTAAGTTTTGGGGTGGTTTGTAATATAGCAATAGATAACTGGTACAAATAGTTTTTTTTTTTTTCTATTTTTTTTGGCCGCGTCACGCAGCACGCGGGATCTTAGTTTCCCGACCAGGGATTGAACTCGTGCCCCCTGCAGTGGAAGTGTGGTGTCTTAACCACTGGACTGCCAGGGAAGTCCCAAATGGGTTGTTGTTTTTTTTTTTTTAATAAATGTAAAAAATTCAGAAATAAAAAAAAAGCACAAAGAAACAATCTTACCTCCAATGTTAATTACCATTAATATGTCAGTATTTTTCTTCCAAATTTTTTCTTTTGTGTTTATTTTTTACATGAATGGAAACATATTAATGTTGCTTTATAAATGTGCTTTTTGGATAAAATGTGAATGTTTTTCTGGGTCATAAAAGTCTTTGTTCAGAGTTCTTTTATGTGATGGTCAGTTGGGTACAGACCCAAGAGGAGCTGCAGGAGAGACCCAGGAAAACAAAGTTATTACACTCACAGGTCTCAGACACGGGAGGCACCCCACACCACACAGGGCCACACAGGGAAGCACCAGGGTGGTCAGGAGGCAGAGGGGCAGAAGCCAAGGGAGAGCAGAGGCCACAGCCTTTATCAGAGTTTCCTCAGGAAGAGGAAGGCAGGGCAGGTAAACAGTTTAGGTAGGATTGGCAAATTTGAATAATTTTGGCAGGCTTTGGGCTATGGGGGTGGTCTCCAGCTGTCTGGTACCTGGCCCTGGGAGGAGTAGGGCCGAAGAATACTGCTTCCTGGGGTCTGCAGGCTAAGTTTGTATGTCAAACGTATACTCCCAGCTGAGCCCTTTGCTATCTCTAACAACTGGCTAGCCCCAGGAGGGACAGCCTCTCCCCAGCCAGAAAGGTTCTTAAGATATCAAAACATCACAATATATAGAAGACAAGAACTATATATAAACAATACAGTCTTAACATCACTTCAAATAATGGCTTATTGTAATGTCTTCACATGGGTCCTCTAGAAAACACAGCCTTAGGCAAGAATTAAAATGATGATGGTTTATTTGTGAGGTGCAGGCCCAGGGCCCAGACAATGAAAAGAAAAACGAAAAAAAAAACACAAGGTAATGCCCTATAATGAGTCACCATATGCTGGCCACGATCTCGGGACAAGCTGCAAACTGATGCAATAGGTCCCTCAACAGACACGTTCCCTGGGCATTGGAGCTTCCCAGAAGGGCTGCAAGGAGGAAGCTCACCATAGGGTAGTTCCTGAAGGGGAGAAAGAGGATGGGATGTATCTGCCCTATTCCCTCCTGTTTCTCATCTCCAATAAGTCTAAGGTCACCCCCAATAGGGAGCCAGTTCTCCCATACTACCTAGTGGTGTTTGCTCAGGAGGTTCTAGCTTGTGGTGTTTTGTCTAAGTTCAGTAATAGAGGGTGACTTGTGCATATGGGATGCCAAGCCCAAAAGACAGTGGTCATCCTTATCTTCTACTTGACTTTAATGAGAAGGCTTCCAGCATTTCACTAGTAGTGAAATGATACTGATTGACAGTTTCAGGTAGACACTCTTTACCATTTTAAAGGAGTGTCCTATTCCCCATTTACTGAGAAACTATTAGTAATGTTTTTTAAATGTAATCAATATTGGACATTAAATTTTATTAACTATCTTTTCAGAATATATTCAAATAATCTTTTTTTTTGTCTTACGACAAATTATATTAAGAGATTTCCTAATCCTGAACTATCTTTCCATTCCTGGAATGGTGCTTTTAACAGGCTTTTAATATAGTATAAGACCCAATTGCCTAATATTTTATTTAGGATTTCTGCATCTCATATATATTCATATGAGAAGTTACTGTATGGTTTTCCTTTTGGTAATATCTGTAAAGTCTGGGTATCACAATCTATTAGATTGTTCTTGAGCAATCTTCAACTTTGAGCCTCATTTTGCTTTTTCAAATCTGCATAATTTAGGCCCAGGTCTCTTTTTTCACAATCCCCATCACCTGTCTGCAGAGTGTCAGCAGACATTATTAGCATTGTAATGACTTCAGGCAAGTTCCTAATCTCTCTCAGCCTCATTCTCCTCTTTTATTTAAAAAAAGGGGATGGGGTTAATAATAAATACTATCTCATGGTGACAGGACTTTGTGAGGATTAAATGAAATAATGTTTACGAAAGCCTTTAGCACAATGTCACAGAGTTAAGTGCTCAAAATGTAGCAGGTATTATTATTATCATTAGGCTAAAGGTTTTTCTTGATAACCACTCCCACCTGATGGAAGTTCATGTCAGTAATGTGCTAAGTGTCTGCTGAATGCTCAAATATGATGTTCGTGAAAATACATTGGAAACGAAAGCACTATACTGATGTTAGCTACCATCAATGACATTGTCTGGTGAAGAAGTATGATTCACATTATGCTGATCTTTTGAACGATGTGGTTTACAGGAACACACCGTGACACCACACAGAGATTCATTACATATAAATATTAAGCAATCGCGGGTACAAAAGTGCCAAAAGTTCTCCTATTGCACGGTTTCAACGTGTCTCTGCAGTTTTGTCCCATTAGTAATTTTTTTTTAATTAATTAATTATTTATTTTTTATTTGGCTGCATTGGGTCTTCCTTGCTGCATGCGGGCTTTCTCTAGTTGTGGCGAGCAGGGGCTACTCTTCGTTGTGGTGCGTGGGCTTCTCATTGCAGTGGCTTCTCTTGTTGCGGAGCAGGGGCTCTAGGTGCGTGGGCTTCAGTAGTTGCGGCACGTGGGCTCAGTAGTTGTGGCGCATGGGCTTAGTTGCTCCGCGGCATGTGGAATCTTCCCGGACCAGGGCTCGAACCCACGTCCCCTGCATTGGCAGGCGGATTCTTAACCACTGCGCCACCAGGGAAGCCCCTCCCATTAGCAATTTTAATGGAATATGTTTTTCCCGAACATATGGCCCAGAGGTAAATAGTCTCAACAACAGAATTGGCCTGGGCCTCACTACACTTGAGACAGTACAGCTCAGCATTAGGAGCATGAGTTCTGGGACTGGGGTTCATTTGGGGGGGGGGGGTTGTCTTGTTTTCTTACTTGTAAACTGTGAATGATGACGATAGAAACCACGTCATTTGCAATTGTGAGAACTGAACGCTTTACTGAAGGTAACGTGTTTAATCTAGTGCCTGGCCGATGGGACGTGCCCAATGAGTGTCTGATGTCATTCATAGTCTTCCTATGACTGCACTGCACTCTTGATTATCAACAGGAAGAAAGATGCAGGGGGTGGGGTGGCTGGTGGAAGTTTGGGAAATTGTATATAACTGGCTTTCATCCGGGATCCCAGTCCCCAAATCCCCAAAAGGCTGGCCATTTAGTGCTACCTGTAGTAACTGGGAGGCAACAGGGTCCAGACCCAGAGGTGAGGGGCCCCAGGCTACACGGATTTGGCGGTAAGATCTCTCCCACAGGGGGCAGTCGATGGCTGCCTGGATGCCTTCACTCTGCGTGCAGAAACACGCTGGGAAACCCCCCTGACAGAGGCCCTGTGTCCCCACAGGTCTCCCTACACTCTGATTTACTTAAGTCCATAGAAAATTAGTATCCCCGTCTCAAAGCAGATCTCAGTCGTAACACTGAAAGTGTATGTACCTGGAGCTGCCATATGAAAGAGGAAAACCCCTCAAACTCAGAGGATCAAAGAATCAGCAGGTGCATTCACGGTGGTCTGGCTTCCTATGCTGTTGTCGACTGTTCTTTGTTTAAATCAACCTCCTCCCACCTTCATGACAGTCTTTAGTGCCCAACGAGGGAAGGTGGACCTTCGCATTTCACAAGTCAGCGAGCTTTCATTTCCCAGCAGGGTTTTCACAAAGTGACAGCTATAATCAATTTCTAACAAATGACCGTCCTACACAATAGAACTGCAAATAAAACTCTAGATGTTGAATACGCTTATTGTCCTTTCTTGTTTGCAAACATGTATCCAGTGAGGTCTTGATTATTTCAGAGTTGGGAAAAACAAAATTGTCTTCCAGCCTGTTAGCACACTAGTTGATTTTTCTGGCTCCTGGAGAAATGCCTTTTTGGAAGAGCTTGTACGTCCTAAACCCACCCCCTGGAAGAAAACCCTGGTAAAGACGGTGGGCCTGAAGAGCGTGAAGGTGCAGGCGGCAGGTGGAGACCATTGGCATGAAGACAAGATACCCACGTGGCACCTCTGGCCCACATCTGGCCCTCCACCAGTGGGTTCTGACCCTACATAACAAGTCTCCCCTAACCACATGCTCATAAATTCAGCATGATTCTTCCTTTGCTTGTACAAAATGTAATTACTTGAACTTTATGTTTAGATTCCAAAGGAAAGGAATCATTCCCAACTTCTGAGAAGTTGCCAGACTCTAGAGAAGATAATAGAATCTGAAGACCTGGGCTTCTTATCCTGGTTTGGCCACTTGTTGTGTGACTTCACACAACATAATTAGCTTCTCTGGACTTCGGTCTCATTAAGGTAAAAAGGTCTGCTGTGCTCGCCTTAAAGTGTCGTTACGATACTCAAACAGGCTAATACATTAGAAAATTCTTAGAAGGTACAAAGTATCACACAAACGTAAGGTATTTTATAATGACCTCGTGTGAGGTTAGCTCCTATGAAATGCTTTGATGATGAAATATAAAATAAAATTTAGAAAATGAGCAGATGCACAGAGGACAAGTATTATATTATTCCACTTATATGAGGTACCTAGAATAGGCAAATGCACAGAGACAGAAGCAGAATAGGGGTTACCTGGGGTGGGGGAAGGGGAATGGAGAGATAGTGTTTAATGGGGACAGAGTTTCTGTTGGGATGATGAAAAAGTTCTGGAGATGGATGCTGCTGGTGGTGGTTATACAACATTGTGAATGTTCTTAATGCCACTGAATTGTACACTTAAAATGCTGAATTTTATGTTATATACATTTTCCCACAATGCAAATAAATAAATAAACAAACAGATGGCTTTGGAGACACAGGATTATTTACAAGCAAGGAATTTAACTTACATGTAATCAGAAATGGTTGTGTCCATGTTGGACATGTTCTCTTTCTGTGGTCAAAGCATGTTAAGTAGCCAAATCATCA
Source organism: Balaenoptera borealis (assembly GCF_965194805.1). NCBI lineage: Eukaryota > Metazoa > Chordata > Mammalia > Artiodactyla > Balaenopteridae > Balaenoptera > Balaenoptera borealis. The sequence continues at coordinate 111,394,021 of NC_138874.1, forward strand.
TCAGAAGACATTTATTCTTTTGCCTTTTGACTGGTAATATTCATGTTCATTGATAACCATCCCTGCCCTTATTTCCTCATCAAGAATGGCCTGGCTGTTGGCCTGCTCCATTAGCCAGGACAAACTCTCCTTCCTTAGATGGACATGAACAAATACCACCACCGTTTGCTCACTCTCTCCTCTATTTCGTGTCCAGGGCTGACCACGTCTCCTGCACAGAAGAGTCTCTTTCCTTAGACTGGTTGTAATTGAAACAGGGAATGCACAAACTCCCTAGTTACAGATGACCTTATAATTTATCCTCCAAAACAGGGTGTTTTCAAGAAAGGGGGACCACAGCCATAAGTTGGAACTGTCTCAGGAAAACCACGATGTAGGATCATGCTGTATCTCTCCCAACCCATCGATGCTGCTCTTACAGATAAAATCCTGGCCATTTCTTTCCCTCTTACCTCACTCTGTCCTCTCTCCAAGGAGGGGATCCAGGGAGAGAACTGAGTTATTCAGACGAATTTTGATAAACACCTTGGAATGGAAGCTGAAACCCAGGAAGATGCCTTGATGTGAGTGGGAACGGTCTGTGGCCAGTGAGGTGAAGAGCATGTCTGTTCTCCAGGGAAATGGAGAAGGAAGAGGGGTACGTGGGATGAAACCCACAGAAAGGCAGAAGGCCGCCTGCTCGTTGGTTAGAACACCCCAAGCCCAAGCACACACACCAAACGCTGAGTGAAGCTCCCAGAGGCAGGAAGTGTCATGCATCTGGGTGTTTGGGGAAATCAGTAAAGACGGGGGTCTTTACAAGCTACATTTTTGAGGATGAACCTCAAAAATATGATGCTAAGTGCAAGATGCCAGACACAAAGGCCTCATATTACATGATTCCATTTATATGAAACACCCAGAACAGGTAAATCCACAGAGTCAGAGTGCAGATCAGTGTCTGCCAGGGGATAGGAGGGGAAAGGGTGAGTGACGAGTTAATGACACAGGCTTTATTTCGGGGTGATGAAAATATTTTGGAGCTAGATAGAGGAGGTGGTTGCACAACACTGTGAATGTAATTAAATGCCACTGAATTGTTCGCTTTAAAATGGTTAATTTTATATTATGTGAATTTCATCTGAATTGAAAAAAAAAAAAAACAAAAAAAACCTGGTCTCCCTAGCAGAGCGGCGCAGGAGTGTGTTGACAGAGGAGCACACAGCACAGGCCAGAGGGGCTGGACTGGGAGCTGAGGGTCCCACACGACCAGACTTCCAAGAGGCGGGAGGCCCAGCTGCCACCTGGGTTAGGCTGCGGGGAGAGGGGCTCATCTCACTTTAGCCCACAAGAACTTAAATGTTAAACTTCTGGTTTCCCGCACATAGTAGCTAGCTGTCTTCTCAAATACACAGAGCAATAGACTGTTTGCTGGGTACACATTTAAACAAGAAAAGGTTGAATGTGAAGGTATGAAAAAAAAGATGTCCCAGCTAAGCGAGCACAAAAAGAAAGCAGATGCAGTAAAATTAATACCAGACAAAATTGAAAATCATTAAAGGAGGCAACAGGGATGTTTTATGCTGATAAGAAGTTTAAGCCTGAGCTTTTATATACTTGACAACATAGCTTCAAAACTGTGAAGCACTTAGAAAGATCAGAAGGGATTGGTAAGCCTGCATTATAGTTTAATACGCCTCCCTCAGAAATTGATCAAGTAGACCAAAAGTTTTTCCCCCCAAAAGAACACCCAAACCCACATTTTTAGAAATTTTAAAACAAAATTCAACACAAAATATCAAAATCTATGTGTTTTGCTAATGTTTTACCTAGAGGGAAAGTCAGAGTTTTAAGTATATATATATTAGAAAAAAGAAAGATTAAATATGGATAAACTGGCTTAACAAGTGAGAAGAAGAACAGCAGCATAATCACAAAGAAAGCAGAAGAAGGAAATTATAAAGCCGGCAAGAAATACATAGAATAAAATAATAGAGAGAATCCACAAAACCAATATCTGTTTTTCAAGAGATTAATTTAAATAGATAAACTTATGGCAAGTTTGGGTGAAGAAGAGATAGAAGGAGATAAAGAAAAGGCACAATACAAACTGTCAGGCATGAAAGGGGGAATATAATTATAATCATAATTAAGATTTTAAACATCAGAAGAATACTTTGATGTAAAAAAGTATTCTTTACACCACGGTTTGAAAACTTAAGTGAAAATGACTAATTTGCTAGAAATACGTATTACAAATAGTAAATTTAGAAAAAACAGAAATTGGAACAGATCTATTAAATAAATTGAATCATAATTAAAACTCTTCTCACACAAAAGGCCTCTGATCCAGCATGTTGACAGGTAAGTTTTACCAAACCTTCGAATAATAAGTAGATTATCTCTCACTGCTGTAAACTATTCCCCCTCCAAAATACATGAATAAGTAAATAGAGGAAAAGTTGCCCCAAATCATTTTACAAAGCTAGCATCATGTTAACGTCAAAACCAGACAAGAACATTTAGAAAAGGAAAAGTATTGGCCAATTTTACGCAGCAGCTTCCTGGCTAAAACTCCTGCTATTCTTGCCACCTTAGTTTATTCTGCTTGAAGCCCAGCATGATGCATTTAAAGTATATCAGATTATGGCACCACCTATATACTCTGGCCCCCGGCCACCTCTCTGTCCTGTCCTCTGCCTAGCTCCCTTGCTGCTCGTCATGCTCAGCAAGAGTACTCCTGCCCCAGGGCCTTTGCACTGGCTGTCCCTCTGCCAGGACCACTCTTCTCCCCACATTCACATGGCTCTCTCCCCACTTTCATTCAGCCTCTGTTCAACTGTCCTCTGCTCAGAGGCCTCCCTGACCACTTTTGTCTAAGATAGCAGTCATCCCCCACCTCTCTCACCCTTTGTAGAAAGTATGGACTTTCTACACCATCGACAGCATTGTCTATTGCTATGGTCTGAATTGTGTCTCCTCCCCCTCCCTCCACAAATTCACATTGAAGTCCTAACCCCCAGTGTGATGATATTTGGAGATGGGGCCTTTGGGAGGTAATTAGGTTTAGATGAAGTCATGGGGGTGGGGCCCTCATGATGGGATTAGTGCCCTTATAAAAAGGGACCCTAGAGAGCATAACTGCATCTTGACCAGGTAGTATTTATCTCAGGAATGCAAGAATAATTTAACATGAGAAAATTTGCTGATGTAACTGCTATGGGCTGACTAATGCCCACCACCTCTACTAAAGATATCCATGTCCTAATCTCTGGAACCTATGAATATGCTACCTTGTGTGGCAAAAGAAATGCTGCAGGTGTGATTAAGTTAAAATGTGGAGCTTGGAAACCTATCCTGGATAATCCAGGTGGGCCCAATGTAGTCACAAGGATCCTTATGAGAAAAGACAGGAGGGTCAGAGAAGGAGATGTGAGGACAGAAATAAAGATGTGAGAGAGAGAGAGAAAGAAAGGGATGGCGAGAGGTGTTGAGATTTGAAGATGCTAAACTGTTGGCTTTGAAGATGGAGGAAGGGGCCATGAGCCAAGGAATGTGGGCAGCCTGTAGAAGATGAGAAGAAAACAGATTCTCCCCTAGAGCCTCCAGAAGGAATGGAGTCGGGCTGACACCTTAATTTTAAGGCTTTTGACCTTCAGAATTATAAGGTAATAAATGTGCTGCTTTAAGCCACTAAATTTGTGGTGATTAGTTAGAGCAGCACTAGGAAACTAATACAGTAACTTACATTAACAGATTAAAGGGAAAAAATCATCTCCATAGATGCGGAGAGAGCACTCAGCACCTGCTATGACGTGGGCAGGGCAGGCCCTTGGTGCTACTGGCAAGGCCAAGGTTAGACATTCGTTACGGAGCACTGTTCCCTGTGCAACTGAGTATAACGGACGACCTGGGACTCTTGATTCTGACCTTTCTGGATGGGAATCTTGGCTCACGATGCAGAGTGTAAATTTGGACAAGTGACATAATTTCTTGCATTACTTTTCTCATGTGTAAAGAATCAACCTACATTGAAAGCCATCATGGGGTTACATGAGGTGGACCACGTAACACTCCTGGAATGCAGCCCATACTCAGTAAGTGCTCAAAACCGGCTAGCTCCTGTGGGCTGCCTGCCCTGGGATGGTGCCCTGCGGGTTTAGGGGAGTGACCCCATCACACTGTTGGCTTCACCGTCCATCACCCAGATCTGCCAAGTGCCGCACCGCCCAGCTTCCTATTCCATCCAGTGCAGGTGGGGTCTGGACCTCAGGCTTGGACTGACCCTACTTCCCTCTGCAGGTGAAGTCAGCGCACTGTCCCACTGGATGAGGTCCCTCCAGAACCCAGGCACCTCCTCAGGCTTCAGGCCACCTGCAAATTTGATTCCAGCCTCTTGTCCAGCATTCGCAGGACACATGGATTTCCTACCCCTCCCCCATGTGGCTGTTTGCCATATTCTCCAGACTGCCTTTGAAGATCCCAGTGCCAATAACAATCTAACAATGACAATAATAACATGCATTGGTTGGGTTACAGCCCAGGGCAGGCCCTGCCCATCTGTTATTTGTTAGCTCACAGCAACCCTGCAGTAGAGCAACAGTGGAGGAAACCAGGTCACCTGGGTGACACCCAGGCCAGTGCTCTTTCTCTCTTCATTCCCCCCACCCCTTGGTCGGGGTTTGCACAGCTCAGCAGCCAGTTCACATTGATCAATAAAAAGTGGGACCTTAGGAAAGTCTGTGCTTGGGGCCCATGACAAGGCCAACTCTCTCCAAACCCACAGAGCCCAGCTGATAAACATCTATCGCTCAATGGGCCTAATTTTTGTGCTCAGAAAAAAAAACCCAGAAAGTGCATTCCTGCCATTCTCAACATTTAACTCCATACTTCACTAATCAGTAGATCTCACTGATTTTTCACTTGAAGGTTTTTAGAAACCCAGTGGATTGATTACAGGAAATCAAATCCACTCAGAGACTAGCCGAGCCCTGTTTCATCACTGGCCAGGCTCAGAATTGTTTCAACAATAACTGACTTTACCTGAATTAAACAGCACATTTTCTGTAGGAAAAAAAATGACTAACACTAAATAGCCTTGAAATTTCCATACCATTGTTGGAACTCCTAATCCACAATTATTTCTTTGGTCCCACTGACCAGCCCATTAACAATAACGTGGAGCTAAAGGTGAAGTTGACACTATCAACCATGTGGTTCCGAAAGTGGAAACTCTCTGTGGAGTCTTATCTCTCTAAACCATCACCTTGCTGCCCTTCTCGTGTACTCTGTGTTCGTCACCTGAAAAATCACTCACTTAACGGTTGAAAGGTGTACTCATCGTGGATTTTTCTTCTTAAAAAAAAAAAAAAAGAAAAAAACACTCTTTCATTATGAAATGTAACCACATTAAAGAAAATTTGCAAAATGGAAAAAAAGAAAACAAAGAAACACCCATAATCCCAGCAAGATGAGCCAGCTAATGGTTCACGGTGAATGTCCACATGGTGATCCTTCCAGATGTCCACCTGAGGTCCACCCGCGTGGTGACAGGCCCCACCGCTTCCCAGCAGGGGCGGCTTCCTATTTGGGGTGTGCACATGCACACACGTGCATTCTTGTTGGTGATGCTCTCTCCTATTCATTTTTCATTTTTGGTCTTGTTCTTCTGCCTCCCCTTCCAGGCAAAGTTCTTTAAGAGATGACTCTCTCATTAACGTGCTCTCAATTCCACACATGCAGGAGGAAATGAATACAGAGCGGAAGGAACCTGCCCCTCTGCCTGCGGGAAGAGGGCCCACGTGTGCACAGGGTTCACCCACCCCCAGGGGCCACACGACTCCCCGGAATTAGTAACACCTCACTGCTTCAAACAACTTGATGAAAAATCCTGCAATGAAACCTCCCCCGAGTTTGTGCAGATACAGCATGGTAGCCCAGTATTTCAGGGTGAGCACTGGCCAGAAGCCCCCAAAACGTGAATCAGAGTCCTGACTGTGATCTTTCACAAGTGGCTCACTGCTCGGAGCCACCTGTAAATGTGAGCGAGAAGTCGCTAAGGACCCCTGGGGGGGCCTTCCCGGGCTCCCCGGCCGCCGCAGCTCTCTTGTGGGAGCTGTGACTGAGACACCCACCCCACGCTGGGCCCTGCCCTGGACTCCAGGACCCATGCTGGCCTGAGGACCAATGAAGCTTCAGCTCCTCGTTCCACGATGTGCCATGTGTCCAGCCCTGACATCCCTACCCCAGGTCAGGGAACTGGGCTTAGGTCTGATTTATTTAGGCAGCAAACACAATTGAGCTTCTGCTCCGAGCTGGGCACTGTGCCAGGATGCACAGAGAAGTGGCCCTCGTCCTACTCAGAGCAGCCAGGGGGAGGCAGACAGGACAGCACCACACTGTCCTAATGCCGGCCTCTCTACCTGTGTCCCTGCGCCCAGCCCAACGCGCGGATCTGCCTGGCCCCCTGGCCTGCACCTGTGACCTGCCTAGCAGCCACCCCACACTCCCACTCCCACCTTTGACTGTGACCTTCTTCCTGGGAGACTCCGACTCTGGCCCCGAGCCCGGGTCTGGGGGCCTGAGGCCAGGATTTCTAAGAACTCACTCCTCCCAGCTTCCCTGACTCTGAGCTGCCCTCTCTTGATGAGATCCCAACACTCAGGGTTAGGCATCCTGAGCACCTCGCAGCCTGGGAACAGCCCCACACTGTGGGGCATCTGCTTGGACCCTCGTCTCTCGGAACTGTCCCTCTCACCACAGGGGCAGTGCTCCCAGCAGCCACCGCACCCGGGCCCTCTGGCCATAACTGACCAGCCTAAGCGGGAACATGTGGCCTAGGTTAGGATTGCCAGAAAAACACTGGATGCCCAGTTAAGTTTAAATTTCAGATAAACAATGGGTCATTTTTAGTATAAGTATGCCACTATATAGTATTTAGGCATCCTTAATTTTTATTGGCTAAATCTGATCACTCCACCCAAGCTAGACCAATCAAATTCTCTCTGGCAGGATTTTGAATCTAGAGTTCAGCAAGACTACAAGGTAACATCTTGCAGTGAGAGTGGGGCAGGTAGAGTCCACCAGGCAGGAAGAGAAGAGAGGAGTTAGATCGGCAAAGAGAGAGAATGACGCTGAAGGAGGCAAGAGGCAGCCACTTTCTCCTGTGTCATGATGGGGACGTTTCCTAAGAACTGGCCCATTCCTGGCTTCAGTGCCCTAGGATGCCCTGGTGCCCTTGTAATTAATACCCTCTTCAGGTGAGGGGTCTCGCCCAGCATGTTTTAGGTATAACTCGTCCCTTGGAATCCGGACAGACTAGCTGGTGTCAATAGTGCTTTGTTTGCTGCTTTCCACCCCAAACACCAAGATGGTCCCCTCCATGTCCAGGCATCACTCTAGACTCCCCTCTCCCCTCACCACACCCCGCATCCAAGTCCTGTCTACTCCATCTTCCAAGTCTATGTCAGCTCTGTCTTCTCTCCATCCCAATGCCTACCACCACCCTGCTTCTGGCCACCAGCATTTCTTGCCTGGATTAGTACAATGGCTTCCTATTTTTTTCACCTCCAGTATTCTCTACCCTCCAGCCAAAGCAATCGTCCTAAGACGTAAATCTGACTTGCTCCCCAAACCCTCCACTTGAAACCCTTCAGTGGTTTGCCCTCCAGAGGCAGAGAGGCTCCTCCATGACCCAGCTTCTGGTGAGCCGTGCAGGGTCACCTCTTACCTTGTTGTCCCCACACCCCATTCCAGGCTCTGGCCACAATGATCAGCTTTCACATCCTCCTCCAGACTCTCTCTCACCTCAGGGCCTTTACACCTGCTGCCCTTCCTACCCCTCTTCACCTGGCTCTCCCCCACCTTTGGGGGACCCGGTCTGGGGTCATCACCTGCCTTGACTCTGTTCACCCTCTTCCTAACGGGTGCTTCCCCTGCATTGTGCTCAGTGTGTCCCGTGGTCCCCAGATTAGCAGCAGCAGCACCCGGGAACATGTTAGAGATGCAAGTTCTCAAGAGCCCCCCAACCCAGACTTCCTGAATCAGAAACTCTGGGGTGGGGTCCAGCAAGCAGTGTTTCAACTAGCCCTCCAGGTGGGTCTGACGCTCACCAATGTTTGAGAACCACTACTATCCTGTAATTGTATAATTATTTATTTGAAATAAATAGTTTGGAAGACTTGAGAGGATTAGAAAGGCCATAGCATCTTCTTCAGCAAATATAGTAAGTGGCACGTGACAGATTCTTTGTAAATGTTTGTGGATGGAAGGAAATGGAAGAAAAAGGGAAACGAGAAGGAAGGACAGGACGAAGACAGGCAGGCAGCCACAATCCTGCCAACAGCACACTTGGTCTTTCTGACCCTCCAAGTGTTTCTAGACACAGCCAACCCCATTCCGACATTTCCCTGGATCTCCCCTCCGCTGGCCATAAGGCTGGGCATAGAGACAGTGCAGGATTTGGGCTCTGGGCACCTGCCATCTCTAGCTCAGAAGGGGCAGCAGGACTTGCCCAGCTACCAGTGGGCCCCACAGTTCTTGCATGGAGTTGGGTGCTTGAGGAGGCCCAATGAGCTCTGCATTTGCACAAATGGCTGGAGATGGTGTTGGAGCTTGTCAGCAGGAAGACTCTACGGCTCTGTTGCCCCTTCCCCCCAAGGCTACTTCAGACCATGTGCTCTGGCACGTCTTCCATCTCTCCCACCTGAGGCAGGAAGAGGGGCTCTGAGACGAGCATCCACTCCTTCTGTTCTCGGTGGCGCGCACTGACCATCGTCCCTGACTGGGCGGTCCACGGAACCCCTGATGTCCTGTTTCCAGTCTCCACCCCCCAGGCCTGCTTCTGAGTCGTCACATCTCTAGTTGCCAGGCCTGAGCCGTTACCAGCATAGCTAAAGGGAGTGGGCAGAGGTCAGCAGGAAAACTCAAGAAGTGAGTCATCCACAGGGGAGGGAGAGGGCTGGCCTCTGGTGCAGAAGCTTCTGGAAGGGATTTCCCAACTGGCTGCCATGAGCACCCCTCCCTCACATGATGAGAAGGCCCTAGGAGGACAGGCTCAGGCCCACTTTCCCAAAGAGAGGAGCTGGGAGGACATGGGGGAAATCATTTGCTATTGAGTGGCAGCAAATGGACGCTTCTGCAGAGGAAACAGCAGCCGTCTTCCAACTGGCAGTAAGACGATCTGGTCCAGTTACAACCACAGCCCCCGCCCCTGTGGAAAAATGAGACCCTCACTGCAGAACTCCAACCCCGGGTGGGGCTCCTCCAAAAGGAAGAGGTTCCCTTCCACTTTCCCCTGAGTTGTTAACGATAAACTCACACTTGAAAAGCTCTTCACCAATTTCAAAGCCTGTATCTCACCTAATCCTCACCAAAATCCTGAGAAGATGCAAGATTTCAATACATCCTGTAATAGATGAGAAAACTGAGGCTCACAGAGAGTAGGGCCCTGGGTGAGGAAGGAAAGGAGCAGAGAAGGGAACTCCTCTTCGGATGCACAGGCCGATTCTCATTCCCCTGCCCAAGCCTCTCACTCAGACAAGGGCAAAACTACCACCACAAAGAAACAATCAAAAAAGCCTGCATAGAGCAGGCACTGATGGAGCTGGTCCAAGTAGAGAGAAGGCTACAGAGGTTTTCTTAAGTGTCAACACCCTCTCAGCATGTGGGAAGGAGGTGGGAATTGGAGGATATAAAGGCAGGACTGGTCTTTGGGTATTTTCTGGCTGGGTTTCACACTGCTCGCCCACCCAAAAGCTTGTGGAGGGAAGTGCATCCTCCTCTCTCCACCCCAGGCCACAGCTGACCACCCACCCCTCCCCCCAACCCCGGGCAGGCAACTGATCCAAGGGGAGCCCTCTACAGGCTGGTCGGTAACTTAGGACCTATGTCCTTCGTTTGATAAAACAAGCTGGGCCAATCTGATTCCTTTCTCAAAAAGTCAGCATGAGAAAACTAAGAGATTGGGACAGTTGCCTGCAGGGATTAATCACGAGTTTGTGTAGAGGGGGCCGGGGAGGTCGTGATGGGTCCCGTGTGGCTGGTGACGGAGTGGAGACTGGGAACCCACGGAAGGGAAGAGCGAGATCTGGGCAGATGCACAATGAGATGGAGGGGGGGGTCTCAGGAAAGACCACATGGCTGTCCCACCGCTGTCCCTACTCCTGTGAGAACCATTCTACCTGGAAACTCGAATTCCTGAGCCTTCCTGGCTGCGCTTACAACAGACCTTCCTCTGCTGAAGCTACTGTGGGTGAATTTTTTAAAATCAGAGAAAAGGAAGCACTCAGTTCCAACCCACTTTCAACGTCTGTGGAAACCAAGGACCACAACTAATCAAGGAGCTTGAACCCAGGCTGCCCACTGATACCCCAGGGTCCCAATCGCAGCCCTCACGGTGATGGCCTTAGAATTACAGAGCTCAAGAGGGCAAGATACACGCTTCCATTTTTAAACTAAACACAAATCAGTCTGTTTCTAAATACAACCCCATGGAAAGACTTGAAAATCTCTTGGCATCTCATTAGTATTTCAAGGAAGCAGGACATGAAGCATTGTCTATGAAGAAGTAAGAAGACTTGATTTTGTAAATGTGAGATGCTGAATACCACCTGGCCATTTCTATTTGGGTCTTACCTGAAACGCATGAATGACAAAAGCCTACCTGATGACCTTAGCCTACAGGAGCAACTGCTGAAGAATACAATATATTTGCCAAGTCTGAAAGCAGTTTTGTTTTAGCTTTCTTGCTTGGCCAGAGGAGTTGGCATGTCTAAGTGTTGATTCAATTTGGCTCTCTTGTTAAAACATAGGACTTGGAAAAATTAAACATATTTGTGAAATCTAAGCATGCTTCTATCTATTAATGTTCACATCCTAATATTTTTGATTTAATTTTCAGTTAATAATAGCTAACATTTATTATGTGCTTAGTATGTGCGAGGAACTTTTAACTAATAATCCTACTTAATCCTCACAGTAACCCTATGGAACAAGTATACTACTGCAGATATGAAAATAATTATTATATGGGTACCTCCCAGGAACCTGCCCAAGATGCACGGCCAGGAAGTGGCAATGCCAGGCCTCCACCTCGGAGGCCCAGTCTCGCTCAACCTTTCAGCCATCTCACCCCAGGGGAGGTTAGCTAAGGAAACAGATGATTGCTTGTTTGTTTGAGGTACAGACAGGGAAGATAATTCAGGAATTTGTAATTGCTCATCCCTGCTGGGGGATATTAGCTAGACATTAGCCGTGACACGTGAATCATGACACTTGTTTCCGGCTGAGTTATCACCTATGCACAATGCTGCTCACCAGCTTGCCCGCTTGCTTTAGAATATGCTGGAAAAAGATGGTCCTTGATGCTTCCAGCTGCTCCCCAATGCCGACGGCTCAAGCAGGAATCCAGGAACCGCCCCCCCCTCCCCGGACAACCACCACCCTACGTTGTTAACGGGCAATCCCTGGCTTCACTTCTACATCTGTAGGGTGAGCTGCGGCCCTGGTGCATTTTTTAGGGATGTCGTGAGATACCTTCTGGGAACACTGACTGCAGATCTTCGGGAGCAACAGCAGATGCTCAGCAACCCTGGATGGAAATGCATCGTCAGGGTCCTCAGAGTCCCCTCGCCTTGGCTCTGGACGGGGCCCAGGCGCAGGAACTGACCTCTGGGAGCCTCCTTTGTCCCTAGTCCTGATGTTCTGTGGGAGACCTGGGCCACACATCCAGGGGCCGCCCTGGCTGCCCCCGAGAGGGAACTGGACAGGTTCTTAGTGAGATCCAGCGGGGAAAAGCCTGCCCAGGTGCTGCCCCTCCTGCTGGGCAAGTCACTACCCCTCTTCTGTCCTTCAGCTTCCTTATCTGTCCAAAAGAAGGGGTGGCAGTGGCCTGGGGGAGGGGGAAGGGTTCAGCTGTGACTTAGTGAGGCAGAGACACTGTCCTGCTTACTCCTGGGATACAGGGCAAGCCCAGGGCCCATCTCCTAGCAGATCCTCCACCAATATTTCTACCCCATTTCTGGGGATACGCTAGCCCTTCCCTTTCATCATAAAATCTGGAGTGAAAATTGTCATTCGTGCTTTAAGATATAGCAGGGGAAGCACTTTTCATCTATTAAAAAAAAACTCAGCTCCCAATACATCCCGCCTGGTGCTTTCCTGCCCTTTCTCATTCTGCCCCTCCTCCCTGCACTTTAGAAGTCAGCCTGAAGCCCCCTGTGAAGCTCCCACCTCTGGAAGCCTCTCTACCTGGAATTCAGGCATCCTCCTGTGTGCCCCCTGCAGGGCATTGTATTACTCTGGCTTGTATTTGAACCATTCAGTCATTCATCAAACACACCCTGAGTGCTTCTTCTCTGCCCAAGAGATGCTCAACAGAGGCCAGAGAAGCCACGTGGCATCCAAGGCGGGTAGAGGGCACAGGTGGAAACATAACCAAATAAGCCTACATATCCCGAAACTCTCTCCATCCAGTTTATATTCTTGTTTGTATTTCTAAGCTATATAGAATTTCACTCCTTTTTTTAAAAAAAATTAACAATGTTGTTCTTTCCATGGAATACGTTTCAAAGTGTACCACCCGAACGTGGCACAAATGAGGCCTTCCAGTGGAGTCTGATTATTAAAGGGCACCTGGAGATTTCCTTCTCCCTGTATCTGCATCTCCTGGGCCCAGGCCCTCCTGGTGCCCCACCATACAGGAAAGGCATGAACAGCTCCCCTGGGCAGAAAAGGGGCAGAAAGAGATTAGAACAACTTCTCAAGTGTAAGTACTGACTGGGGTAAGGCCGAGTGGTCTTCCTGTCACTAAAATGATTTAAATACAAGTACCACCACTCCTCACCTCTCCCTCTAGAAACTACAGAAACAGATGGTTTCCACTTAGATTTCTCCGACATCCAAGGACCCGACCCTCCCATCCCCACACCAGAAACCTGAAGATAGGGGGGTACGGTTCATAGGAAAGCCCTTGCCCCCCATTACTCCCCCTCTGTCTCCCGCATCTTCCCCCCCTGCACCACCCCCCAGCCATCCAGCATTTTTCTCCTTTAACACGACCCCCAGCCATATTGATTAACACTGAAACTTCACAGCCTACAGGAATAAGGCTGTGGGATGATTCTCACCTCTAAAAGGTTGGCGGGGGTTGATGGCAAAGTCGGGGACCCGCTAAGCCGCGGCCGGAACTCAGCAGCAGTGGAGGGGGTCCCGGGTTGGGGGTGCACGGCAAGTGCAGGGACCTCGCGTGCGGGGGGGCATTGGGGCAGGCCCCTGTCTCCTCTTTCCCCTGAAGGACAGAGCGCCCACGGTTCCCCACCGCCATCCTAGTGTTGAAGATGACAGCCCGCCCTCCGGCTGCCAAGCCTGAGCTGCTCCTGCCCCAGCTGAGAGCACATGAGAGTGGGGCCTCAGGGGTGCCCTGTACCTGCGAGCAAAGGGGGCGCTAATGGGGAGCAGAGGGCGGGGTGTCGGGGGGAAGAGGCTGCTCCTGGCCCATCTCTGGTTCAGTCCAGGCCTCTCCCAGGACCCACTAGGGACGTGGAAAGCACCTGCGTGAGGAAAAGAGGCACGATTTCCCCAGGGAGAGGGGAGGAGGATGTGTGGAGCGGCCAGGTGCTAGCCCCAGGCCAGGGCACCACGCTCCCTTGCTGTCCTCTTCCCCCTCCCATGACCTCCTCTCACTTTACTTTTCTTCCCAGACAGACTGTACATTGTAAGGTCAGGACCATGCCCTCCCAGTTCATCTCAGTATCCAGCATAGTGCAGTGATGTGTAAGTTCTTACTAAAATTTTTTTTGAATGAAAAAAAAGTGTACGAAGGAATGAATGAAGGAGACTCCTTGAATCCAAGATTGGCTTATGTTTAGATTCTAGTTACAGAGAATCTTCTCCTTATTTATCAAAACCAACTTTGTGGGTTAAAAAAAAAAAAAAGATGCATTTAATTCACTCATCTACCAATGAATCACCTACTATATGATTTTTGTATTTGGGAGTTTATTGGCCCTGAGGGATCTTTGTATCTGAGAACATTCTTAGACTCTCCTGTTGCCCTAAAACTGAACTCCTGGAATCCCAACAGTCATATAACTAGGAGTAGGAAAGAGACAGTCCTTTTAACTGAGCATCCTTGTAGGATTTTTTCCCCCTATAATGAAATATATTCAAGAATGACAAGATGTCAATAGATTCCTGTTTTCAAACCTCTCTCTGAAAATTCAAACCCTGGGCCACATCTCCCTGTCTGTCTAAACAGGTAATTATACTTTGTGTACTAAAGTCTTATATCTCTGACTTATCCAGTGCACAAAAAACAGTTTAACCTTTAAACCAAGTCATGTACACCATTTTACTGCTAGAAAGATCAATTTATGTTACTCCGTCAAATCAGTATCAACCTGACCTTTAAACACATCAGTGTTTCTTGGAAAAATATTATGGCTGGGATGCCTACCGAGGTAAATAATATTAGCTGCTCCTACCCAGCGCTGAGCCATGCTGCGCAGAGGCCTATCAGAATAAGGGGGCCGAAGGCAGCAGGGCCCAGAGCTCTTCTGACAAACTCCGCAGGATATGAAGAACAATGTAAACGCACCAGAGTTGGCAGATATATTTCTACATTACTGTTCCAGAGATAACAGCTAAGGTGAATCATTTCCCACCACCTACCATTCCAAATTATTTCAAATTCTGAAGGGACCCTATTTATTTCATTGGTAGCTAGCAATTTACTTAGCTGAAGATCATTATATTTATGTGTCTGTGAAATCCTCACAATAATTACACATTTGAGCTGCCTCGGATGTGCTATACGTAGTCTCATTAGTCATATACTTGGAAGGATATTATCACATTTTGTAGCAACCTTAGCAACGTACGTGTAAAGCATCCAACTGGATGTGAACTTTGATTCTCGTGCTTTCCTTACATATCTGATTTATCAAACAGCAGGACAGCCTGCATTCACAAGCAAATGCTTACACAACGCTGGGAAATTGTCTTAATTTCTCTTTTCCCTAGATCGCTTCTGTGCGGCAGCCCGGAAAGATATTGTATTGGGCAGCAGGGAGAATAGAACTAGCTGAGATCTAAAATTACTTGAGGAGCTTACCAGAAAGTTCCATAATGGGAAATATTTATAAGACAGTATGCTTCTTCCCTGACCGTAAAGTCACTGAAGTGTAGGGGGAAGGCAGTTGAAATTTCCAGTGTTCTCAAGCAAGTGTCCCCAGGTTGAATTCTCAGGACAACTTCTATGAGGCTGCTGGGTTTATCTGAAAGGTCTATTTTGTCATTTTAAAGCCAGAGATTATTAGAGGGAAGCGACCGCCTGCTGGTTTTGCCCATTTCTGCCTTCCACACATTTATTTCAGAAGAATCCACTATTATTATAAACAGGGTGATTCTCAGAATATCCCTAACCTTGATAGCAAATAACCATGATAGAAGACAATTCCCCTCCTGAGCAACGATTCTAACATGGCAATTCATGCGCCAGAGAACATTACAGAACCATTTAGCTCAGGACTGGGGGGCTTCTATGGCACGTACCATCGTTTACCAGGGCACGTAATCTGTGTGATCACTGCATTAACATGTGATCCCCCAAGTAGCTGGTAAACTCCATGAGCACATGGACCGTATCTGCTTATGTTCCCCTTCACATCCTCAACACCTAGTACACACTAGGTGCTTGATAAATATTTATTAGAAATTGAGATATAACTGAGGGAGTTATCTGGACCAGCTCTGTGCCTTTCGCCTTTAGCTGGGTAGTATGACTATCTGATATTCAAACGGCATGAGGCTGAGAAGTCACGTCACTTTCTCACGCATGATTGAAGCCGGAGTCTCCAGACCATCAAGCTCCATCACATTCCATTTACTAAACAATGATTTAATGAGCACCTGCTATGTGCCAGGAACTATGCTAGGAACAACTATGCAGCCCACACAGAGCTTCTGGTCTAATAGGAAAACAGACCTTTAGCAAGAGCTCCCAAGAGAGGAGATTCCCAGAGCAGGAAAAACAGTCATCAAACGAGGACATAATAGAGCCAAGAGAATGTGCTCCCTGTTACTACTGCTGTGTGACAAAGTAGCCGAAGCTTAGTGGCTTAGGAGGGGACTTTGAGGGATGATGGAAATGTTCTATCTATCGGTTGTGATGGTGGTTTCATGACTATACATTTGTCAAAACTCACCAAACCATACACATAGAAGGGTGAATTTTACTTAACGTAAGTTATACCTTAATAAACTGATTTTAAAAATGAGAACAGGGCTTCCCAGGTGGCGCAGTGGTTGAGAATCTGCCTGCCAATGCAGGGGACACGGGTTCGAGCCCTGATCTGGGAAGATCCCACATGCCGCGGAGCAACTGGGCCCGTGAGCCACAACTACTGAGCCTGCGCGTCTGGAGCCTGTGCTCCGCAACAAGAGAGGCCGCGATAGTGAGAGGCCCGCGCACCGCGATGAAGAGTGGCCCCCGCTCGCCACAACTAGAGAAAGCCCTCGCATAGAAACGAAGACCCAACACAGACAAAAATAAATATAAAATAAACAAAAGATTATTAAAAAGAAAACAAATAAACAAAAACAACTTCAGAGGCTGTAAACAACAGCCATTGATTATACTCATGGATACTTTGGATTGGAATCTGGGCTGACCTAGCAGGGAGGCTTATCCTGGGGCTTCAGCGGGGAAGAGCTATAGGCTGGACGTGTCTAAAATGGCCGAGGGCTGAGTCACTAGGAGGCCCCCGCTCTCACATGTTAGGCGCCTGGGTTCTAGGCTGGGGTGACTGGAACAAGGTCACCTGGAGCACCTCCATTCAGCACATCCTTGCTGAGTGCCCGCTGTATGCCAGACATTGCTGTGGACACTGAGACTATAGCAATTACCGTAACAGACAAATATCCTTGCCCTGTTGGAGTCGACAGTCAGATGGAAGACAGACAATAAATAATAAACATTATAAATAAGTAAACTGATGGTATGTTGGGGGTAATACGTGCATGGAATAAAAACTTAAACCAGGTGAGGGGGATGGAGAGGTGATGGAGAGACTATTCTATGCGCATGGCGCCTCGTCCAGTCCTAATACTTTGCTCTGCCAATGCCGTGGTGTAAAATGATGTCTTGTTGTGGTTTTAATTGCATTTTCCTGATCACTGGAGAGCTGAGCATCTCTTCAGATGTGTGGCAGACTGCTAGCTGGTCACCCAACGAGGTTCCTCTTTTTCCCGGGTCCAGGTGGATTACACTTCCCGGCCTCCCGTGCCGTCGGCTGTGGCCTCAGAGTTCCAACCAGTAAAAGGCGATCAGTAGTGTCCTCCCCATTTCCAGGTCCGGCCCATAAAAACCTCTTTTCTTCTTCCAGCTGCCCAGTTCCTAGGGCAGCTTTGCAAGTCCCATAGTGAAGATGGGAGGGCTTCCAGCAGCCTGGGCTCCTGGGGGCTGTGAGGGGAGAGCCCCGCCGCTGCCCCTCACCTGCCTAGGACATGTGCCCCGTTTACATGAGCAAGAAATAAACTTCTATCGCGGGGCCTCGATGTGACAGCAGAAGCCCATCCCAACTAAGACGCTGTAATGGCTCACTGGGTTTGTCTTGTGAGCTCTGCCTGCTCAGACCCTCTGCCGGACGTAGGATGGGCTTATTTCTTCTTTCCTAGTCATCTGTAGGAGTCCTTTATAACCTTGCTACTCAAAAGGTGGTCTGTGGTCCAGCAGCATAAACGTCACCTGGGACCTTGTTAAACATGCAGACTCTCAGGCCCCACCCACACCTGCTCAACCGGAACCTGCATTTTCAAAATATCTCCTGGTGATTCCTGTGCACAAAGTTTTGTCACCTGCAAAGCCCATTAACAATTCCTGGGAAACAAAAATAGAATCTGGGTAATAAAATAAAGTCTAACCTTTTTTTTTTCCTTCGTGCTTAGTCCGGTGTCACTTCCTCACAGGGGGCCGCGTGAAGAGGCCGCGAACTCGGCGCTTCAGACCAGAGTTCCTGGTGCAAAATGGCCGCGCAGAGACCTCAGCCCGAGGGTCGTGGGCAGAAGCGCTGTGCTCGACACCACGATTCAAGATGGCGGCGGCGGGCCGTGCGCAGAGAGGCTGCGCCCGCCCCGCACTGGATCTGGAGCGTGAGCCGCGCACCTGCCGCGCCTTGAGAGAGCCCCGCCCTGCAAGAACCCCGCCCCCTCCCCTCCCGGCCGACAAGACCCTTGTACGGCGGCCCCGCCCAGGGCCTGCCTGGAGAGCGCGTGCTCCAGAACCCGGCTCGCGCACCTCTCCTTTCCATGATCAAAGAATAAAGCTCTCCTTTGCTTCTGAACCAAACTCAATCTCATTCTATTGACTTAGCTGAAGGACCTTTGCTGGGGATTGACTCAGGACAGTCGGTACCAGTTTGAGCAGCACTGCTTCACACATTCTGCAGTAATTCATCTTTTATGTGCATTGAATTCATTGCCTTCCAGTCTGTCGCTGTCTTTCCGTTTTTTGGCTCTATTGTCTCGTACAGATTTTTTTTTTTAATTTTATTTATTTATTTATTTATTTATTTATTTATTTATTTATGGCTATGTTGGGTCTTCGTTTCTGTGCGAGGGCTTTCTCTAGTTGCGGCAAGGGGGGGCCACTCCTCATCGCGGTGCGCGGGCCTCTCACTATCGCGGCCTCTCTTGTTGCGGAGCACAGGCTCCAGACGCGCAGACTCAGTAGCTGTGGCTCACGGGCCCGGTTGCTCCGCGGCATGCGGGATCCTCCCAGACCAGGGCTCGAACCCGTGTCCCTTGCATTAGCAGGCAGACTCTCAACCACTGCGCCACCAGGGAAGCCCCCAGATTTTTTTTTTTTTTTTTTTTTTTTTTAATGTTTAACATTGTAGTATTTACCAAAAGTTTGTTTTATGGTTTGTATGTCCTCTTTGTTTTTTAAGAAATTCTTCTCTTCCTGAGATCATACAGACATCATGCTATATTTTCTTCTAAAATTTTAGTTTCTTTTCACAGATTGTCCTTCCACCTGGAATTTGTTTGTCTGTGGTGTGCCGTAACGCTCTCATTTTATTTTTTCACATGGATAATAATTACCCCAGAGCCATTCATTGAGTTATCCATCTATTCCCTACGGGTTTGTAATGCCACCCGGCCATAGGTCATATATCAAGTTTCCATACACGTGTAGTTCATGTCTGTGGTCTCCCTACTCAAATTCTTCTGTTGTGTAACCTGCTTTTTTCTCAGGTAACCAAATATTGCAACACATTTTGTCCCCATAATGAGGTTCTTTTACAATGTAAATTTCAGCGGCTGCCTAGTAGTCTGCCATCCTTCATTTTGTTAGGCTGTTAACGTTTTTTCAGTTTTGCTCTGTTGTAAATAACATTGGGGGTGAATATCCTTCACACGATCTTTGCTCAAACGCATATTGATTGAAGGTAAATTCTCTGAGTGAAATTAGCAAGTAGGCATATTTTTAAAGCATTGGATAGATTTTGCCAAATTGCCCTCCAGAAAAATTGTACCAATTTATATTCCCACCTGTTCCCTGCCACCTTCCTAACATTTTAATTCCTCAGCATTTAAATCCCTGCCAATCTCATGGGCAAAAACAAATAAATAAAGACATACTGTTGTAATTCATGTGCCTTTTATGACAACTGACGATGAACATTTTGTATGTTTGTTGGCCTTTTTATTTACTTATTTTAACATACATGTGTGAAACTGTCCTGTTTGAAGCCTATTTATGTGTAGGTGCATGTGTCTTTTTCTTGTTTATGGATAAAGCTCTTTATATATGAAAAAATGACAACTCTTGCTTATGTAGATTGCAAATTGTTTTTGCAATTTGCACTTTACTTTTTACTTTTGTGGTAGTTTCTCAACATGAAGACGCTTTAAGTGATGATATGATCAAGTCAAGCAATGTTTTCCTTTAATATTATACTAAGAGAAAAAAGAAAGTCCTACCCAAAATCATTCCTTGATGTTTTCTTTCAGTTCTTTTAGATTTTGTTCTTCATTGTTTAATTCACTTGTTAGTTACACTCACTCTGCAGGTGGCAACTGTGTCTTTCCTGACTTCTCCAGCGTGGTGAAATCCCCTTACTATATGCTTGCAGAACCCCGGGTACCTTCCCTCTTACCACTTTCCCGATGGTTATGTTTCATGGTGTGTGATTCTTTGACTAATATCTATGTCCTTCCATGGCATGCAAGTCCCATGAAGGCAGGATCTCTGTCTCTCTTCCACTTTTGTGTCCCCAGCACCCATAAAAATGCCAGGCACCTGCATCCACTCGTGTTACCATTCTAGCTTTGTTTAGGGCACCTGATAATTTCCACTTATTCCTACCAACCCTTACCTGTATCTATTTAGCTTAACTAATATGCACGTATACACACACACACACATATATATACACATATATATGTTTATAGTTTTATAGTTATATGGTTGTATCCTATCCATCCTTCTTATGAGTCTGCAGCCAGACAAGGGGCTGCCTTGGCTCATTTGACCGTGTCATTCTCTTCTCTGCAGTAGTTCTCTAGGTAGTGCCCCTGGGCTTTATAAGCAAGCAAACATAATATCTAAAAATAATTTAGTTTGTCTTATTTCTACCACTCATAATTCACATTTTTGATTTGTTTATTGCTTTGGCTAAAACTTCCAGAACTTGTGGTTCTTTTATAAACAAGAAAAAAAAAAACTATATAAAACCAAAATAGAAGATGGCTATATTGTATTTAGGTTGCAATTTCTTTCAATTTTAAATTTCAAAAGGTATCTAGATGGTCCCCTGATGTGCACACGAAGATAATTTTCATCATTCTCATACCAGTACTAAAAGCAGCCACCACCTACCCCCACGTTCCCAGCAGCCTGCCCTGGTCTCCTTTTGCACCACTGCAGTGAGTCCAGTGTTCCAGGGGAAAACGAGGGTCATGCCCCTCCAGCAGCACCAGGGTGCACACCGCCTGGGTGTCAGGAAAGCTAGCACCGAGTCCCGGCTCTGGCCCTGAGCTGGCATCCTGTCTGGGACAAGTCACTGCCCCGCTATGGGTGTTTCCCCACTTTCCAATCAAGGCACCTGCCTCCCAGCTCTGCAGCCTGGGACTCCAGGCTTGTGTTGAAATGGCCCTTCAGGCAGTGTGGGTCCTGCCACCTCCTAGCCCCTGCTCTCTGAGCAAAGTGATCCTTGCCAGGGTGGATGCAAGCCAAGTGATGCCTTAAATAAGCACTGACGTGAAAGCCTGCTGCAGCCATGGTATTAAGGAGATAAACCTTGGAGAATATCCTATGTTGGCTGAGTTGAGCCTACACAGAGAGAATAAACCCTAAAGCACTGTCCACCCACCGTAAGAACAGAGCGCCCAAGACAAGCGATGTCAGGGAAGAAGAGGCAGCGGGAAGCACTACCAAGCCCAGTGGAAGCAGAGACGTAGGTTCAAATCCTTCACGGCTGCCCAAGCACCGCCCCTCTGCAGAGACTTCCCTCGCCCTGTCCAGTCACCCGCACACCAACGCTCCTAGCATCGTGGTGGAGGTCTCCCCACCCTGCTGTCTGCTGCTTGAAGACAGGGAACATGCCTCGTCATTTTTGCCTTCCCTGAGCCCTTTTAGATGCTTAGATGGTGACATAATTTGTATGGTTTTCTAATCATATTTCTTAATTAGAAAATAGCAAATGCTTATTTTAGAATATTTAGGTGATATAGAAAGGTACAGGAAAATCAATACTAGTCACCTCATCTAGAAATCAAGCATTATATTTTGATGTATTTCCTCTCTGTTTTCAATGTGTGTTTTTTTTTTTTTTTTTTTACAAAACCGGTCTTATTACATGCATAATCTATATGTATATATCACTGTAACAATTTCCTACATCATTCAATATTTTTCTAAGATATGATTTTTAGTAGCTACAAAATTTTTCATCTCGTACCCAGGAGTTTTCCATTTGCCAGATATTTAGCTCTGGTCTTTGAGCTATTATAAATGACTCTGTAATAAGCATCTTTGCCCCTAAATCTTTGTCTAAGTATCTTATCAATTCCTTAGGATATGTTTTTAGATAGGGGATTATTGGGTCAAAAGATACGAATTTTTATAAGAGCTGTTCATATGTACCACTACGTTTCTTATAGAAATGTACCAATTCTGTCTGAAGTTATCCATCTCAACGAATCCTTGCTAGCATTAAGTATTTAAATTATAATAATAAAAATCTTTGCTCATTTCATGGTGAGAAATGGAAACTCATTGTTGCTTTACCAGGCTTTTCTTTGATTACTGGTGAAGCTGAAACTTTTCTCCTTTGGTTACTGTCCTTTTGTAATTTATCTTTTGTGGATTTTCTATTCATTCCTTTTCCCCTCCCTCCCTCTCTCCCTCTTTTCCTCAGACAGTCAGTAAAAGTGTGCTGATCACCTATTTGCCAGACCCTGTCCAGGGACCATGGCGGGCATGGGTCAGGAAGAGACAGTCAAGGACTCGGCACACCTGGGTCACACACACTTGAGCGGGACACTCCTGGATGGTCAATGACAATTACAGTGGGGTGGCAACCACGTGTAATTTTTAAAAAATTATGGTAAAATACACATAACATAAAACATACCATCTTAACTATTTCTAAGTATTCAGTTGAGTATTGTTAAGTGTATTCACATTGTTGTGCAACCAATCTACGCAACTTTTCATCCTGCAAAACTGAAACTCTGTCCCCATTAAACAACAACCCCCCCATTTTCCCAGCCCTGGCAACCACTCTTCTACTTTCTGTCTCTAGGATTTTGACTGCTCTAGGGTCCTCATATAAGTGGAATCATACAGTATTTGTTCTTTTGTGACTGGCTTATGTCACTTATTGTAATGTCCTCAAGGTTCACGCATGATGCAGCATGTGATAGGATTTCCTTCCTTTTTAAGGCTGAATAATATTCCATTGTGTATATAATATATATATATATTTCATATTTTCTTTATTCATTCATCCACTGATGGACACTTAGGTTGCTTCCAACTTTTGACTATTGTGAATAGTGCTGCTATGAACTTGGGTGTACAAATGTCTCTTCAAGACTCTGTTTTCAATTCTTCAGGATATATACCCACAAGTGGGATTGCTGGATCATAAGGAAATTCTATTTTTAAATTTGAGGGCCCACCATACTGTTTTCCATAGCAGCTGCACCATTTTGCATTCCCGTTAATAGTGCACACGATTTCTCCACATCCTCACCAACACTTGCTATTTTCTATTTTTTTGACAGTAGTCATCTTGATGGGTATGAGCTGATACCTCATGGTGGTTTTGATTTGCATTTCCCTGATGATTAGTGATGTTGAACCAGGTGCTTGTCGGCCATTTTTATATCTTTACGATAGGTGATTTTTGACATCGCATTTGCCGTCATTGTATGTAGCATTAACAATGTTGGGAGGAATTCTCTTTCTGCGTTAGCTCATTCTTTTTTTGTAACATCTTTAATATGAAGCTGACTTGAAATCACCCCTATGATTGGCCAATTTCAAAATGTGAGAGAAAGCTTGTGTCAGTTCCCGATCAACCAAATCCTCCACAGACCCTGAAACATCAAGGTGTGAGGCTCTATAGAGAGCTGATAGGTAGGTTTGAAGTGACCCTGTAGGTGTGTGAAAAGTATTTTAGGTTCATTCCAGCTCTTTGCAGCCTCGCTATGACTGTTATATCGGCAAATATGTACCCAGGGATTTAAAAACACATTAAAGAAAAGATTTGAGGTCAATTACTTTGAATGGCAGTCTACACAGTTTGAATTTACAAATAATCAGTCGCCTCCTTGCTCTGGCTCTGGAGCTGGGGCTCTGGAGGGGACAGACATGTGAG
This sequence comes from Balaenoptera borealis, assembly GCF_965194805.1. Lineage (NCBI taxonomy): Eukaryota > Metazoa > Chordata > Mammalia > Artiodactyla > Balaenopteridae > Balaenoptera > Balaenoptera borealis. The sequence continues at coordinate 111,417,888 of NC_138874.1, forward strand.
AATCAGCTGGGTTGACGTGTGTGGACAGGCTGGAAGGCTTTCTATGGCAATGATTATTTTTCCTCTTGGTATCATCACTTCTTAAGTCTCAGCCTTTCAGAATTATCTGCAGTGACTTTTTTATTCTAAGCTGGACAGATGTTGTAGTCCTGGATCTCTTTTCCCAGCTGTGAATTGCGGCAGGCTCAAGAAAAACAAATGAATTCCAGGGTTTGCGGAAACAAAACACACTCTGGGGCTTCCCTGGTGGCGCAGTGGTTGGGAGTCTGCCTGCCAATGCAGGGGACACGGGTTCGAGCCCTGGTCCGGGAAGATCCCACATGCCGCGGAGCAACTAAGCCCGTGCGCCACAACTACTGAGCCTGCGCTCTAGAGCCTGCAAGCCACAACTACTGAGCCCACGTGCCACAACTACTGAAGCCCGCGTGCCTAGAGCCTGTACTCTGCAACAAGACAAGCCACCGCAATGAGAAGCCCACTCACCGCAACAAAGACCCCGTGCAACCAAAAATAAATAAATAAAATAGATTTTTAAAAAAATTTAAAAAAAACCAAACACACACTCTGGCTGCTGAGTGTCCTCATCTTCCAAGACCCCCTGCTGGCCAGGATTATTCTGAGAACTTCCCAAACGATAGTGAAAGGATGCGGGGACAATGCCTGATGCTCCAAAGATCGTTGGCAGGACACTCTTTCCCCTGGAGCTGGGAGCAAGGCTGTGGGAGTGTTGGGAGTGGGCAGACAACAAAGTGAAAAGCCCAAAACATCACCAGTGTGTGTCCTGTGGTTTTGAGGCTGTTTGGGGTCTGAACGGAAACAGAAGATCTGGTTCTTTACACCTTCCTGAGCGAAGGGATCAGTGGGGCTGAAGGAAGAGGTGGGAGGGTCATTGCCGGTCAGGCTCAGTCTGAAGGTGTCACTCAGGCCCTCAGGTCCCCCAGGCTGCCCCGCCCACCTTGGTATTGTGGGCTAATCTTACATGGAAGTTTAAGAGGACTGAGATGAGGAAGGAACCTTCCACAAGGTGAGATGTACAGTTCTGCCGTTTAAAAAAGAGACCAGAGAACAGTAGCTGACGCTGTATGAATTTAATGGAGCACCGACCAGGGAACTTGGGGACCCTGCAGCGAGGGCTTTGTAAGAGGAGACTCGGGTGCAGAGGATTCCAGGGGAGGCCACTGGCCCTCCAACAGCAAGCCCGGGGATCAAAGGGCAAGCGCCTTTTTGCACAGAAAGATAAGGAAGGGCGTACAAAGGCAAGAGTACAAACGCACAAAGGCAACATAGGAGCCATCACCGTGGAGTGGCCAGGGAGATCTGGAGTTTGGAGAACAAACACAAGCAAAATGAGGTTTCCAGGAGACAAGCCAGACCATTTAGATCGCAGTTTCTCCAAACTGGCAAGGGAGAACTTATTCCAGAAAGTCCATGCTGATCCTTGTCTCCCCCCAACCCACGCACCCAGCTCGGCCACCACGTAGCTGGCACGTGTGCATGGAAGCTCCCGTGTGCCCCTTGTGGGCAGGGATTGGGCCTCATTCACCCTTGTTTCCAAGCCCAGAGCCAGAGCAGTGGCTGGCAGAGTAGAGGCACAGTGAAAGTTTTGTGAAAAGAACTAAAAATAGTTGCAATTCCAACTCCCCACAAAAAAAAGTTTTAAATTTTTCTTTTGAGTGAGATGGGAGGCTGTTAAAGGGTTTGAGTAGAGAATGGAGAGGTGTCCAAATGTAAAGTGAAATTCAGCTTTGTGCCAAAGATTATTTTGACGTTCTGGCTCAGCTCATAGTTTAGTTTTAAAGTGTTTGTTTCCATCTGGGGGTTGGCAGAATTGTGCGTCATAAAACCCCAATGATGTTTTCTCTTTTAAAAGGAGAAACAGGAGGCAGACTGGAAGATTGAACATGACACATTTCTTGCAAACTTTTAAAATAATTTGAAGAGCATTACTGAGATGTAGTTTACATAACGTATATAGGAAAGTCAATGTCATAAGTGCACCACTTGATGTAACCCCACACTCAGAGCGAGAGACAGAACGTTCCAGCACCCCAGAGGCCCAGTCTTGGACTACTGAGGGTCCCAGCACCTGGCCTAGTACAGAACCACTTTAGCAGCAAAGACCCGCCCCCCGCCATGTATACACCAGGCTGTGTTTTTCAAGCTCAAGGCTGCCTCCACTGTGGGTGAAGGATTCACCAAGCCCAGCTTCCTCAGCTCCAAGTATGCTCCCTCGGGTCATGAATTCCATAAGAGCAGGTGTAGTAGACTCTGTAGTGCTGCCAGACATACCCCCCGCCGCACACACCTCTGGGGATTGAAGGGCTGCCTGGCCCAAGGTCGTGCCCCTTCCTGGGCGACCCACATCCGATGTCTCATCAGTGCAGGGGCTAAAGGCCAGGCCATCTTGACCCAAGTCAGAACAACTCTGAAGGGCCATCCTAGCTCAGGTCTCCCCACGGGGACAGCCAAGGCTGTCATCGGGCCATTAGCGTCACAGCCCGACTTCTCCCTCTGCCAGTCCCACTTCCTGCTCCTCCCTCCCAGAGGTCTGGTGCCACAAGCTCTCCCGAGCGAACATCTGCACACCGAACGGCACCGGAGTCTCTGCTTCCTGGGGGCCCAGGCTGCCGTCGTGGGCTCCCTTCAGCCTTCCAGACTTCATTTCCAAAGATGGTGCTGAGTTCCTGCTCTGTCCTGGGCACGGCCCTGGCAGCGGCGGATGTAAAGAGAATAGTCACTGATGTTCATGTGCTTCGCCTAGTGCTTTGCTGTTTACAAAGCACTTCCGTGCACACTCTCTCGTTTGGTTTCTGCTCATTCATTCATTCACTTTTCCAGCCAGTGAAGGGCCTGCTCTGCACCAAGATTAAAGATCTGAAGAAGAAAGCGAACTTTCCCTCCCTCTGAGAGCTCACAGGCTAGAGTAGAAGGCTGATGCCAAAATGGAGAATTCTCCCTGGCTCTGAAGGCCACGCTAGGAGAGGCCACGAAGTGGGGAAAAGGACGGTGAGCAGAGAGCGGAGATTTCCCGGGGGATGAGCTACCCGGCTGAGCCAGGAGCTGCAAGGCAGCACCAGTGAGATCACTCAACCCAATACCAACACTTACAGTCAGGCCCCGGCACTGATATATCTGCGTACACACTGAGCCGCCCTGAGGTCTCCACGGGCTTACCCCAGGATGGCACAGTCTGCGGAGCCCAGGGGCCTCCCCCTTCCCCCTGTGTGACCTCCCAGGGGTCTCCTTTCCTGCTTGGCACAGGTGGTTGGGACCCCGTGCAGCTAGATGGGAAGAAAGAAGAGAGGAGAGTAAGAAGGGAAGGAGGGAGCTTCCTGGCAGTGGGTGGTGGGTGGTAGGATTCCAAACAAAAGAATAACATGATCTTGGCAAGCTGCCCCGGGTCCCACTTCAAGCACTGGATTAACTTAAATCCGTCTTTGTTACTTTCCAGAGTCAACAGGATTTGTTGAATTTTGTGTCTCCAGTAAGGGAAGAATCTAGAGAGAACAAGGTTAAAAAAATACACGTAAGTGAGATGTTGTCACTAATCTGAATTTGGGGCATATTGACACTTGGAAAAAATTTCGATTGCTTAATTGGGGGGTCAGACCCTTCTTTAGAACATCTCTGCATAGAAGAACAATGAACATCAGATTATGCTTTTAGATGTTAAAAAGATGAAAATATATCTTGGATATTTATCAAATTAATCACCCTATAATCTAAAGACAAATGGGATTCCTAGGGCAGTATTCAGCCAGTAATTTAATACCTAAGTTTTCTGATCAATAAACCATTGGCCTGTTAGAATATTTAAGTCATGCTTAGAGTCATTCAGAAAAAAAAAAATCTATTAACTTAAGTTCTTTGAAAGCATGACTTTAATTTAAAATGTCATTTTCTATTTAAGCATTGCATTTTACATTATTATAAAACAACACCAAACTTAACTGGAATAAAAATATTTTAAAAAGTTTTGAATCAGAAATATGTTATAATTTATTAAATGTCTTATTCAACAAGTATTTGAGTGCTAATAAGATGGGCCACCATATCGTACAACTCCAGGGGGCACCATTCATGTTGTGATCTTGGGAAATGGTCCAGGTCTGTGTGAGGCTCTTGGGATACTGTTTTGGACTGCATGTTTGTGTCCCCCCAGAATTCATGTGCTGAAATCTTAACCACCAGTGTGATGGTATTTGAAGGTGAGGCCCTTGGGAGGTCATGAGGGTGGAGCCCCCATGATGTGGTTGGTGCCCTTATAAGAAGAGTAAGAGACCAGAGTGCTCGCTCTCTCTTCCTCTCTCTCTCTCTCTCTCTCTCTGCCATGTGAGGTTACAACAAGAAGACAGCTGTCTGCAAACCAGGAAGAGAGCTTTCACTAGAACCCAACTGTGCTGGCTTCCCAGCCTCCAGAACAATGAGTAATAAATGTTTGCTGGGCTTCCCTGATGGTACAGTGGTTAAGAATCTGCCTGCCAATGCAGGGGACACGGGTTCAATCCGTGGTCCAGGAAGATCCCACATGCCACGGAGCAACTAAGCCAGTGCACCACAACTACTGAGCCTGTGCTCTAGAGCCCGCGAGCCACAACTACTGAGCCCACGTGCCACAGCTACTGAAGCCCGTGCACCTAGAACCCGTGCTCTGCAACGAGAAGCCACTGCAGTGAGAAGCCCGCGCACTGCAACGAAGGGTAGCCCCCACTCGCTGCAACTAGAGAAACCATGCGCGCAGCAACAAAGACCCAAAGCAGCCAAAAATAAATAAATAAAATAAAATGAATAAAATCTATCTTGAAAAAAAAAAAAGAGTCCCGATTTTAAAATAAATAAATAAATAAATAAGTAAATGTTTGCTGTTTCAGACATACCAGTCTATGATATCTTGTTACAGCTGCCTGAACTATGACAGATGCTACAGTGGTAAGACACAGTCCCTGTGCTTGAGGAACACACCGTGGAGTGTGAGACTAACCAGTGAGGAGAGCCTCAGGGTCAGAGGAGCAGCGCCCAACAGAAGGGAGCCCAGGGCACCCTGGAGCCCAGAGGAGGGCACCAACCCCGCCCACCGTGGGATTTGGGAAGTGCCCAGTGTGACTCCGGGAATGTTAAAGCCACAAAAGTCTCTTCAAAGATTCTCCAGCTGAGAGGTTAAGAGATTTGTCCAGGCTAACCCAAGTGGCTTTAAGACTAGAGTCACAATTTACTGCCTGTCCAAATTTAGCATGTTTACACTCACAGGTTAAAGGTTATGCAAGTTACTGGTGCTTTAAAAAAAAAAAAACCTCATAGTAAAATATATTTGGGACCATGAAATGATAAGAAACATTTGGCATGTTGAAGGGGAAAAAATGCAGCTGTTGTAGAATTCTCCTGTATAAAAACATCTGACTTTGTGTGCTGGCCTGGAAGGGAGCATAGCTTTAAAGAACTCCATTTGGAGTCACTGCATAAGCCAGGTCTGCTTAATGCAAACAGTGCATGTTCTGTCGTAAATGATTCCCACCTCAGCACCTCGGACATGGAAACACAGCTAATGTCCCTCTACAGCTAATTTGTTATTGTGGCCTCTGATGTGGGTTTGTGGCAGTTGTGTGAAATCTTCCTAGAATCCCTTTGCAGCAAACCTTCAGAGGGGAAACCAGCAGATGGGCTGCTTTGGAAGTCGCTGCCTTTTGTAATAGATCAGTGTGTCCGTCTCCACCATCACCGACCAGGAAAATGGGACTCAAGCCTTCATTGATCTGGGAGTTTTTCCAGTGGTAATAGTTGTATCTTCAGATGCAGCATGGAAGCATGGAAAGGAACACCCATTCTGGAGGAATCTTCTAGAAGACTGTAGAGAGGGCATGCATTTGTACACAGCTAGTAATGAAGATGCAACACTTGTTTAGCATCTTCGCTTTCGAAATCATTTTTAAAGATGTTTATAGAACAAAAAGCAGGGTAGTAATCATAGCTGTCTGCCAAGTGCTGCTATGTCCCAGGTAATGTAGTAGATGCCCCACAGGTGGTGTGTGGTCACAGGAGAGGCATAGCTGGGGTGGGGGGAGGTAGAACAGCCTGCTATATGCCAGGCACAAGGTCAAGTGCTTTACATCCGTATCTCATGCCATCCTCACAACATCCTCTTGAGAAAAACAGAAGTAAGAGCTCCATTTTACAGATGAGACATTCAGAGCGGCTACTGAGTTGTCCAAGGTCACAGGACTCCTAACCCCAACACTCTACCGCTAAGCTCTAGGGCCTCCACTCGGCAGCTCTGGGTTGGTGAGGGGCAAAATTGCAAGTGAGCGACCCATTAAAGCCTTCAGCGTTTCAGCGCTGTTGGTACCATAAGTGCAATTAAACTGTGCACTGACCAGCCACAAAAAAGTACTGAATGCATAATGTATAAGAAGCACTCCATGAGCGAGGCTGTCTGGAGTTTACAAGAAACATTTTGAGTAAAACAATTTGTAATCAGTAAAACCCCAGGGTCTGAGAAGCCTATTTCTTCATCTTTCTGGAGAAATTGAGGCGACTTTAAATTACCCAACAAATTAGTTCATTTTAATGCCAGAATGCATTGAGGGAGGGGGGCTCTGAGGTGAAAGAAAAATAAGTGTAATTGCTTCTTTTTTCAAAATCACATATTACTTTGTTCATTATGAAATAATGAAGCATTATTTAATCCCATTATGAAATAAATGAGATTGAGTAAATAGCACATCTGCATTCATGCAGTGATATAAAGTCAGGAAATGTTTATCCCACTGACATTTAAAAATAGCAGCTCAATTTTTCTTAGTAATGAAATTGTAGGTGTTTTCATTACAAAAATATGTTTTATAAGAAATACAAATATGGCTTTGTTAAATTAACTGTTAGGGAACCTTTCCTACTGAAGTCTTTCCTAGATGGTTGCGTTTTGAAATGTAGATTCACTTCTTCAAAATGAAGCCCATCTGTAGGCAGTGATCAATATCTAACGAAATCATCAGTGAAATGTAAAAAAAAAAAAAGTCAACATGAGAGACTAGGGTTAAGTCCATGAAAGCCCTATTTCCATATGTACACCTGCCCTCTTGTGGTATTCATCTGTATGGTCGCCTACCATGCATTTTTAAGACTTTGAACATGGGTATCTTAACCAGTATCCCACGTAGCTGTCTGTCTATACATCTAACTACAGAGCCTCGTCTGTGAATAGTTATTCTTTCCAACAGGCATTTATCAGACATCTCTGCTTGACCTTAGAGCCTGTGAGGCATGCTCACATTTGGTGATCACAATACTGGGGAAAAATTCTAATTACTGGCTTTTCACTATCTTGGTCCAGCTGCTGAGGCTGCATAAAAAATTACCCCCAAACATAATGGTGCAGAACAACCATTCGGTGAGTCAGGAATTCAGGAAGGGGATGGTTTCTCTGGGGTCTTGTGTGGAGACTTAAAAACTGAGGGCTGGAAACATCTGAAGGCTTCCCTACTCGGATCTGGTGGTGGAGGCTGGCTGTAGGCTGGGGGCCTCAGTTTCATCAGCACAGGGCTCTTCATGAGGGCCGGTTTGGGCTTTTTCAGAGCCTAGCAAGTGTCCTAAGAGACAGAGAGAGAGAATGCCAGGCAGAAGCTCTATCCATTTTTATGACCTAGCCTCAGAAGTCAGTATGATCACCTCCACCATTTCTGTTGGTCACAAGAAGCCAGCCCCGATTCAATCTGGGAGGGGACTACACAGGGCATGAATACAGTGAGGCATGCATCTTTGGGGACCGTCTTGAAGACTGACTGCGAACATTTCAATAATGAACCTACGTTGTATTTTATTTTTATGTGAGGTATGACTGTCATCATCTTCTGCCCCTAGTCCTAACATGCTCTCCAGCCAACTGTGGGTCAGCATGTAGGATTGAAGGCCCCTATCCTTCCTGATCAAGTGTCTCTAGAAGAAGGACCAAGGGAGAAGTCCCAATTAGAGTAAATCATCCCAGAGAAGAAGTGAAATTGTATAGGATTTTGTTCTTGAAGGAAAAAAGGGAGGGCAGGGGAGGGGCTCTAGCACAGATGGGTGGGAGGTGGTCAGGCTCCAGGAAGGGAGGGAATGGGGACTTCTCTCTACTCTCCTCTTCTGAGAAGTGTCCCCCCACGTGGCCCCTGCCCCCATTCCCTACTCCCACCTCCACCTACACTTTAAGAGGATTTCATCAAGGACTCTGGGAGAAATACGAATTACTAATACACATTAAAACACACACACCTCAATTTCATTAGTAACCCTGGAAACAGACATTGGAGCAACAATCAGATACCCTGAAAGGATTTTTTTAGGCGGGAAAGGTGTGGTCAGAATGCTTTCTCAATGAGTGCAACCTCATTTAATCTGCAAATTTACTGCTGCCTATAATTATCTGAGTATATCTTGAGTCTTAATTCAGATTTTTTTATTTTTAAAAATACGAGTATTTTTTAATCTTAAAAAATTTCCTAGTATTCAGAAATACCAAAGCCTGGTATCGTGATCCCTACCCACAAGCTTTACCGGGGACGATTCTGTAGCTAGAAGCTCTCTTGGTGTAGCTAGAAGATATCTTGGAGATCTCACTCCTGATGGCGAACACTTTCTGTGCTTTTATCAGAAAGGAGACAACTTAGGGGCAGGACTGGGGAGTGAGAGGATCCTGAGAAGATGGCACTGGACTTGCGACCTGAACAACAGACGAACAGGATTTTTCCCAGGATTGCTCCTTCTGATAGGATGTGGGGGAAGCAGTCTAGGTAGAGAGAACAGCATGAGCCAAGGCTCAGTGGTGTCCGTGAGTGCCATGTGCTTGGGAAATGACAGGCACTCAAGGCCCAGAGGTGGCGTAGGAAGTGTGTGGTTAGAGGCTGCGCGTGGAGGTTGACGTTAGTGGCTGAGGACCACGGCAGGGAAGTGAACTTGATTCACTGCCCGGAGCCTTCAATGTTTTTCAAGCAAGGGCACCATGCAGTTAGGCGTGTTTTAGAGTAATTACTCGGAGCCTGGTGGCCATGGAGGAACAAGAGCATATGACAAAAGATGACGGCAAGTGAGGGACGGCTGTGCCCCAGTTGTGGTGGGAATGGAAAGAAGGAAATTATTAAAGAGACGTTCCTAAGGCAGAAAGACAGGATGCTGGGGGTGAGAGAAGGGAGGGAGGCATCTAGGTTTGGGCTTTGGTGACTAGATAGATGGTGGTGTCTTTAACCAAAATGTGGGGTACAAGGGGGAGGGGAGCTTGAGCTAACATTTGGACTTGCTGAGGTACGTGCTTCTGGGACATGTAAGGAGCCAGCCCAAGCCAGGCCCTGCCTTGGGGCATGTATCTGGTTAAAGTTAAATCATTTCTGCTGGTCTGCATGTCTCCTCCCCACGGGAATGTGCCCTCCCAGAGGGAAGCCACTCTCCTTTTTCTTGAAGCTGCTGTGCACCTGGAAAGGGTGCAGCCAGTTTTGCTGAATAAATGGTTGTCTACCTAAGTAATTGACCAACAAAATGCATGCAAGTGAGAGGAGGGAGGGGAAGGAGAGGGCGAAGAGCGGAACTCTAAGGACCACCCTTTGAGAAATGGTTGGAAAAAAGGGAAGCCAGTGAAGGTGATGGGGAAAAGCAGAAATGAGGAGGCAAGAGAGCCAGTCCAGCAAATGTCTCGCCTGCAGCTCTTCCACGTCAGCTGACACAGCAGCAGACCAGCTGTGAGCCCCTTGGACACAGTCTCTGGATGGAAAGCTGGCGCTGACCTGCTCAGCCTGACAGTGTGGGCTGCAATAAGTCAGTGCATGTTCTGTCCACTTTCATGCAGGGTCTGCTCCCTGTAAACAGTCCATGTGAGCAATCCAGCTAGTCTCTCCCAAGCCATTTTCTAAACAATGGGAAATGACGAGAGATAGGAATTATACACCCGGTTCATTGCCTCATCTTTCCATATCAAACTGAGGGAGAAAAAGTTTCCTAAATATTATTAAGTACCTGATAGAATTCAATAAGTGGAAAGACCTGATGAGGGATTATTTTTTATTAGTGGAGTTACTTTGGACATCTGTAAAAATCAACCGTCCTCCAGATGAAAGCTAAGACGCTCAGTCCTCCGATACTTAATTGAATTTCTTGGTTTTTAGTTGATTCGCTTAACGTTGGAAGCCTCATGTGACGCTCTTTGTTCTGAGGAACAAGATCTGCTAAACAATTAACTAATTGTTTTACCGATCGATGTCTAATTTTTTGTTGCTGTTGTGAAACGAAAATAGCAGCAGAAAATTTAGAAAACAGGGAAAACAGTCTCCCTGAATCCTGCCCCCATCACGAACGTCTCATAGCAATTGGACATTTCCAGTCCTTTGCCCTAAGCAGATAGTTTTGTAGTTGTAAACACACGGGACGTTGTACCCTGCTTTTTTTTCACTTAACATAATCTGATTCTCTTTTACGAGCAATGAAATTTGATACGAGGTGCTGCTCATACGATTTTTTTAACAGACTGTCATTGCAAGAATTGGTGAGTATTTTCTAAGCCCCATCGACTTCAGGGAATCAGGAAATTAAACTTTTTATTTATTGGTCTTTGACTTTCCCATAAATGGACACAGTTCTACCTTGTTTGACTGCATTGTAAAAGCAGGCACTGGCTGAACAAAGGCCATGCCGATGAGTAATTAGGTATCAGGCAGAGGCAGGGCAGTGCTTTATGGGGCCATTAGTACTTGCCCAGCTGCTTTCAAGTTTCCAGTTTGCTCCTTGGGCATTAGGTACCTTTAGTTTCTTTGGTTTAAAAAAATTACCTACGTGGGTTTTTTTGTTGTTGTTGTTGTTTTTGTCCGAATGTTTAAGAACAATGAACTGATCTTTGTAGTCGTTTAAGGGAAAGGGTAAAGGGAGTTTGCTGCATATGTGATTTTTTAAAAGCCACGTTCTGAATCTGATTAATCTTGTGTACACTTGAGTGCTTAGGGACTTAAAATATAGATGGAGTGATTCATTCTGCAGAGCCCAGGAAGGCAGTTCCCAGCTTTCTGGTGTGTCTCTTTCATGCTGAATGGAGGAGGTGGTCTGACCTCCGCACGTTTTTATGACATCCCTGAGAGACTACGTTGTTATGACATGTTCCTCTGAGAGCCCACTGGGGTTGCTCATCTTAACCAGAGTTCTGGGGGGAAAGCGGTTTTTGCTTTGGGCACTTTTTCTCGTGAAATGTATCTCTTCATATATATTTAGTCCAGAGCAAAAATTGTTATCTTCTCTACCTGTGATCACAGCTATTAAATAAATAACTAAAGGGAATCTATTTTCAGAGGAGAAAAATTGGAGAGTTCTTTTCCACCAATATGACCTCAGTAAAACGTTGTCATCTTTGTAGACCCACCTTTACTTTACCTGCGGCAGCTTGGTAAAGCAAAATGATCATTGCCACTTCTAGAACGGAAAATGTCCACTTTGTTAAAATTAAGAAGGTTAAAAAAATGCCCATATCTGCATATACTTGTTTTAGTGGTTGGTGTTTTGAAACACTCCCTCGTTCATTAGTGCAATAAATCGTTGGTGAAGGTCAGACAGAGAACTAAGTGCTGTGACAAGGTAAAGGTGAAAGGGATGGATGTGAGCCTGTCCCTAAGGCCCTGCAGTCTAGGAGGAAAATGAAGTAGATACTTAACAAAGCAGTGGGCTCAGGGCTGTGAGGGAGCTCAGAGGAGAAAAGAGAAACGTTACCTCCAGCTGGGGGTCGGGGTGGAATGGCCAGGTCTTCCCTTAGCAAGGCAGGATGAGGGGTCAAGACCACATAAGACCCAACACCCACCCAGTGTTCCTCAGTTCTATAGGAACTAATGCAATCCACTCTTGGTGCAAGAGAATTTAACTAGGGACCCGATTTTGTGAAGATTTAATGGCAAAGAGTCTTGATAACAAGTGGGCACCGCCCCACAGCACCATGCATCCAGGAGAAGGGACCCAGAGGGGTCACCCTGCCAGCCTCACCGACTGGCCATTGGAACCTTCCAGGTAGCCAGAGTGCCTACCCGCAGAACTCTCACCCTTTCACCCGACACAGTGAAAAACACTTTGCATGCATCCTCTCATGTAATCCTTAATCCTAGGAGGTGAATTTTATAAGTAGCCCCAATATAAGAATGTGAAAACCATACTTAGGAGTAACTTGCCAGATTCCACAAAGATAATAAATAACCGAGCTGTGTACCAAAGCTGCGCTAACCCAGTAAGCAAAGACCAGCGTTCATAACTGCCCACTGCAAAGACACTCTGGATGCTCTTTTGGTAGTCCCTTTCAATAATGCCTGTATGCTGGGCAGGTGTGGTGTCTTGGGGTCTGGGGGTACAGCATAGAGGGGGAAGTGCATGGTCTTCTTCTGTCCCCAAATGCTGCCATCATCCAGGCCTGAGAACCTCGTCATGTCCTGGTGTCATCTCATGCCCCAGCACCCCGCCTACTTTCTCACATTTCCTCCTGTTTTCCTTGCACACCAGCCAACGCTCCTTCTCTGAGTCATGAATGAGTTTCGGAGCTGGGAGTTCCTTTGCAGCGCAGACTGGACCCCAGTTTCCAGGACTCTTTAAATCTCTCTCCTTTGTGATGGGCAGCCTGAACTTCTAGGACACTCAAATATTTACTCGTCATGTTTGCTCAAATATTTTATAAAGGTGATTTGTTAAATGAATAGTCAAATGAGATTCAGTTTTGATATCTTTGTAAAAGATCCAAATACACTCACAAATACACTTTTCTCAGTCCTGTGCTCCAGTTCTACAAATCTGCTCCACGTGCTGAGCCACCGTCGTACCACTGCTTGTGTGCACACGCATGCGTGTGCACACACGCCCACCACTCACTCCTGTGCATGCTCAGGTGAGCTCCTCTCATTTCCTCCCATCTTCCACGGCATCCTCAGTCCCCTTCTAGCTTCTCCAAAAGTTCTGGTGTGTTGACTGTGCATTTCCTTGTGTCCCACCAGCAGTTCTCAGCTCTGACTGGCCCTGGAATCACCTGGGGAGCTTTTAAAATACACCAAAGCTGGCTCCCACCCCAGACACCTGACTTAACTGATCTGGGTGGGACCCCAGCCCTGGCACTGCCGAAGCCTCCCCAGGAGACTAACTGGGCAGCCAGCCTCAGGAAGCTTGCCCCCCGGCCTTCTCGTGGCTCCATCTCCTCACTTTTGCCTGCAGGAATGATTTTCAATCCCCTCCCATCATTTTCTCCCATCTCACTCCAGATCTGCTGAACCCTGTTAGGAAACCCCAAAGCAGGATCACGGACCCTCTCTAAATCCAGACCACCTCCCAGCTCCGGGGCCTCCTCCAGCTGGTGGCCCCACCCACCTTCTCCAAGGTCCTACCTGAGGCACCTTCTTCTCAGATGAAGACCCACCCTCCACCTCCATAGGAGGAAGCGGTCACTCCAGAGAGACTCAAGTCCTCCCTCTTCCCCTGAAGGTTTCTCTCATCTCCTCCCCCCACCCACTCATGCCATGTGCCCCTCACCCAGAAGCGGGTCCCCCTTCCAGGAGCACATCCCACCCAATATGCACCAGCCTCACCTACTCCTCCTTCATCCTTAGGCAGCCTAGTGTGTCCACTTCCATTCTCTCCTTTGCCTTGGTCTGTAAGCACCACTCTTTACTATGTTTAAAAAAATCCTAAAAAAGAAAAATAGGGGGGTTGGAGGGGGAATCTGAATACAGAACCAGAGAGATGGTCGTGTGGGAAGGACTCAGACAAACACTGCTGGCCTTGAGGTAGGAGGAAGAGGCCACAAACCAAGGTTCTGGAAGCTGGAAAGGGAAAGGAAATGGGTTCTCCCCTAGGGCCTCCAGAAAGGAGTACAGCCCTGCCTCCACCTTGATTTTTGCCCATTGAGACCGATTTTGGACTCTGACCTCCAAAACTGTAAGATAATAAATTCGTGTTGTTTTAAGCCAAAAAAAAAATCCTTCTGCTGAACATTCCTCCATCAAGCTATCATCCCATCTCCTCCCTCATATCCGGTCCCCATCCTGAGCTGACCCTCCCTGCCCAGCTGTCTGCTGGAGGGCTCTCCCTGGCTCCCCCAGGCACCTTAAATGGAACCCAGCTGCAATCACACTCATCACCTGCTCCCCCAGCTGGAGCCTTTTTCCATTTCTGAATAGCTCGATTTATTTGAACAGTGGCTAAATGCTGCGTGACTTTACCCAAGAGCAAACCCTGTAACTTCACATTCCCAGCTATAAGGAGGGAAAACAGCAGACCTCATTCCATCTGCCAAATAAACCCTCACTATTACACTATTAACTCTTAATTTCACCTATCATTATGCTTTCAGTAAGCAAAGGAATGAAACCCAAATAACTGCTTATATCCATAAGTAATCAAAATGTATTTAGTGCTTTAGCAGTTTGTTTTTCTAATTCTCCTTTTTAAGGATTTTTATTATTATTATTTTATTTATTTCATTATTTATTTGGTTGCACCAGGTCTTAGTTGTGGCTCGTGGGCTCTTTAGTTGTGGCACTTGGTCTCCTTAGTTGCAGCCACGGGCTCCTTAGTTGTGGCATGCGAGCTCTTAGTTGCAGCATGCATGTGGGATCTAGTTCCCTGACCAGGGATCGAACCCAGGCCCCCTGCATTGGGAGCACAGAGTCTTAATCACTGCACCACCAAGGGAGTCCCTCTAATTCTCCTTTAATTAGCAGAGAAAGAATTAAAATCAATTCCTCATCCAGCAGATTAAAAAAAAAAAAAAAAAAGACTTGGCTTTTGCCCTTAAACATATCCAAATTTTAATGTACACAAGATACACAAATTCCTAATTGTTCTGTAATGTAATATGTAACCAATATTAGACACATTTCTACGACATTTATCTTATCTCCCTGATCACAGGTTAATAAAATTATAATTATGACCTTTCAAAGCGTTATCACCTGATCGACATTTAATTGGCATTCTTGGCTTGAAATCTTGGCTATCGCAAGGGGGCTGCAGCGTTTTGTCCTCTGACAGACAGTCTAGATTGCACACATTTTGAGCAAGGACGCATCTGTTGCTGCTCACCCTTGTAGTTCAATGGCCAAAGCAGGGGCTTGAAAAATAGTCACTGAATGATAAGTAAATACATGGGGTGTTCGGGCATGTCTTACGTGTATCCACACTGGTACCCATGAGAACGTGGCCCAAAAGGAGTGGGGCAATTGAGAGAGGGTTTGGGGCAGGGCCATATTAGGAATGAGCTGGAAATCAGCCCTGATTCTGTTGGCCAACATATCTGCTTTAACCAGAACTATTCTGACTGACTGAAGACGCTGGAGGCTCAGACGGCTGTGTACCGGCAGAGCCAAATCCTTCCTTTCAAGCTCTAGAATGTCACAGATATTAGGCATTGGTTTCGATACAAAATATGCTTTGGAGGAACAATAAGATTTCTCGCGTGGGATTATGTTGAGATTTTCCCATCCTCTTTTGGAACCGCAATGACATTTGTTGGCGAAGGATTGGATATACCACTCATGGCTGGTAACAGTCACAGAAGCTTAGATGAAGGTTATAAACAGCGGGAGAATATTTAAGACAGGTTCAGTGTTTCTCTTTCAGGCCTAAGGAATAGATAGCAATGTGTTCTCGGGCAGAGAAGGCTGTGTTCCGCTATGGTCACTTATAACCCTGTGAACAACTGCATGGCACGTGGGTAATGGGCGGAGTTGTTCTTTCTTCTGGGAACTAGGATTGCCCACTGCAAACGATGCAGCCCAACCGGTGATCAGGTAGAGTAGAAATAATGGTCCTTGCATCTGAACGTTGTGCTGCTAGCTCCTATTTGGGCAGGAGGAGGGGTAGAAGAGAAGAAAATGTGATTTGCGCTCCTGTGCCTGTATTACCCGATTTGGGAACTTGCAGATCTGTTTGATTTCGATTGGGAGAGAGAATAAAGCATTTGAAGATATTTTGGTAACTGTGTGCAGAAATCACACGCTACACCTAACAAATTCAACAATTTCATAGAGCCGTAGTCAAACGCATGAGTTACAATTTTATTCATTCCATTTATTCAGTGAGTCAGGCTCTGACAGGGGGTTGATTTGTTGTTTAATATTTGGGAGGATTATTTTGGTGTAGCCGTAATGTGTTTACTTAAATACTGTGTGTTAAATGAGATGTTTTCATTTGTTTTGATAGGTACTTATAAAGGCAATGTACAGCATTTCACACTTACACAGCCCTTCCGAGTCCGCAACGTGGCACCAGGATTCCCACAAAAACTACCCTGTGTGTTTGGGAAGTGCCAGCCTCGTTTCACCCAGAGGAAAGCAAGGATTGAGCAGTGCTGTCAAATCCCAAAGCCCAGAGCTGAGCTGAAGGGGGTCTTCCCCCATTGCTGGCTCAAGACACTACGCTGGGACCAAGGATTGTGGGCGGCAGCAAAGAGCTCAGATGAGGAAATTTATTCTTCTTGCTTGTTTTATGGTTCTTAGGGTGTTACCATAACAGCATGGATTCTTCCCTGAACTCAGCGGAACATATGGGAAACCTATACTTAGCTTATCATTTCAAACTCTTCCTCCCCCACACCTATCTCCCCCCTCAGAGGCCTCAATATGGTACCAGTTCTGTAGGTAAAAAAAAAAAAAATGTTGAATTGAGTGAAATGTCTGTTCCCCTTGACCCATGGGCCAGCAGTGATGTGTCCTGAGCTTTGACCGGAGTTACAATTGATCACTAACCTGCAAAGAGGAAATTGTTCACACAATGGTTGTCGTATCAGCCGTGGAAGGGAAACACAGCCACCACATCTGACTCAAGTGTGGAGCCATCAGAACAGAGACGGCCGTGGCCAAAGACAGCCACAAAATATGCAAAACAAAGAGAGGGCACAGAGCAATCTTTAAAATTAGTCATAAAAGTCAAAACAGACCAAATGAGAGTGTGCTTCTCTGCCTAAAAACAGAGTTTAAGAGTTGGTCTCATACAGGAAATCATCACTCTGCTCTTTAAACTATCGTGTCTAAGGGTCTTTAGATCTGATTTTTGCAAGTATAAATTAGAAAGAAAAATAGTTATGCACATGCCTACAATATGCACAGTAATTAACTGAAGCTTCCTGGTTTGGGTCTAGAATGGATACAAGGCAGCATCACTCCAAAACGTTATTGCTAAGCCATCAGCCATTCTTTTAGTGTCTAAGTCATTTCTAGGATGGCACAAGTCCAAGTCTAATTCATTAAAACAGAAGAAATCTATAAACACCTGCATGTAACTGATTAGTAAGTTGGGGTTTCTTTAACTGGTTGTTTATTCCTCTGTTCAAAACAACACACTAAAACAAAGAACCAATGATGGCAAGTCATTGACATTTTGCCAAGTTTCTTCCTTTTTTTTTTTTGAACATCTTTATTGGAGTATAATTGTTGTACAATGGTGTGTTAGTTTCCGCTGTATAACAAAGTGAATCAGCTATACATAAACATATATCCCCATATCCCCTCCCTCTTGCGTCTCCCTCCCACCCTCCCTATCCCACCCCTCTAGGTGGACACAAAGCACCGAGCTGATCTCCCTGTGCTATGTGGCTGCTTCCCACTAGCTATCTATTTTACATTTGGTAGTGTATATATGTCCATGCCACTCTCTCACTTCGTCCCAGCTTCCCCTTCCCCTTCCCCGTGTCCTCAAGTCCATTCTCTGACATTTTGCCAAGCTATTAAAGACTTATTTTTGCAAAGTGGGTTATTGTATTTGGGGCATCAACCCCGGAGCCCCTAAGACCAACCCCTTCATTAAAGTGCTGTATCCTTTTGTTCTTGGTTCATTGGACTGAGACCTGTGAGGTCATTGGACAGTGTCATTTATTTTTTTACATAGAAAACAATTAAGTGGAAAAAGACTAGTTTTAAGGGCAAATTATCTAATTTGTGTTTCTAGAGACAGTAAATATACTCTTTAATCCCAAAGAGTAGAGACTGATCTTCCCCATCCTCACATCCCTGCTTCACATACTTGCAGATTTGGTTCTATATACCTTTTTGGTAATTTTTTGAATTTCATCTCCCGTACGTTGAATTTGGGGTCACTCTTGTTGGAGATTGTTGGCATTTGAGCAGAGAAAGGTGAGGCAAGGCAGGGGTTCAGTCAGTGAGGGTTTGTGAGGAGACCTTGGGAAAAGAAAACGAAATAGAAAGAAATGTACCTGGTGAAGAACAGCAGTCCTGAATGTCAGGGAGTCAGACGGTGACTAGCAGAGAACCTACCCCAGACAGAGCTAACGTCATGTAACCCTGTGCGTGGGGATATGGACTTGAGAGTCAGGTACAGTGCAATCCCCCCAAAATGTTCAAGCATTCAATTATTTTGACTATCTGGATCAGGGATCCAAGAAGCAGCACTGGACATCAGAAGCAGCTCAGGTATCATAAAATCTGCCTGTTAATAGAATCTGGCATTCTATTAAACCAAAACAAAACAAAAACAAAGCATCTCTTTGAAACTGGGGGCAACAGGGATCACCTACAGTTTTCCTCAAAAAAGGAACAGTAAATGGAAATGCCCATGATTTAAGATGTATAATGTGTCACTGGATAGTCTCTTTATTTTAGTGTGTCATTTAAAAAATTTTATTTAGTGAATATAAAAACACTTTGTAAAGGCTGTGACAGGGTTGACTATGATTCCACTGTCTCATTTCTATTTTTCTCCTAAGATTGGAAGTTCTTCAACAGTGAATTCTACCAGAGGTGGGGCCGAGGTGAGCCCAACCCTCCTTCTTAGATGGGAAGTCACCACTGTAACTTCAAAGTCAACACAAAGAGTCTAAAATATTTGGTTTGCTAAACATTATGTAGTTTTCAGGGTAAAAAACTGTTATTCACTCGATTGTCCAGATGTGAAATCATATATTACAGAAAAGAAACCAACGTTTAAGGGTTTAAAAATTACTCCCAGCAAATTGTGATTAACATCCACTGAGCCTGCCCTGCATGTGTCACCTGTGTGCCACAAGGATGGGGGTGTCCTGAAGTGTAACTGAGAGCAGGGAGCACCTTCAAGGGGAGGGACATGACCGGTACGGACAGAGACCTAGTCTTTCAGTGTCAGAAGACAACTTTGAGGACATCCATTCCCAACCCTTTCCTGAAGTGTAGGAGACACGTTTAGGTGGCTGACTGATGCAGCACTCAATAATATTGGCTTACACATTAAGAAATTTTTTTCTTTTTCTATTCCATTCTAAACCTTATGTTTGAGCTGGGGAGAAAGCCCTGGGCTTGGTGATAGCGTGTCTAAACCTCTTAACACTTACTAACATCCCTTTTCAAAAATCCATGGGCAGGCCTCAGACAAGAAGTCTTGAAGAAGCAATGATGTTTGGGTGGAATTTAATCACTTTGGATTAGTTTTTTTTTTCCCCCACTGCATTTACTTTTAGGTTACTTTCTATTTATGACACGTGGTCTTGATTTTCTATGAGATGGAAGGGAGGAGTGAAGTGTGCACGTCAGGGATGCTCCAGACTTGGTAACTGCTCCAAGGGTACCAGTGTGGTGGTAGCGGATTTGGGAAGAGGCAGCACCCAGGGCACTTGGTGGGGTTACTTATAGAGATCATCTGTCAGAGTTGGTCCTCATCACATTCTCTGTATCAAGCAGTGAGTCGAATCTGAGTCTGTGCCAAAGCAAAAGGATTGAGAGTGCATGTTTACCTGGGCTGGGGGTCAGGGCAGTGCGCTAGGAAGAGGGCAATAGATGAACTGGGAACCCTCTCCCAGAAGCAGAGCTGGTGGCCACACCCCAGGCAGTATGTCCTATCTCTCACCCATCCTCATGCCAACAGTGTGAGAAGAACATACACACTGTTCACATAAAACCAAAAATCACTAAATGTTTGCACCACACTAGAAAGGCAAACAGACATAGCAATACCCGAGGCAACAAAATGGAGAAAAATAAGATATTAGAATAAGTAAAATTGTTATCAGACAGAAGTAAACATTGCATCCATAAATAAGAGCCAAATAGAGACCTTGAAGATTAAACTGTTGTTTGGTTATAGGACAATCTTAGTACACTGGCTAAATAGCAGAATGGGTCACTGAAGAGCCAATTAGTGAACTGGAAGACAAAGTTTAGAGGCTCTTCCAGAATTCAGTGCAAATAGACAAGCAGATAGAAAATATAAAGGAATACTGGAGAGTCAAGGAAGAGAGATCCAGATATTTCAATATCCATCTAAGAAGCATTCTAGAATAAAAAGGAGAAAATGGAAGCAAGAAAAAAAGAAATAATTGAAGAAAATTTTCTACAACTAAAAGAAACCCCCTCAAAATCATAAAATTAAAAATAAAAACCCGAGGATACTAAAAGTGAAATATCCCACCCAGTTTCCAAGTATATATATCATGTAAATGTTAGACTTGATTAGCCAATCAACAAGCTAAGTATAATCTATATATAATTTTGTAGCCAGAAAAGGAGGCTACACACATAAAAATATAAACACACACACACACACATGTGCACACGCATGTAAAGCTGGTAAAATTTGAATAAGGTCTGCGGATTGTACCAACATCAATCTCCTGGCTGTGATATTTGTGGTAGGTAGGATTCTAAGATGACCCTGTTGACCCTCATTTTTCTGTAATCCCCTGGATGTGAGTGTGGGCAGAACCTGTGAATATAATGCAATATAATTCCCATACTTAAGTTATATAGAAAAAGGGATTTTCCATATATAATTAAGGCCAAAGGGATTTTCCATACATAATTAAGGCCCCAAGTCCATTGACCTTAAGGCATGGAGTTTGCATTTCTGCCACGTGAGGTTACAGAGAGCACAAACACTCACCAAACACTGAACCTGCCCCGCCATGATCTTGGACTTCCCAACCTCCAGAATTGTGAGAAATAAATGTTTATTGTTAATAAGCAAACAAACAAAAAAAGATATGGAGATCATCCTGGGTGGGTCAGATCTAGTCATATGATCCCTTAAAAACGGACTGGACTCTTCCTGGTGAGAGAGGTCACAAAATGTGAGAGGGATTTGAACTCCATCACTGGCTTTGGAGCTGGAGGAGGCCATGTAGCAAGGAAAGCAGCAACTTCTAGGAGCTAAGAATGGCCACTGGCTGATAGCTAGCAAGGGAGCAGGGATCTCAGTCCTACAACCACAAGGAACTGAATTCTCCCACAACCACGTAGGTGGAATTAGGACCCTGGAGCACTGGTGAAAGTGCAATACAGTCAACCCTTGGTTTTAGCTTGTGAGACTGAGCAGAGAAACCAGCCACAAGTGCCCAGACTTCTGACCTACAGAACAGGGAACTAGTAAATGGGTGTTGTTTTAAGCCACTAAGTTTATGGTAATTTGCTGTGCAGCAATAGAAAATTAATACACCCATTTACTATACTTATGCCAGATATTATCATCAGGGAAAAGTGGGTGAAAGAGACACAGAATGTCTCTATACTATTTTTTTTACAATTTTCTATGAATCTATAATTATTTCAAATAAAAAAGTTTTAAAATGGAAGATTGCACATTCTTTTCAAATACATGTAGAACAGTTACAAAAATTGACCATGTGTTAAGCCACAAGAACATTTAAAATTTTTCAGTAAGCAGAAATCATACAGGTCTTAATCACTGACCACAATGCAAAAATCAATCAGTTAATAAAATATGGGCAATGAAAAATAACAAGAAAAAATAAATTAGAAAACACCCTTCTCAATAATTCTTGGATTAAGAAAGAAAACAATTACAAGCTACTTAAACAATCATGAGAGGCCCATGATGTAGCTACACAGTGGCATTTGAAAGAAATAGCCTTACCTGCATTTACAAGAAAATAGGAAAGTCTGCAAAGAATTGAGTTATGCTTTCACCTTGAGAAGCTAGAAAAAAATCAAAATAAGCCCAATAACAGAATTAGTAAACATGAAAGCATAAATTATCAAGATCAAAAGCAAACAACAGCAACAAAAATGTAGTTTTGGTGAACAGAGCAAAGATATGTGAGCAACATACAGCATGTTAAAGGACAGGATGTAACTTTAAAGCATTAAAAAGACTATATTAAAACATCAAAATTTTAAAATCCATATAAAACAGATGACTTCCTCAAAAACTAAAAATGTCCAAAATTAGGGAAAAAAGAAATAGAAACACCATACAGACCAATCTCCATAAAGTATATTGAAAATATTTTCAAAGATCCACACCTGGGGCTTCCCTGGTGGCGCAGTGGTTAAGAATCCGCCTGCCAACGCAGGGGATGTGGGTTCGAGCCCTGGTCCAGGAAGATGCCACATGCTGCGGAGCAACTAAGCCCGTGCGCCACAACTACCGAGCCTGCGCTCTAGAGACCGCGTGCCACAACTATGGAGCCCGCGTGCCACAACTACTGAAGCCCACGCACCTAGAACCCATGTTCCACAACAAGAGAAGCCAGCGCAATGAGAAGCCCGTGCACCACAACGAAGAGTAGCCTCTGCTCGCTGCAGCTAGAGAAAGCTCGCGTGCAGCAAGGAAGACCCAACGCAGCCAAAAATAAAATAAATTAAATAAAATAAATTAAAAAAAAAAAAGATCTGCATCTGTAAACAACAACAGGTCCAAGAGATTTCATGGCAATGGCAAATTCTATGGACATTTGCAATTTATATAAGCAGTGTCAGAGCATAGTAAAAATACATTTTAAAATCCTAAATAAAATATTTGCATATGAAGTCCTGAATTTATCAAAAGAACATCACATCATAAGCAACTAGAGTTTGTCTTAAGAATGCTAAAAGGGCTCAACATTAGAAAATCTATTAATATATGTTATTACATTAACAGATTAATATAGAAAATTTATATAATCATCTCAATAAATGCCAAAATACCATTTGCTATAATGTCACCTGATACATGAACAATAAGAACTACAACAAAACTCTTCAAATTATTTAATAATCTCAAAAAAAGGAGGTCCTAAGTAAGGCATGATATCCAGAAGCCATTAAATAGGAGACTCATACATTTCACTGCATTATACTATATGCTGGGCTAAAATATGGTATACACCACACCAATGCAAGATGTTAATAACAGGAGAAACTGTGGGCGGTGGGAATAGGGGGGAGAGTGGGTATATGAGAACTGTCTGCTTTCTGTTCAATTTTTTATAAACCTAAAAGTGTTCTAAGAAATAAAGTCTATTAACATAAAATATATATGTATATGTATGTTTATGTACATATATCAACAAAGAGGAACAAACAACAACAAACTACAGAAAACACTTGTAACGCATCTATCTCATGTTTTGTTAGTGAAATTGTAAGCTGAAGCATGGCCTCTTTTAGAAACTTTGAATTAAAATTAAAAATCCACATGCTCTTTAGTCGAACAAGTTTATTTTTATGAGTTAACATATAGAAGTACTCATAGATGAATACAAATGTTTACCTATAAATGTGTTTATTCCAGATTGTTTATAGCAGGAAGAGACTGAAAACTGCCTAAATGGCCATCAGAAGATTATAGGGACTATGACATACCCAGGAAATGAAATACCAGGCAGTCATGTTTTTGAAAAAGAAGTAGATTTATAAGCACTGATATGGAATGACATATTCAAAAGTGTAGTTGGTAGTGCTGTGGCAGAAAGCAACAGTGGCAATGGAACCACTGGTGTTTGTTAAGGGTGTGTGTGTGAGAGAGAGACAGAGACAGAGACAGAGACGTAGAGAATCCATGCAGAGCCTACCTAGAGAAGGATGCACATAAAAAAATGTCAACAGGCAGATGAACAGATAAAGAAGATGTGGTTCATATATACAATGGAATATTACTCAACATAAAAAAGAATGAAATAATGTGGTTTGCAGCAACACAGATGGACCTAGAGATTATCATACTAAATTAAGTAAGTCATACAAAGACAAATACCATATAATATCCCTAATATGTGGAATCTAAAAAAATGATACAAATGAACTTATTTACAAAACAGAAACATACTCACAGACATGGAAAACAAACTTATGGTTATCATAGTGAGGGAGGGATAAATTAGGAGTTTAGGATTAGCAGATACAAACTACCATATATAAAAAGCTAAATGACAAGGTCCTACTATATAGCACAGGGAACTGTATTCAATATCTTGTAATAAACTATAATAGAAAAGAATATGAAAAAGAATATACATATACATATAAATTTACATATGACTGAATCACTTTGCTGTACACCAGAAACTAACACAACACTGTAAATCAACTATACTTCAATTTAAAAAAATAATAACTTAAAAAAAAAAGTCCACAGAACCAGTGCTGGGAGAGAAAATGGGGACTGAAAGTCAGGGATGTGAGGAAATTATTTTTCACTGTTTATTTTTATTTTCTTTGAAATTTTCCCATGTACATATACTTAAAAATATATATCTTAGGGGGAAAAAAACCAGGAAACTATGAATATAAGAGAATATTCTTAATTAGTTAAAGGTTATCTATCTCAAACCCACAACAACAGTCAGACATCAGAGTGACACATTAGAATCAGTCCCATTAAATTCAGACATAAAATAAGGATATGTACTATTTGTGCTAATATTCAAATTTTACCTGATGCAATAAGATGAGGGGGAGGTATAAATGCTAGAAATGATAAAAATTATCACTTTCACAAATGGTATAATTATCCACATAGAAAATCCAAAAGAATCAACTGAAAAATTATTCAAACTTTTAAATTTTATTAGAATATTTTTTATTTATTGTAAGAAGTTTATCCAGGTAGTCAAATAAATATAAGATTCACATACAGAAATCAGTAGCTTTTTTATGCATCAGACAAAACCAACCTAAAAGTGTAACTTAAACACACACACACACACACACACACACACACACATTCAAGAGAGCCACATTTCAAAATATACAGGACTAAACACAGAAAAGAAACATACCATACTTATGTAAAAACAGTTATAAAGCTTTACCAAAGAACAGAAAATAAGATTTGAATAAATGGGGAGATACACCATGGTATAAAGATGTCGATTCTCCTATAAATTAATATCTAAATTCAGGGAAATTCCTATCAAATTGCCAGTGGATTTACTTGACAAGCTTATTCTAAAATTCATCTATAAGAAAAATATTTAAATAGAAACAAGAAAATTTTGATATAGAATGATGGTGACATTGCTCATTTAAAGGGCAATATAAATGGCCCCTGAGTGGGAAAAGATGGCCAACTTCACTAATAATCAGAGAAATGCAAAATAAGAAAATACAAGATACCATTTTTTTGTCCTTAAATATCCTTAAATATCTAAAAGATAATTTGAGGGGGGAGAGAAACAGAAACTCACAGATACTGTTGATGGAAGTTTAATCGGTCCAGTCTTTTTTGAAGGTGGTTTGGCAGTGTTTATTAATACTCTGTGCATATGGGCCAACTTGGCACTAAGAAGGTAACTTTCAGAGATGACTACAGAGCACATTTAAACATGCACCCAAAGAGCCCGATAAAGCATGTTCAAGTAGCACCACGTCTGGCAGCCAAAAATTAGACATAATTCAAAGGCTCATTAGTCAGATAGTTTTTTAAAACATGGTACATCCATATTAGGGGATACAGTGCAGTAGTTTATTCATACTGACACTGCAAGAACTTCAAGATCAGTTATGTACTCCAAGAACATATGTACTGTGTAATACAGTTTATGTTCAAAATTTGTATGTATTAATAGTTACGCACATGCATCTGATTGTAAAAACACAGAATAAAAACAAATGGTTAGGGACTTCCCTGGTGGCGTGGTGGTTAAGAATCTGCCTGCCAATGCAGGGGACACGGGTTTGAGCCCTGGTCCGGGAAGATCCCACATGCCACGGAGCAGCTAAGCCTGTGCGCCACAACTACTGAGCCTGTGTTCTAGAGCCCGTGAGCCACAACTACTGAGCCCGCGTGCCACAACTACTGAAGCCTGCATGCCTAGAGCCCATGTTCCACAACAAGAGAAGCCACCGCAATGAGAAGCCTGCGCACTGCAAGGAAGAGTAGCCCCCGCTCGCCGCAACTAGAGAAAGCCCGCGTGC
Source organism: Balaenoptera borealis (assembly GCF_965194805.1). NCBI lineage: Eukaryota > Metazoa > Chordata > Mammalia > Artiodactyla > Balaenopteridae > Balaenoptera > Balaenoptera borealis. The sequence continues at coordinate 111,443,972 of NC_138874.1, forward strand.
AGCAACGAAGACCCAACACAGACAAAAATAAATAAATTAAATAAACAAATTAAAACAAAACAAAACAAAACAAATGGTTAGCTTACTTCTGGGGACAGGACAAGGATTAGAGATGTGGTGAAATCAAAGGGGACTCCTGCTTTCTCTGTTTGTTTGCAATTTCAAGATGAAAATGTAAGCCTATATTAATTATGTAATTTAAAACCTCTCCCAAAAGTTAATGTGGCAATTTCAAAATTTAAGCACATTTTTGTTTAAAACACATTCATTTAAAATGTGTATGTCATCACGTATCTTTATTTTATAAGGACCTGAATATTTTTCAACCTTATTAAAACCATAAAAATACTTTAAAGGTGGGGGAGTGGCAACATTACCTGTTGCCTTTCTGGTTTCTCTATATAAGGACTTTATGTTTCTTTATGTTATCACTGTAAGAAAACTTCACCTCAGCATTGAGGCACATACAGTCTATATTCTCTAATCCTAAACAAATCTTATGTCAAACCTCAGTGCTGGATCAGAAAATACATACTTTTAGAATGTGCGATGAAATAACAATATTGCAAAACTCATCAAGAATCTTCTGGAAGGGTTAGGGCTCCAGTGGAGAACCAGCCTTTTTGTTAATCATGAACCTTACTTTTGGATTCTTTTTCAGATACTCTGTATAGCTTTGCTGGGGAATAAATTTAAAAGTGTTCCATAACTCATTATAATGTCTTGGAAAGCGTCTGAAAATTGGGACCACCACAGCTTCCTGACAGACATATGATATTTGGTTATTTGAAAAGCCATCGAGACAAGATGGAACATAGTCACATGCCCAAAGATTGAAATTTCTTGAAATGTGTTGCCTTTTTTCTGGGGAGATCTTCTTACATCCCAGGCCCTGGAGAAGAATCACAAGAAGGTTAGGAGAAAAATATTCAAGGTCACACAGTTCAGATGTCTTTAGTAAAACCACCTTCGTGACACCCTATCTCTAAATGCACAGCATGACCACTCTTACAAGAGACATCCTTTATCAACCTGTTGAAGGCTATAAATTGACACTCACAACATCCTGGTTCTCGCAGCCTTCCACTCCCACCAAGAGGACTGGACTTCTAGAGACATGGAGGGCAGGACCGGAGAGACCACAGCCTGGACTCCCTGGGACCCCAAGTAGGTTCTCTGCACCCAGGTGGCTCCTCAGCATATCCACCCCAGGCTGCATCTCCAGCACTCAGTGGGATGGTTCTTACACCGAGAGATCCGAAGATTCTTTCCCATCCCAAAGGATTCCCAATGAAGAAAGCAGCACCTTTGGGTCTCTGATCACAGGTTTCCTCATCAACTCTTACTAAACTGGCCATTAGAAAATTTTAAATTACATATGCGCTTGCAATCTCTTTTCGTTGCCCGGTGCTTTGTTAACCACCACTAACCAGTGCTATCAGACTTTATTTTCTTCAGTGATGGGGAAACACCACCTCCGGAGAAAAGACAACTGCAGTTATTAGGACGTCCTTCTTTATATCATGTAAGCTCCCCATCCATTCCTTTGACTCCTCACAGATCCTGGCTCTGCCATTCAGAGACACACATAGGCAATCCGTCCTTCCCATGACAGATCTTCACAAGAAAGCTCACAAATGAGACAGTTTATGGGAAAGCACATTGATGAGCATGAAATTCACAAAAACCTAGGCAGAAGGAAGGCTGGTGCAGATTTTGAAAGCTACGTGGGACTCCGAGAATTTTATGCTTTTTTCCCCCCTGGTAACCTGTTATGAGGCTTTAATCTTGTTCCAATTTTGAGGTCAGTCCTCTATCTTCAACATGTCTCAGAAAATCAAGAGCCCTAATGTCGCTCATTTTATTAGCAACTTGGAGAGAAATACTCACAGAGTCAAGGCAGAATCCAGAGTTCTGAAAGCTGTGACGATTGTCGTGTACAGAGAAGGGGAAGTTGTTATTTACTGCTTGCTGGAAAAGAGCAAGGGAAGAGATAAAAAGGCACACATCAGAACCCCAGTATGCTTCCAGAACCCACCTATAGTGGCATGGAAGGAAGACGGAGGAGGCAAAGTGACCTCTAAGTAAGAATTAAACCCATCAGGGCTTCCCTGGTGGCACAGTGGTTAAGAATCCACCTGCCAATGCAGGGGACATGGGTTCAAGCCCTGGTCCGGGGAGATCCCACATGCCTCAGAGCAACTAAGCCTGTGCGCCACAACTACTGAGCCCACGTGCCACAACTATTGAAGCCCGTGTGCCTAGAGCCCATGCTCCGCAGCAAGAGAAGCCACTGCAATGAGAAGGCCGCGCACCACAACGAAGAGTAGCCCCCGCTTGCCGCAACTAGAGAAAGCTCGCGCACAGCAACAAAGACCCAACGCAGCCAAAAATAAATAAATAAAATAAATAAATTTATTAAAAAAAAGAAGAATTAAATCCATCGACAGCGATGGCACACACGGCACAGGGTGAGGTCTTGGGTGTGTGCATCAGCTCAAGGCTTTGAAACTCAACCTTATTGCCAGCTTGCTGAAAATCATAAAAAATTCTCTTTAAAACATCTTATTGAGAGACAAGGAAGGGAAAGTCTGTAGGCATGGAATTGAAAGCTGGAAAAGAATTTTGAGACCATCTTCTTCTTCTGCCCAATCAGGATCCTAGTAGACCAGAGCTCTCTGGTTCAGGGCGGCTAAATGTGAAGTTAACCCTGTTTCTCCCTCCGGCCACTTCATGTCCCTAAAGTTGCTCATGAACTGGCCAGCAAGGAAGAATGTGCATGTTAAGAACTCTGTCCATAGGGACTTCCCTGGCGGTCCAGTGGTTAAGACTTCGCCTTTCAATGCAGAGGGTAAAAGTTCAGTCCCTGGTCAGAGAGCTAAGATCCCACATGCCTCATGGCCAAAAAAAACCAAAAACATAAAACAGAAGCAATATTGTAACAAATTCAATAAAGACTTTAAAAATGGTCTACATCCAAAAAAACAAAATCTTTAAAAAGAAAAGAAAAGAACTCTGTCCATAGAGGAGCCTAACTTTATTGTCTGGACCAGAGGTAGTTCCCTCTAAAGACTATTTGAGGTATCGTAGTGAACAGTGTATGAGGTAGGATGCTACCAGAATTTAGGGGTCCAGGGAGGGCAAGTGAGCAGTTCCCTCCGAGAAAGAGTTGTCTGGTGGCAGCGGTGCCACCCCCTTGAAGAGCCAGGGGGGCACGTGGCCAGCTCTCAGGACTCACCTTCTCCCGCACTTTGTAGATTGGCGGTAGCTTCTCCTCCACTTGCCGAGATAAACGTGGACTATTGGACTCTTTTAACATCGTACGTGTGATGGATTCTGGTGTCTTTTGCATTAGTCCAATGTGAGGGAACTGGAAAAACAGCACACGCCTTGATTAAAACCAGACACATCTGAATCTCTAAGCCAAGTATCAGGGCTTCCTCTGTAAAGGGATTAAAATGCAATTTGGGTGCTTCTGGCATGCGATGGAAATGGCATAATTTTTGTAATTTTCAAGTATTCTTTCCAAGACAAAAAATATTGTCATGGCCCGAGGCCACCACTGCCGGTTGTTTCAAGTTACAGGGGCCACCCTACTGCTCGGAGCCTGGAAATGTTTCCGAGGCCTGGTGAGGAGGGTGTGGCCCCGTGAGAGGGGGTTGATGGACTCTGAGGAGACAATGTATTATTTGAGATCTTCCTTGTGGTAAGGGAGCTCTCTGCACTTGGGGCCAAGGATTCAGCCCATGTTCACAGGGGTGAGCCAACCTCCTGCAGGTATGAAGTGGACCTTAGGACACGGGGAAGGGGAGGAGAGAAGGGTCGCGTTGAGTCTCCACGGAGAATGTAGAATGGTAGAGGGTGGGAAGATTATTTGGATGGCTGGGGGTGGGCTTTAGTATCTCTCTATGAACAGAAGGGAAGGAAACAGGACTGGGCCTAGGGAGGCAGTCCCAACAAAGGCCTGGACCAACCCCACAGGGAGCTCTAGACATGGGATGCCTTCTCAGAGTCAGCCTGATGGAGTGAGAGGACTGGGCCTTTGTGAGCCTTTGTCAATCAGTCACTGGGTAGAAGAGGACGGTGGGGACCCAGGAAGTGACCTTGGGGCAGCAGCTCTTTTCAGCCAAGGAATATCTAGGGGTGGGCCTCCCAGGCCACACTTTCAGCAGCAGCGCAAGTAGTCCATTCCCGAATTCCCCCTGAAGAGGGATGCGAGTGGTGCTTGACAGCCACTGTAGCTCACCTCAATTTTATATAAACAGCACCTCTTAAAAGCCACCCCAACAAAGTGGACTTTGAAGCAGGGATCTCAAGGAGAGGAATATGAATGGAAACTACAATACAAACAGAAGGCAAGACCCTGACTCTTAGCGAAAATTCCTGAAAAGGGAGGAAGCATAATGTGGTGGTGGGCCACAGAGAGTAGATCCAAACGCCCTGAGACCAATCCCAGCTCGCTCTCCCACGAGGTCAGCCTTCCGCAAGAGACAATTTTTCCAGGCCCCAGTTTCTTCATCTGTAAAATGGAAATAACAATACTTACTTGATAGGGTAGATGTGATTAAAGGAGAAAATGCACGCACCCAGAGAGTGTACAATAGCTGTAGGCAGGTTCTATTTTTGCTCACAGCTGTCCCCTCCCTTGTCAACAAACCCATTGTCACACCCAAAGCCAGTCTTTCCTTCTCTTTGGGATTATAATGGTATTGGCTAACACTGCCATTCTCTCCCATTCCTTCTCAAGTCATGATATAACTGCACATATAAGTATGGTTTTTGTTTAATTTCTGCACAAGAATGCATTTAGTATGCTACTATTTATGTCAAAAGGTAGAGAGATTATGTCATCTATGTGGTATACTTGGTGGGGCATTGTTGGCAGAGAAAAGGAGAACCAATCGTCCAGATGACACACAGCCTCAGAGAGATCCTGTAAACTCAGTGCCGAGTGGAAAGAAGAAACAAAATGAGATCTATAACCCAACACCATTTATGTAAATAAATAATCCATGCACACAAAACAACAATACATAATTTACAAGAACACATCTCAGTAAAAGAACTCCCATTAAACACGTGTGAATAGCTGCCTGTGGGGCGAGCAGAGCAGGAACCGGGATCAAGGGCAAGGAGACAACCACACAAACCAACACACCATCACGTGGACGGGCTCTTCCACGGCCGAGCGACAGGGTCACCTCGGAGGAGGGCACCAGGGAAGGAAGAACACTTTTTTTGCCGTAGTTTATATGTTTCTTAATGAAGCGCATCTATTAATTGTCTCGTTTTTCCAACGAAAATAATTGTATTTGTTTCTGATTAGAGTTGTAATACATGCTTATGGTTTTTAAAAGTTCAAACAATAAAGAAAAACATAAGGAAGGAAGTAGAATTCCCTTGAAATCCCATCACTCTTTCCCCTTTTTTTTTTAATCTATTTTACTTTTCTTTTCTTTTTTTTTTAAAATTAATTAATTTATTTATTAATTTTTGGCTGTTTTGGGTCTTCGTTTCTGTGCGAGGGCTTTCTCTAGTTGCGGCAAGCGGGGGCCACTCTTCATCGCGGTGCGCGGGCCTCTTACTGTCGCAGCCTCTCTTGTTGCGGAGCACAGGCTCCAGGCACGCAGGCTTCAGCAGTTGTAGCATGCGGGCTCAGCAGCTGTGGTTCACGGGCTTAGTTGCTCCGCGGCATGTGGGATCTTCCCGGACCAGGGCTCGAACCCGTGTCCCCTGCATTGGCAGGTGGATTCTTAACCACTGCGCCACCAGGGAAGTCCTCCCCTTAACTCTCTGGTGACCAACTTTGTCATGCATCCTTGTGCAACTGTACACCCATATATATGCATAATTTGCATATATAGGATCGTATTATAAATGTGGCTTCAAAAATTATAAATTTATAAAATTATAAATGTGACCTTTTTATTTATTTTTCTGATCTTCTGTTTTATTTTTTTATTTGAATTTTATTTATCTATTTTTTATACAGCAGGTTCTTATTAGTTACCTATTTTATACATATTAGTGTGTATATGTCAATCCCAATCTCCCAATTCATCCCACCATCCCCCCCAACCCCGCTTTCCCCCCTTGGTGTCCATACGTTTGTTCTCTACATCTATGTCTCAACTTCTACCCGGCCAACCGGTCCATCTGTACCACTTTTCTAGATTCCACATATATGGGTTAATATATGATATTTGTTTTTCTCTTTCTGACTTACTTCACTCTGTATGACAGTCTCTAGGTCCATCCACGTCTCTACAAATGACCCAATTTCGTTTCTTTTTACGGCTGAGTAATATTCCATTGTATGTATGTGCCACATCTTCTTTAACCATTCATCTGTTGATGGGCATTTAGGTTGCTTCCATGTCCTGGCTATTGTAACTGGTGCTGCAATGAACATTGGGGTGCATGTGTCTTTTTGAATTATGGTTTTCTCAGGGTATATGCCCAGTAGTGGGATTGCTGGGTCATATGGTAATTCTATTTTTAGTTTTTTAAGGAACCTCCATAGTGGCTGCACCTATTTCCATTCCCACCAACAGCACAGGAGGGTTCCCTTTTCTCTACACCCTCTCCAGCATTTGTTGTTTGTAGATTTTCTGATGATGCCCATTCTGACCGGTGTGAGGTGATCCCTCATTGTGGTTTTGATTTGCAATAAATGCCTTTTTATAATTTAATAGTAACTTTTGGTTTCTGTTTCCTTCCCCTTCTTGTCACCCCCACCAACACCCCAGATAACAGTGATAACAATAGTAATGACAATAGCTCTCGTATGATCCTTTACAAACACCCGTACCTACAAAAGGGACTTACACTGCTTTATAAAAATTGGACCATATGATACATACTATTTTACACCTTGCTTTTCTCACTTAACAATATACCCCAGAAATTTTTCAAAATCAACCTATACATTTCTAATTCATCCTGTATTATATATTTTTTAATGTTTTTAAACAATTTTTAAGTAAATATAAATAATACAGAGGGCCTCCAGACTCAGAACCTTTCCCTTTTCCCCTCCTCCAATCTGATTTTCCAAGTTATGGAAAATCAGGCCAAGGTGGAGAGTTTTTCTACATCACGAAGGATCCCTCTCACCAGCTAAATGACAACTGACTTGAGTTCATTTGTATTCTGCAAGTCTGTGGACTAAATCACTGTAAAAAAATAAATGGCTCTAGCATTTTAATTTCACTCTTTTAAAATATATATTTAATGGCTATAACATGATAGCTGTGAAATAAACCCTTCTGTTAGATATTGTAACCGTGAAATACAGCTTTTTAACTAGTTGGCAGTGAAATTTTTGCTGCATTCAATCACTCAGTGACTGAAATATTAAATGGGAAGGTGAAAGTGTGTGCAGAGAGCCTTTTCTACCTAGCAACAGCCAGGTTACCACCAGCAAGGTCAACTGCGAAATGACTGTCACCTCCAATGTGGCAATTAGTCTCCCAAAGGGGCTGCTGCTGACGCAAAGCCAACAATTTCTTTAATTTTCCCAACAAGTTACTTTGGGAAACTTCACGTCAGCACTATTCTCTTTACGCTCTTAGGTGCCGGCAGCAGAAAGGACCCACACCAAAGGCTCCCCACTTAAACTGGGCCCAGGTACTTTCCTGGGACACCAGTGGGAGATGCAATGTTCTTCCTCGATTTCTGCCTTATAACAGAACCCTGACTTTGTTTGGGGTGGCAACGTGGTTGGTTAAAAAATACCCCCCCAAACTCCCTTGCAGCTAAATTGGCCATGTGACCAGTTGAAATGAAAGCAGAGGTCTGTGGGTGGGGTTCATGGGAAAGAGATTGTTTCCCCCAGAAAAAGGGGCCGACTTAGCTGACAGGTGCCTTCCATCTATTTATCCGTTGACTTTCCTCTCATTTACCTGCCTGAGTTGACACACTGCACTAAGGATGACAGGACAGGAGGCTGAAAAGAACCTGGGCCTTTGACAACGCCCTGGGGCATCTGTACCAGCCCTGAACTGCCTCCCTCTGGACTGATTGTTACTTGAGAAACACAGACCCCTGTCTGGATAAGGTACTGTAGTCAGCTTTTTATAATATTCAAACACAGCCCTAACTGATACTGTAGGTGATAAAAAGAGGCCAAGCTATTTAGTCTGAGAAGCTTACGTTGTCTCTTCCTAACCAATTAGTGTATGTAGTTCACGTTATTTCCCATTTTACTTTGGCTTCCAGGAAACTCAGAGTCAAATTTGATGTCCAAATAGCTACTGTTTAGGCCATATGGCCTGCATATCTATGTTACATACTTTCCCAGTCTCAGCCTCTTAAAGTATATTTAAACTGGTTCTGAATTCTTATTTTTATATACTTTACTACTTTATTGTGAATATTTTCCATTCATTACTTTAAATCTGTGAAATGGAGCAGGGTATACAAGAAAGAATATCAGTATAAATATATACCCCTTGGAATCTGTGGGGGATTGGTTCACCCCATCCCACCCTGTGGGTACCAAAATCCAAGGATGCTCAGGTCCCTTAGTTTCCCTTCAGTATCTGTGGGTTCTGCATGGTGGACATATATACATATATATATATTACATATATTATATATTATCTATATAATAGTTAGCAAGTATTGAGTGGTTACTATGTTTCCACGCATTATACTAAGCACCTTTGTACGAATTATCTCATTAATCCCCACCATGGCCTCTAACCTTAGTATATTATGCTCCCATTTGACAAAGAGACTGAGATTTAGAAAGACTAAGTTGCTTAGGGTTTTTAAAGCCTTCAGGCGCAAATTTTCCAAGATGTTTTCCATTTTTCTTTTTCCTTTTAAACAAACAAATTTTTTTAAAAATTTTCTATGTATTATTGCTCTAGAAGAGGCTAGTACCACAATTTTCTCTGATACAACCAGTGGGGAAAAAAAAAGACAAAGATAACCAGCCTCATGGAGTTTATATAATAAATTATATAGTATGTCAGAAGATAGATGTTATAGAAAAGAGAAAAAGCAGGGCACATACCAATTACTGCTTAGTGAACAGTCACAAGTTGCCAGCCTGCTGAGCGTTTTATACTCAGATTAATTTCATTTGGTCCTCCCAAGGATACTATGAGATTCCCATTTCACAGATGAAGGAACTGAGGCTGGGTGAAGTGATTTGTCAGACGTCATACTATAGTAAGTAGCAGAAGTGGGATCTGAACTCAGTTCTGTGTCCTGACCACACCCACGTGACCTGAGAAAGATGAGAGAGGGCACCATCCTTCTTACCCATCTTCCATCCTTGTCTAAAGGTGGGTTGAAGCGTCTCCCTTTGGCCATATTCTACAGGAAGCTGAAGGGGGCTGAGGTTGGCTCTCTTATCCCTCCATCGCCTCATGAATTCTACACCTGGGAAACCACTCCTCCTTGTTCCTGATCTTTAATTCTCAGCCTCTACCAGGAGGGGAAGTCCGGGAGTGGTCCCTGTTGTCATAGCATCAGAGCCCACCCATCACAATGGGGGAGGAGTGCGGGTCTTCCAAGCCCCCCAAGGGCTCCTGCCTCGGGTCCCTTGCAGCTGTCGCTCCCCAGTGTGTAAGCCTCCAGGTCCCAGGTGAGGAAGCCATACACACAGGTCACACAGGTGTGGACCAGACAGTCTTGAGACAATGGCGAACTCTGTACCCTCCAAATCCTCTGATGACTTCTGAGTTGAATATCCTCATGGTAACCATCTATTCCAACCTCTTAGTTTTCAGAGAAGTGAGTTGACTCTGCCTTGTCTACACCCAGCCAGGCCTCAGGCCTCCCCACGTGCTCCTTTCCTGGCTGCCTGCATGTCCCAGCTCACTCACTGTGACTCCCCTTACTGCCCACTGCTGAGGCCATGACGAAGCAGCAATCGTGAGTAGTTATTAAATACCAGGTGCTGTGCTGAGCGCTTTCACGTGTTTTACTTTTTCTCCATGAACCTTTGGGGTTTACAAATGAGGAAACAGAGCCACGTACCCAGTGGAGGGGGCGCCGGGTCACAGGACAGCTCCAAGGCTCGCAAGCCTTTCGAGGGCCATCTGGCGTCTCCCAAGTTGCAGAGGTGGCTCCAGAGAGCTGGCCTTCCTCTTGGGGCCCGGACCCTCAAGTCCTGCCTCACTTCTACTCAGTCACGTGATTTCTGCTTTTCTTTCCCCTCCTCCCTCCCTCCCTACCTCCTTTCCTTCCTTCCTTCTTTCCTTCCTTCCTCCCTTCCTTCATTTCTTTCCTTCCTTCCTTTTATAAATTCTGTGTCTTGACAATTCTCTTGGCTACTCCATGTGAAAATAAGAGTAAACACCAATGGAAGAATCTGTCCAACTCTCTTTTTTTTGCTAAGAAATTGTGTCCTCAAGCCCCTCTTCCCCTAATCATCGGCGAGGGTGTCCTAACAAGAGTTGCCGGGTTAGTGATATGGGACCTCTCCTCTGGCCACCACCGACGGCCCAGAGAGGTGTGTTCCTGGATGAGATGCCTGAGGTGGAACACGGACTGAAACTGAGCAGGTGTTAGTAAACATCTCCACTTACAGATGAGAAAAGGGAGTCTCAGAGAGGTGGAGGGACTCACCCATAGTCACATAGCTAATTTGTAGCAAAGTCTAAACTAGAACCCAGATGTACTGAGGCCAATTTCAATGCCAGCATCAAACAGGATTCGTTTCACTGCACTTCCCTGACCACATTAAATTATTGGGCAGTGGATTTTCTAGGATTGCTTTTAACTCCCTTTCTTTAATCTGCATGAAACTGGGCCTCTTAGCCATGATCCCTCCCCACTGTGAGCTCTGGCAGGCCAGGGGTCAAATGACTGCCATCATGTGCTCCTCCGGTGGCCCTCCCTCCCCAGTAGATGTCATGCCAGGGAGCTCTGCACAAATGGAGGGGAAGGATGAGTGCAGAATGCTGCTTCTCCCACATCAAGAGGCTGAAAGTAAAGCAATAAGGAGGCAGGGAGCCGAAGACTGAGACTAAAAACCCAGAAACAGTGCCATTTCCAAACCATAGTATTTCACAGACATTCCCTTTGTCTCCACCAATGGAGCGGAAAATCCTTTAGATCTAAAATCTCGTTTCTAAATATATTCTGCATCTCCTCTGTATTGTCTTATGCTCTATTAAACAAGGTATACAATCACCGGTCAAGGTGTATTCCAATTTTCCCCTTTTGAACGATTGTTTAAAATTCTAAAAAATTTGTCCAAGAAAATCAAAAGCAAATAAGGAAAACCCGGCCAGGAAAAATGAAATTCAATTTTTCTTCAGCTAGGATTTCCTAGCTGCAGATTGGGGTGCGGTTGTTCATTGTTGATGTTATTCTTTTCAGAGGTTTGAATTACTGAGCTGAACTTGGAGACCCATTCTGAAAACCAGTTCTGTAGCACTCAGGGCACTACGATCCCTGGGGCTGAGAACACCGGAGGGTCGCGCTCCATCCTGCGTTGGGTCTCTGCACGAGCTGGGCCCTGGTCGGAATGCAGTGTTGCGACACCGCCTGTTAAAGGTAGCTGTGAACGCAGTGCTGAGACGTGGGCGTGTCCGTTCAACAAATACTGACGGAACACCCACTCTGGGTCAGCGCTGTGTTCAAACAGCGGTAAGACAATCACCAAAATCAGTTTTTCGTAAGTAGTAAATCATGGATTTGCCAATACATCAGATGACTAGGACCCCCAATTATTGATTAACCAAAAATTATTTTCAGTGAGCTATCTACAACATTTGTATCTAATTGTTCCACCCAATGTATTTTTCGAAATGACAGCTGTTGTGTACTTTGACTTTTAGATCTTTTACATCTGAAGTGTTAAGGGCCTTATGAAAAGCAGCTGTGCCTATCTCTTCCATGTGTTTTCAGTGCACTGTGCCATTCCTTGTTTTAATTAGCAATTTGCCGTCTTTGGTGGGAGAGAAAGTGGTGGAACCACGGGTGTGTTTTCACACACGCATCGGCCACGTGCCCACGTGTGCTGCCCGCACAACTCTCAGACCTGCACACACAGGCATGCTGCAGTTCATCATGCCACCAAAAGTTTCACCTCCACCTTCATGTCCACAAATCCCGGACGACTTAACTTGCATATGGGAAAAGCCGAGCCATCTGCACATAAAGTGTTGAGCATCTGAGAAATTCTCAGGCATCTGAATCATAAAACACATTTTCTTTTCACCCTGCAAGGTAAACTATCTGGATTCTTTCTGCAAATAGCAACAGAATTGAGGTGACTCAATTGTACGTTTTTATTATGGTTCATGATTCGTATGGAACTCGTGGAAATTACAATGGATGCACAACCCATTTGCACATCATCTTGAAAAGTACTCAGGCATCTGTCACGTGAAGCACATTTTTTGTTTGTTTGTTTTACCCTACATTGCAAACTATCTGGAAAATTAACTGCATCTCTCTCCCTTCCACTCAAGAAAACAATTCCTGGATCAAGACAAGTAAGACGAATTGAAAGACAAGAAGGAGAACTTGACCAACCTGGAAGTTTGTTCAGTTGAAAGGTAGAAACAGTAACATTTATAAAAACGCTTGACTCTGCTGACACGCATGAGTTGGTAAGGATGTGAGACATTGCCCAGGTAATGACAATTTTTGATAACCTTGCTGAAACGTGAATTGCTATAAACTTTTCAAATCGTGTCTAGAGAAGCTTTCGGTTCATTGATAACTTGGAGAATTGGTCGCTCGAAAAATTGCTGCAATCTAGCAAATTGTACTGGACACAGTGAAGGTCACAGTAGATACTGTCGCTGTCCTCACGAAGCTGGCTCTCTTGTGGGGAGACAGACGTACCACCCAGATAATTGGTTATAGTTATGAGAGGTACTGGGTGCTCAAGATCATGTGACAGTGGGACCTGCATGAATCTGAAGGGTGACCAGGAAGGTGATGGGGAGCACGTGCCAGGTGGATGGAGAGCCCGTCAGAGGCCCTGATATTGGGTGGAGCTTGACTCACTCAGGAACCAAAAGGAGGTCAGAGGACCACGCAGGGTGGAGATGATAGAGGAAAAAGCAGAAGGCGGGCCACTCAGGGCCTCCAGGCCATCCGAGAGCTGTGGACAGGCACCTTGCCCTTTGTGACCTTGACCAGCTGGCCAATGTCGGTAGCAGACAGAGACTTGAGGAACAGGTAACAACAACACACCAGTTGAGAACTTTGGCCTTTTTAGAAAAATCACCTTAGAAATAAGACTCACCCTTAGGATGCAGCAGGCGTGCCGAGTTTATTCTTTCTCCAAATTCTGAAAAAGACAGGCAGAAATGTTTAGTTTGATTTCCATTTCTCCACTGGATGCATTTGTTATTCCTATTTTCACTTCTGTGTTTCCGTGTTTGTTGAGGTTTATGTGAAGACTCGATGCTATTGTTTCCACCCCCTGGAAAGACAGCAGCTTTTGTCCTCTCACAGTTTGAATGGGACAGTCCTCCGAAGACACAGAATAAAAGACAGCAGTAATTACAAGTGTGGTTCAGAACGGAGAGCACTGGAATGGAAAATGCCAGCCTCCACAATCGTAAAGCAAAACAGCCAAATAAATATATATTTTTCAGCTGAAGAGGAAACGGACAGTGCCTTGGAACGTGATGGTAAGTTCATCTCCATCCCACGCGGGGAGAAGAGAGAGGAGGCGAGGTCCCTCAACGAAGAAGAGATCTGCAGGTCTTTTAAAATCTCCTCTCTCCTCTTACCGTGTACCATAAAACATAACGGCGATTTCATCAACTTGGCAGCAAACTGTGAGCTAATAAAAGAGCCTTGTTACAAAGACAATAAGAAGACAAAGTCATAAATGACAGACGTGGGCTGAGTCCTGACGTTAGACCCCAATTTCTCCAGCTCGACCGGGATCCGATGTTCATCAATTCAGTTAATCGTGTGGATGACCACCAATTTGTCCTTTTTTGCTTGCTCTTTCTTCACATTCCAGGGTATTTCTGCCCACCGGGGGTGCCTTGAAAAGGCAAATAGGAAATGTACACAGCATCAAGGCTTGCGATGTTGCCTTCGCAAGGTCTTTTTTTCCCTACTTCCTTCTAAGTTGGCTGTGAGGTAAGGAACCTTCCCACCACCAAGGCCTCACTGCTCCAGGTGTGGTCCTTGGACCAGCAACCCAAGCACCACTTGGGAGTTTATTAGAAATGCAGAGTCTCAGGCCCATGCCCAGACCTAGTGAATCCGAATCTGCATTTTAACAAGACGCCCGGGTGATCTGTGTGCACATAAAGTTTGAGAAGCACCACCCTGGAGAATCTCAAGGCCCTGGTCGGTGCTTGAGACTTTCTCGGTCTTTCTGTGAAAAGACAGAGGATTCAGGGCACCCGTGGGCCCATTTGACCTTGTACCTACAGAGAAGAATTGCAGCCTAATTCTTGGACAAGGTTCACTGTCCTTTTAGACTTTTAAAGATCTGGAAACTCAAGTAGGAGGCTAAAAGAGTTCACATCCTATTTACCTAGGAGGTTTTCCCTTCGGCGCTTAAAACCTTTCTAGAAGGCATAACACCGACCTCAGTGTGCCTGATATGGAAGTAGGGAAGTAGAGAAGGTTTTCCCCCAGAGGACCCTGAGACACATGCTGTTTCTTTGCACAGTTATATAAACAGGCTGCAGTGTGGTTGTCTTAACGTTTCATTTAGATTCCTACCCCACTGATTCAACAGTGGCTCAGGCAAATGATAGTAAACCAAATTCATGGTTCCGCCATGCCACGGTCCAGTCGTTTTGACGGTGGGAGAATGACCCCATCAGGGCTGTGTGCCTAATTAAGTACTTAGTCAATAACCCACTCCCTCTGGACCAAGCCATTTGCTTTCTCTATTGTGGGAACAAGATCAAACTGGGCAGTGAATGTGGGCAGTTCATGCAGGAACTCATATGAGGTGAGGACGGACTGATTGGAATTAGTTATTAGTTATTTCAGAACCAGTGCTGGAGATGGCAGAGAGAGAGCGCTTTCCTTCCTCGGGTGATTCCAATCCTCCTTCACAAAGGTGAGACAAGGACCACATCCAGCTCGCCAGGGGCACACGCATGTGGACCATTTAGAGCAAGCATCCTAATGTGCAGGCGTGTATCTCTCCAGGGAGGGCTCAGAAATTTGGGAACAGACCGTCGTTGGTATGTTGGTATGCACACAGCTCACGGCTGCACGAGGTCTCTAATTGTTTTGCAGTGAGATAAGAACCCTCCGTTTTATCCAAAGTCTCAGGACAGCTTATTGACTGCACTGTCTAGCTGTACAGCACATAACAGCATTGTTAGGGGAAATGTCAGCAAAGGCACTGAAGGGTGGAAAAACATGAAATCAGATTTCTCACATGACGAGGGCTTGGACAGTTGCTGGGCTTTGGCTCCCACTGAATGGGGCCGAGGATTCTTTTCAGGCTGATTTGATCAGACACCGCATAGCGTTTGTCCAGCCAACCCACCGCGCAGTTAACACATTTTAACAAGTCACCTCCTCTTCCTCCTCCCAGAAAGAGGTCTGGAACGGGCGGACACTTTACCAGTCGCTTCACAGAGAAATCATTTTCATAACATCCCGAGCCTCCTAAGACTTCATGTTGTATTCTTACATCAGCCATCTGCTAGGGTAGATGCATCCATACGACATCTTCTTCCGCTGGCACAATTAAAAGAGATTCTCTCCGTTCGAACCTTGTGTTACATTTACATTCAAAGTTACGTTGCTCTCTCTTTGCCCTTGCCCTCAAGGAATTGTGGGAATTCAAGTTAAGAGGCTTTTAATGGTTCTGTGATAACTGTGATTATAAACTGTGAATCAGGTTGTGGGAGCATCGAAGTTCAGCTGCATCTCAGGCAAAGACGTCACCGTTGCTTTTGATCCTCGGCTGAAATTTGGTTTCCAGTGTTCAGACGCCACCATTGTAAAAAAATAAAAAATAAAAGCCACCTCATTTGCTTTACAATTGCTTTGATAACAATTTTAAAGCCTTTAAACGCACATTTTCCTTTTGATATATTAGCAGTATCTAGAAACACATCCGTTGCTAAAAATTAAATTTCAAAGGCTACAATTGTATTTCCTGCTTCCTTTTAGATGCTGGGTTTATTTAAAACACATGCAACACGTTAGGCACGTGTGTGCACGCACACACACGCACTCACACGTACTCACGCGCTGCCTTCAACATTTCACTGCCAAATATTTAGAAATAAATTTTTACTGAGTTCTCTGAACATGTAATTACTGCTTTGAGGCTAGTTAATGAAAATATACTTTTCTTTGAAACATGTTGGCTCTACTAAATGAGACTTTCCTTGTGAGTCCATAGATGAATCGATGGTGAGCCTCCTTGAAAAAAAGAGGCATTCTGATCATTGTTGCCAGATGTCTCAAGCAAGCCTGCCAAGCTGGGGCCAGAAACACAGCCTTAAAATAGTAGGCACGGAACTGCACCATCAGCCAATTAGGGCCCTTAGAGCAAATTAGCTCTCATTTCCCATTGGCCAGAGCAGCTGGGACTTGTGCACGGACAGCCCGGGAACATTCCAGTGAGCATCTCCTACTGTGGCCAACTGTTGCTGGCATCCGAAAAAGCCGCAGAGAACAGTCAGACCCCAGTTTTAAAAAACTGCCTTGCTGAAACACCTCAACTCCCTTCCCAATAAGATCCCCATGGCCATCCCTGGAGAGCAGGGCATTGTCTAAGGCAAAATAATCCCTGTGGGTAGAATAGTTCCAAATGGCAAAGCCCTCACAAAGTTGGCCTCTAGAGAGAAGGTCTTACTCTCAGGTAAGAGAGCCCTTACCTACAGGCCATCCTTGAGGAGAAATCAATGAGGTTGGTTCAGTGGGAAATCCACAAGAATGGAAGCTGAGTGATCGAGCAACAGACAGTACATGATCTCCAGTTGGAGGTTGCATTCAACATCAATTTTAAAAGAGACATTTGAACAGAAAGCCATGGGAAGCATCGAACCCTTAAAGACCAGTTCATCTGTAAGGAACAAAGGACCACTGAAGCAGAAAGTCGCATCTACAAAGGTCAGCTCTTGGCAACACATGCCCCACTGGGCAGCCAGGAGCACTTCAGACACTGTCCAGTGATGCTGCCAGCACTGACATCAGGACCAAGAATTAAGAAATTACTATTGGCAGCAAAGAGTGATTTGGTTGCAATAGCTCTCCAAAAGCCTTAAAAATATCCATGTTTGTGATCCAGTAATTTTACTTCTGAAAATTTACCACAATACCCACATGTTTGCACAAAGATGTATCCCGAAGTATGCTCATTATACTATTTGTTAGAGAAAAAAAAAAAATCGAAACATAAAGTTGAACCCAATGCAGTCATGAAAAACATAGAAGAATGACAACAGAAAAATGTTTACATTGCATTGTACAGTCAAAAAGAAAGGTAAATACTTCTACAGGATGATCCTCTTTTGTAAAAATGTGCATACGTATTCATGGAAAGTGGAAAGTTACACTAAAATTTTAGAATTAATTGAATTTCTTTTTTTTCTTCATTGAGCTTCTCCAAATTTCCATAATGAGCATGTCTTGCTATCGTGGTAGGAAACAAAGCTAAAAGAATTTAAAAAGAAGGTATAGCAAAGCAAGTAATGCACGATCAATGTCTTGCAACAGTTCAGGCCCGGACAAGGAGAAGGGCATGTAAATTAAGCTATAAAGTATACAGAATCCGTGATGTCTGCTTAGAGCAGAGAGGGCTAGACTGACTATGGTCAAATCATGAATTTACATGTGTTCCAGGAAAGTGTTTTACAGGCAATCCTCCACATTGCATTAGGTGCTGAAGGTACCACGGTCAATTATCAGTGGTTCATACTCTAGAGGGCCCACGGCCTGAATGAGGAATGCGTCCACACTTCCAAAGAAGCATTTCATTCCACCCTGGTGGCAGGCAAAGTTCCCCCATCAGCTCTAGTGGAATCCACCTTAATAAGCTTTGCATTATGGAAAGTAAAATCATATAAAGCTTAAAGTCAGCAGCAGCATGACCCTTGGCCTTAACCCAGACTTTTAAGAGTAAGACCTTGAAGTCAAACAACGAGGAATAATGCAGTTTCAAGTTCCAGCAGTAGCTCTGGAAGCTCTCTAGCTGCTGAGATCTTTAAGCAGGAATGCTAAGACATGCTCAAACGTCTTCACGGGCTCTTCTGAACACAATCTGAAACTTTCAGTGCTTCGCATCCTCAGGAATCAGACCCCAAAAAGGTAGATCAGGTCAATTTGGGATACCTCTCCTCTCCACTACTGAAAAGCTTTTGCCATGATTTCTTCGATACAAGCGTTAATTTTTATAGTTAATAGATCACCTGACAGACTTCCACCTGACAGGGGGTTAAGGCAGGCCCCAAGGGCACTGGCCAAGTGATCAAGGCCAAGGCTCAGTCCTAAGGACCAGAGTTGATAACTTCCATATTTGATTTATTCCATTATTAATCACCCTATCAATATCATTAACATAAAGTAACATATTTTTCTGTTAAACAAAATAGGCATTTTCATCCTGCATCTTTGTTGACCATGTTTTCTGGATTTTAGTGCAGTTGGACTCTTTGGTCTGAAAATATTGCCAACCTCTGTTCTAACCCAATCCAGTGGAGTAAAACAGAGTTTTTAAAAGTGTGTCTTGAATTATCTGTTGTGTGTTCTCTAAGTTGTACAGTAAAGCAAAAGCCACCTGAATGCTAATACCTCAATATTTCTCTGTATTTCTCAATATTCTCAATATTTCTCTGCAGGACAAAAATTCCAACATTTAGAAATGTATAAGCAGTGGCAGGGATGGCGTCTGGAGGCAGCGTTGGCCGGTGGGTGAGAACACAGCATGGGGTGCTTGCACCCCAGCACCGCTACTTACTTGGTGTGTGATCTTGAGCAAGTTACTTAATCTCTTTGTGCATCAGTTTTATCACCTGTAAAATGGAAATAAAAAACTAGTACCTACCACTTTGGGTTATTGTAAGGATTGAAGCTATTGATACAGGTCAAATGCACACAAAAAAGTGCCTGACACATAGTTAGGTGGAAATAAATGTTAGCTCTTTTGACTATATGTTAGTGGTCCCCCGAAGTGCATGAATTTTGTCAAGAGGCCCATGGGAACTCAGTGGTGGTGAGGGCAGAAGGAGGAGGGGGCCTAGGAAATCAGAGATGGGCAGAACCAGAGCTAAGGACCCGTTTTGAGGCTCTGGAGGTCTCTCCATACAGTCGGGGCTTTGGGATGTAAAGGAGGCTGTGGCAGAGGCAGATGCTCTCCGGGCCAACCAGAAAAGCCCACCAAGAAGACATTCTAATTCTCAAAGATGGCTTCTCCAGGATTCTCCCAGGCCCTGACCTTGGATTCTGCCTTTCATTCTCTTCCTGGTTCAGACATGAGACCCCATGCAGCTGTGTTGGCATCTGTTCTTCTTATGACTTGGAGGTAGGGGGGTGCAGCCAGGTGGCATGTGAGTGGGTTGAGGGCGAGGAGGAGTGCTGTGCAGAAGGGGCCCCCCGAGCACCACACGGGGAGCCTGGAAGTCTCAAAGGCAAATACGGATTCTGCACAGCTTTGCTAATGGAAAGGCTTGCTTCGGTCTGAATTGAGGTCTTCCAAGAAAAATCGCCAGCAGTGACAGGCTCTTCAATATGGGATCTAGCCACAGGCCAAAGATCAAGCTTCGCTGAACCAGAGAGAGGGAAGAAATGACAGTCAAACATCTTCTTTTTCCGCACACAGACTGTAATCAGCTCTCCACAAGGTCATCCTGGAACTCCAAGGACAGTCCAGACCCTCCTGGCTCTCCTCAGTAATGGACGGAGGCAATGGTGCAGATAATCCAGCCAAACGGTGTGCAATCCAAAAGCCATTTCCATTTGGCCTTGGGAGAAGTTTCCGTGCTCATTCTGAGTGTGGGTGTATGCGAGCCTCCCCGCCAGATCTGGGGTGCATGTTGGGGTCTGGGCAGGTCCCAAGCTGAGGCTACCCTCAGAGGGAGGCATCTCCCAGCAGCAGTTGTGTGGACTCTGGTCACTGCAGAGCACGGGCGGCTTTGCCGGCCGGTCAGGATGGGATGTGGGTAGGGGTTCTCCACCTGCCCCCCTTCCCTGGTCCATTCTCCATCCTTGTCTGACTTGTCCAGAGGGCTGACCCTGCCAACAGCATCACCTGGGCTCCTTTGCCTTCTGGCTTTCTGGCAGGTTTGAGTGATAGGACGCGGGAGAAGAGAAAGGAGGGAAAACCTGGGATATCTCTTCCCTACTTCCTTCCTCTTCTGGCATAATTTCTCTGGTAACCTCTATTTTCCTTCCACCTCTGCCCCAGTTCCAGTCTTCACTGAGCTCCAGAACACCACTCCCTCCCTTATGCCTTTGGTCCCCTGGTGGTAGGGACAAAGCCTTGTAGTCCCACGTGTGTCCATGAGTGATGCCTTCATTAATGCATTTTCACTAAACCGTCTGGAGTGAGCTCTGTTTCCCGCTGAACCCTGGCGGACAGAGGGTGGTACAGGATGGGGCTGAAGTTGGAGCTGGAGCTGAGAGCCTGGGAGGGCTGAAGCAGAGAGGCATCTCAATACCTGCTCAGAGCACAGCCCCTCCCTAGATCTGACTGAAGCCCACTGCCCCTTTTTGTGTAGAGGCCGCTTGGCTCTGCCTAGCCTGCCCCCCATTCCAGACAAGTGCCGTCAGGTACAACCCATCTGAATAATTCAGTGTTGGAGGCCAACTCTTCCTTGTGATCATCTGGGATGACCAACTTCCCTTGGAAATGGAGACATCACATTTTAAAAGGAGAGACTTACATGTGGAATCTAGAAAAATGGTACAGATGAAACTATTTTCAGGGCAGGAATAGAGACGCAGACGTAGAGAACGGATGTGTGGACACAGGGCAGAGGGGAAGGGAGGGTGGGATGAATTGTGAAATTGGGGTTGACATATATACACTGCTGTGTGTAAAATAAATAGCTAGTGGGAACCTGCTGTATAGCACAGGGAGCTCAGCTGGGTGCTCTGTGATAACCTAGATGAGTGAGATGGGGGTAGGGGGGAGGCAGGTCCAAGGGGGAGGGGATATATGTATACATATAGCTGATTCACTTCATTGTACAGCAGAAACTAACACAACATTGTAAAGCGACTACCCCAATAAAAAAAAATAAAAAGATAAAAGGAGCGACTTACCCAACATCCTTGAATTTTCCTTCTGAGCCCCCTTCTCTAATCCTGTCTTCTTAAAACTGGGATTGGGATTGTATGAGAGGATCTTTCATTGATCACCAGTTCCTTGACCTTGACCCTGACCCTATCTTCTATAATCACCACCCGCGTTCTTTCTCCTTAGTCTGCTCAACTTTCTGGCTTCCCGTTGGTTGAAGCCATAGCTGCTCCAACTCTGCCTCTGTGACAATCCATTTGCTTGTTCTATTGCTGGACAATTCAGTTGTTTCTGATAGTTCTAACATCTAGTTATATTGCAGAGCTTCTGGCCTCTGTGAATGGCACCACCATCCATCCAGTTCCACACACCAAAGACTTGGGTGTCATCCTCGTACCGTTCTTTCCTCCACTCCCCAAATCCAAGCCATCCCCAAGTCTTGGCATATCTCTCTAATGAACCCACCTCTCTTGAACTCTGCTTCCAACACCCTGGTTTAAGTGACACTATTTCTCAACTGGGTGGCTGCCTCCTTCCAGGAATCCCCACATCCACACTGCCCTCCTCACCAAGCCATCCTGTACCCCGTAGGCTTTGAAACTGTAAATCAAACCATGTCAACTCTTAAAACCCCTTCAGAGGTCTCCATTACGCTGAGCACAAAGACAGTCTTTCCTGGGTCCATAGACCCCTGGCCGCTCTGGCCCCTGCCCTTGCCTCCGGCTGCGTCTCGCACCATCTTCCCCTCCCTTTCTGCATTCCCTCCACAGACCTCAATCTGCTCCCATTGACCTTAGTACACTGCTCTGCCCCATGCCCACCTTACCCCTTTATCTCCCTGACTCCTATTCATCCTTCAGATCTTAAACATCACGTCCTCTAGACCAAGTCGGTTCGCCCAGGTAAGTGTAGAAACCTGAACCTTCCTTCAAAGCTCCCATCACAGTTTGTAATACGTCATGTGTTCTACTAGCTTCATAAACCCAGGAATTACCTTTGGTTTTGCTCTCACCCCCACATCCTGGTACACGGCAGATGCTTAATACTCTTGAATAAATGATAGGTTTTTTTCTATTAAAAATATGCTACAGACAAATTTCTGGGTCAACATGGCCAACTTACCACATGCTTCTATTTCCTCTCCTTCTGGAATCCCTCCAATAAAGGAATTTTTCAAAGGTGTAGACCCACAAGAACGAAGAGAACTAAAGAAGAGACAATAAGGAAAGAAAGATTCAGCAGATTTTTTTGGAATATACAAAGCAGGTGGAGAAACAGTAGCAGATGCAGCAAAGAGCAGCAGCTACATCTCAGGTGCCACTAGGAAGTTAGCCAGGTGACACACACAGAACTGGGAGACACAGATAGTGTGGAAAGTGGGGGCAGGGCAAGTCGGGGGCTGAAAACAGAGGATTGGTTGAAAATTTGTAGACAGAAGGGTTAAACCCTCACTCCTTTCCCACCCTATGTAGCCAAGCAACTATTCCTCCCATCTCCACTCTGACATCACCAGCAGGCTAGCAGAGGCTTATCCTCCAGATAAAATGAACCTGAGAGCCTCCACAGGTGAGACATGAGACATGGAGGTGAAGGAGCACAGGACTAAAAATGGGCAATTCAGTGAAAGGCTAATAATCACAGTTAATCTGGAGAAAAGCCCTTAGGCACAGGGACACAGCTTCTGGCAGCCACAAGTTGGCCAGAGCACACTGAATGGTCTCCAGACAGGGGCAGGGCAGAGATAGAGTCCATTACAATGAACACATGTGATGTGACAGCCGCAATTTGATCCTGGATCAGCAAAAGAAGAAAGGCAGCTATAAAGGATGACATGAGACCATTGGGGAATTCAAATACAGACTCTATATTGGATTTTATTTTATGATAATAGTATTATGCAAATATAGGTGAATGTCCTTGTTCTGAGAAGAGCTACGCTGAAGTATTTAGGATGGAGGCATCACAATACCTGTACCTTCCAAATATTCAACAAAGGAAATTATACTCATATAGATATACATGTGAATATATGTATAGAGAGATAGAAATATAAGTGGGTGGATGGATGGATGATAGACCAACTGACCAGGAGAGAAAAAGACAAAATCAGAGGAAGCTGATGTGGCAAAATGTTAACAATAATGAGGCTAGGTGTGGAGTATTCAGGTGTTTGTTGTTCTGTTCTTTAGGTTTTTTTAATAGTAGGCTTGAAACTTTTCAAAATAAAACAGAAAAAAAAAAAAAAGAATCCAAGTAGCATAACCATTTCTCAGCAGCAGCACTGAAAGCTAAAACCAATAACAAGGGTGCCTTATACTGAATGATTTTTCAGTTCAGGTTTCTATTCCCAGCCAAACTATCTTCCCAAATAGTAAGGGTAAAACAAATATATTTTTAACACATGCAAGAACTCAATATTTTTATATCCCATGTAAATTTTCTCAGGAAACTATTGAAATATGTGCTTCGAACAACACAGATGGGATGCGGGAAACAACAGGAGAAAGCAGGGAAGACACAGGATGCAGTGGTGCAAAGAAACATCCACTCCAGACTGGAGCAGGAGGATACTGGGCTTCTGCAAAAAGACGAAAAACAAAACAAAACAAAAAAGAACTCTTGTGCCTGCCCCAGTGGAACTTGCTATCAGTAAACATGTAGCAGGGCATTAAGGAAAATGTAGTGATGATAGTACATACAAAACTGAGCAAATGTAAAGTTGATGTCACTGTTAACTCCAGAAAAAAAAGAGTATTCCGGAAAATAGACAAGGGGCTAGAGCACGTCTGGCTCAGCAGCTGACAACATTTGTAAAGTTACAATAGACAAAACACTGATTTATTATTTAACCAAAACTATGCGAGGGTGGGGGTGGGGAGTGTGTAGAAAAGTAGGGAGTTGTTGTAATTAAGTCCTCACATGTCTGATTTAACATGTCTGGAAATTAAAAGATAATGTTAAGGGCTTCCCTGGTGGCGCAGTGGTTAAGAATCCGCCTGCCAATGCAGGGGACACGGGTTCGAGCCCTGGTCCGGGAAGATCCCACATGCTGCAGAGCAACTAAGCCCGTGCACCACAACTACTGAGCCTGCGCTCTAGAGCCCGCGTGCCACAACTACTGAAGCCCACGCGCCTAGAGCCTGTGCTCCACAACAAGAGAAGCCACCGCAATGAGAAACCAGCGCACTGCAATGAAGAGTAACCCCCGCTCGCCGCAACTAGAGGAAGCCCGTGCATAGCAACGAAGACCCAATGCAGTCAAAAATAAATAAATAAATAAATTTTTTTTAAAAAAAAGATAATGTTAAAAAATGATTAATCAAGAAATAGCCATCCAAAACAACTGAAAGCAGAGGCTCAGATGGATATTTGGATATCCATGTTCATAGCAGCATTTGCAGCAGCCAAAAGGTGGAAACAACCTAAATTCACAGGCAGATGAATGCATAACCAAAATGTGGCATATACATATAATGGAATATTACTCAACCTTAAGAAGGAAGGAAGTTCTGACACCTGCTGCAGCATGGCTGAGTTTTGAAGACTTTATGCTCGGTGAGATAAGCCGGTCACAAAAAGACAAATATTGTGATTCCACTTCTATGAGGTACCTAGAATAGGCAAATTCATAGAGACAGAAAATAGAGGTTATGAGGGGCTGAGGGGATGGGGGAGTGGAGAGCTATTGCTTAATGGGCACAGAGTTTCTGTTTGGGAAGGTAAAAAAGCTGTGGAGTTGGATGGTGGTGATGGTCCCACAACATTGTGGATGTGCTTAATGCCACCGAACTGCACACTTAAAAATGGATTAAATGGATTAAAAGAAATACTTGTATACGAATAATATTTGGAGTTACAGTGGGAACCAACAGGAGCAACAGTCAGGAGTTGTGAGCACTCACCACCTGGAAGTGACATGGGGAGACGGGAGGAACGTGGCCAGAAACTGCTCCTTTTTATTACAGTCCTTTCTGCACAGTTTGACTTTTAAAAGTACAGTGTTCACATTCCTACAGGCCTGCTTTAAATACTTTATGTATATGCTCATTTAATTCTCGTATCACTATGAGGTAGGTGTCTGTTCCACATTTTGGAGAAAGAAAACAGATCGAGGGAGGTGGAGAGGGCTCCAGCCTGGGCAGGCTGACTCCAGAATCCCTGCTCTCAATTATTCTACTTTGCTGCCTTTAATGCATGTGTATTACTGTGATACAAGTAAAATATTAATTTTAAAAATATGCTTGTATACATATTTTATGCGCTAGTGTAAGATTATCAGATTCCTGGGAGTGGAACACCCCCAATTTCTATAAAAGATGAAACATGGCATTCAGTTCATCATGTGGGCATAAAAGCTACTGGAATAACACTGATACTGACATTATGCTCATTTTATTATGGAACTGAAGCACAGAAGCAAATGACTTGTCTTTGTATTATAATTTTTTTTAACATCTTTATTGGAGTATAATTGCTTTAAAAAGGTGTGTTAGTTTCTGCTTTATAACAAAGTGAATCAGCTATACATATACATATATTCCCATATCTCCTCACTCTTGTGTCTCCCTCCCACCCTCCCTATCCCATCCCTCTAGGTGGTCACAAAGCACCAAGCTAATCTCCCTGCTCTATGCGGCTGCTTTCCACTAGCTATCTATCTACATTTGGTAGTGTATATATGTCCATGCCACTCTCTCACTTCGTCCCAGCTTACCCTTCCCCATCCCCGTGTCCTCAAGTCCATTCTCTATGTCTGCATCTTAATTCCTGTCCTGCCCATAGGTTCTTCAGAACCATTATTCTTTTAGATTCCATATATATGTTTTAGCATATGGTATTTGTTTTTCTCTTTCTGACTTACTTCACTCTGTATGACAGACTCTAGTTCCATCCACCTCACTACAAATAGCTCAATTTCATTTCTTTTTATGGCTGAGTAATATTCCATTGTATATATGTGTCACATCTTCTATATCCATTCATCTGTTGATTGACATTTAGGTTGCTTCCATGTCCTGGCTACTGTAAAGAGAGCTGCAATGAACATTGTGGTACATGACTCTTTTTGAATTATGGTTTTCTCAGGGTATATGACCAGTAGTGGGATTGCTGGGTCATATGGTGGTTCTGTTTTTAGTTTTTTGAGGAACCTCCATACTGTTCTCCATAGTGGCTGTATCAATTTACATTCCCACCAACAGTGCAAGAGGGTTCCCTTTTCTCCACACCCTCTCCAGCATTGTTTCTAGATCTTTTGATGATGGCCATTCTGACTGGTGTGAGGTGATACCTCATTGTAGTTTTGATTTGCATTTCTCTAATGATTAGTGATGTTGAGCATCCTTTCATGCGTTTGCTGGCAATCTGTACCTCTTCTTTGGAGAAATGTCTATTTAGGTCTTCTGACCATTTTTGGATTGGGTTGTTTGTTTTTTTGATATTGAGCTGCATGAGCTGCTTGTAAATTTTGGAGATTAATCCTTTGTCAGTTGCTTCATTTGCAAATATTTTCTCCCATTCTGAGGGTTGTATTTTCATCTTGTTTATGGTTTCCTTTGCTGTGCAATAGCTCTTAAGTTTCATTAGGTCCCATTTGTTTATTTTTGTTTTTATTTCCATTTCTCTAGGAGGTGGGTCAAAAAGGATCTTGCTGTGATTTATGTCATAAGAGTGTTCTGCCTATGCTGTCCTCTAAGAGTTTTATAGTGTCTGGCCTTACATTTAGGTCTTTAATCCATTTTGAGTTTATTTTTGTATATGGTGTTAGGGAGTGTTCTAATTTCATTCTTTTCCATGTAGCTGTCCAGTTTTCCCAGCACCACTTATTGAAGAGGCTGTCTTTTCTCCATTGTATATTCTTGCCTCCTTTAGCAAAAATAAGGTGACCATATGGGCGTGGGTTTATCTCTGGGCTTTCTATCCTGTTCCACTGATAGATATTTCTGTTTTTGTGCCAGTACCATACTGTCTTAATTACTGTAGCTTTGTAGTATAGTCTGAAGTCAGGGAGCCTGATTCCTCCAGCTCTGTGTTTCTTTCTCAAGATTGCTTTGGCTATTCGGGGTCTTTTGTGTTTCCATATGAATTGTAAAATTTTTTGTTCTAATTCTGTGAAAAATGCCATTGGTAGTTTGATAGGGATTGCACTGAATCTGTAGATTGCTTTGGATAGTATAGTCACTTTCACAATGTTGATTCTTCCAATCCAAGAACGTGGTATATCTCTCCATCTGTTTGTATCATCTTTAATTTCTTTCATCAGTGTTTTATAGTTTTCTAGGTCTTTTGTCTCCTTAGGTAGGTTTATTCATAGGTATTTTATTCTTTTTGTTGCAGTGGTAAATAGGAGTGTTTCCCTAATTTCTCTTGTATTATAATTTTTAACAGGTCTCCCTGGTTTTTGCAGCCCCCCCAATTTTCCCTCTCCGCTCCCCTGTCACAGTGATCATCACCATAATGGTACCTGTGGAATAAAACACAAGAAAAATGAGCACTGAGACAGTAAATCAAGCTTCTTTTACAAATAGAGGAAAGCAATTTTTCAGTTAGAAAACATGTTGAAATATTATTTTTACAGTGAAAATAGTTACATCACAATTTAAAATTACATTTCCACTTGAAATGGAGTCGATTTGCACCACCTACTGGAATATACAGATCTATATATTCAGAGGTTTCAAAATTATAAAACCACTTTTAAATTTTAGAGTTACATGTCTAGTTATCTTAAAGAGATCAGCCCCTTTGACATGCTGGAAATACCAAATGCTAATTTACTTCAGGGACCATTTTCTAAAACAAACTTTCTTTAAAAGCCAAATATAATCATCTAGCTAAATTAACAGATTGTACAGCTGCTTATAAAAATGAAATGATTAAGCCAAATGCATCAACCAAAGAGATAAAAATGTAAATTAGAAGCAAAACTGAAATCAATACACATTATCAGTTGCTAACTCACTATTAAAAAAGAGGATTCAAACAGACAAATGGAAAATGGCAGGAAACATAAGCAAACAGGATAATAAACAGAACATAACTCAACATTAATTTAAAAATAACTCACCCAATGAAAATTTGATAGTGTTTATACCCAAAGTAATAATCATTGTCATGGCTTAAATACAGCCAAACATCAACACACAAAGTATTTGTATTTAGGTTTTTTGACATTTTAAAGGAAACATCCACAGAAAATTTCATGTTTCATTACAAACTACTCCAAGCAATAAACTTCTCAGAGAGAATTTCAAGATGGCAGAGGAGATGTGGAGATCACCTTCCTCCCCACAAATACATCAGAAATGCATCTACATGTGGAACAACTCCTAAAGAACACCTACTGAATGCTGGCAGAAGACCTCAGACTTCCCAAAAGGCAAGAAACTCCCCACGTACCTGGGTAGGTCAAAAGAAAAAAGAAAAAGAGACAAAAGAATAGGGACGGGACCTGCACCTCCGGGAGGGAGCCATGAAAGAGGAAAAGTTTCCACACGCTAGGAATCCCCTTCACTGGCAGAGATGGGGGGTGGCAGGGGGGAAGCTTCGGAGCCACGGAGGAGAGTGCAGCAACAGGGGTGTGGAGGGCAAAGCGGAGAGATTCCCGCACAGAGGATTCATGCCGACCAGCACTCACCAGCCCGAGAGGCTTGTCTGCTCCCCCGCCGGGGCGGGCGGGGGCTGAGAGCTGAGGCTCAGGCTTCGGAGGTCAGATCCCAGGGAGAGGACTGGGGTTGGCTGCATGGACACAGCCTGAAGGGGGCTAGTGTGCCGCAGCTGGCCAGGAGGGAGTCCAGGAAAATGTCTGGACCTGCCTAAGAGGCAAGAGACCATTGTTTCAGGGTGCGCGAGGAGAGGGTATCAGAGCACCGCCTAAACAGGCTCCAGAGAGGGGCGCAAGCCGCGGCTATCAGCGCGGACCCCAGAGACGGACACAAGACACTAAGGCTGCTGCTGCTGCAGCCACCAAGAAGCCTGTGTGCAAGCACAGGGCACTATCCACACCTCCCCTCCTGGGAACCTGTGCAGCCCGCCACTGCCAGGGTCCCGTGATCCAGGGTCAACTTCCCCGGGAGAACACACGGCACACCTCAGGCTGTTGCAATGTAACATCGGCCTCTGCCGCCACAGGCTCGCCCCGCATTCCGTACTCCTCCCTCCCCACAGCCTGAGTGAGCCAGAGCCCACTAATCAGCTGCTGCTTTAACCCCATCCTGTCTGGGCAGGGAACATACGCCCTCAGGCGGCCTACATGCAGAGGTGGGTCCAAATCCAAAGCTGAACCCCGGGAGCTGTGCGAACAAAGAAGGGAAAGGAAAATCTCTCCCAGCAGCCTCAGGGGCAGCAGATTAAATCTCCACAATCAACTTGATTCCTGCATCTCAGGAATACCTGAATAGACAACAAATCATCTCAAAATTGAGGCGGTGGACTTTGGGAGCAACTGTAGACTTGGGGTTTGCTTTCTGCATCTAATTTGTTTCTGGTTTTATGTTTATCTCAGTTTAGTATTTAGAGTTTACTATCATTGATACATTTGCTTATTGATTTGGTTGATTTTATATATATAGATACTTTGTTTTTTACCTTTTTCTCTTTTTGTGAGTGTGTATGTGTATGCTTCTTTGTGTCATTTTGTCTGTATAGCTTTGCTTTTACCATTTGTCCTAGGGTTTTGTCTGTCCATTTTTTTTGTTTGTTTGTTTTTGGTTTTTTTAGTATAGTTTTTAGCACTTGTTATCATTAGTGAATCTGTTTTTTGGTTTGGTTGCTCTCTTCTTTCTTTTTTTTCTTTTTTTAATTACTTTTAATTTTTTTAATTTGTAATAATTAAAAAATTTTTTTATTTTAATAACTTTATTTTATTCTTTCTTTTCTTTCTTTCTCCCTCTCTCTCTCTCTCCCCCCCCCCTTTCTTTCTTTTTTATCTCCCTTTTCTTCTGAGCCGTGTAGCTGACAGGGTCTTGCTGCTCCAGCTGGGAGTCAGGCCTGTGTCTCTGAGGTGGGAGAGCTGAGTTCAGGACATTGGTCCACCAGAGACCTCCCGGCTCCACGTAATATCAAACGGCAAAAGCTCTTCCAGAGATCTCCATCTCAACGCTAAGACCAAGCTCCACTCAACGACCAGCAATCTATAGTGCTGGACACCCTATGCCAAACAACTAGCAAGACAGGAATACACCCCACCCATTAGCAGAGAGGCTGCCTAAAATCATAAGGTCACAGACACCCCAAAACACACCACCGGATGCAGTCCTTCCCACCAGAAAGACAAGATCCAGCCTCATCCACCAGAACACAGGCACTAGTCCCCTCCACCAGGAAGCCAACACAACCCACTGAACCAACCTTAGCCATGGGGGGCAGACACCAAAAACAACAGGAACTACAAACCTGCAGCCTGGGAAAAGGAGACCCCAAACACAGTAAGTTAAGCAAAATGAGAAAACAGAGAAACACACAGCAGATGAAGGAGCAAGGTAAAAACTCACCAGACCAAACAAATGAAGAGGAAATAGGCAGTCTACCTGAAAAAGAATTCACAGTAATGATACTAACTAAACATGATCTAAAATCTTGGAAATAGAATGGAGAAAACACAAGAAACGTTTAACAAGGACCTAGAAGAACTAAAGAGCAAACAAACAATGATGAACAACACAGTAAATGAAAATAAAAATTCTCTAGAAGGAATCAACAGCAGAATAACTGAGGCAGAAGAACAGATAAGTGACCTGGAAGATAAAATAGTGGAAATAACTACTGCAGAGCAGAATAAAGAGAAAAGAATGAAAAGAATTGAGGACAGTATCAGAGACCTCTGGGACAACACTAAATGCACCAACATTTGAATTATAGAGGTCGCAGAAGAAGAAGAGAAAAAGAAAGGGTCTGAGAAAATATTTGAAGAGATTATAGTTGAAAACTTCCCTAATATGGGAAAGGAAATAGTCAATCAAGTCCAGGAAGCATAGACAGTCCCATACAGGATAAATCCAAGGAGAAACACGCCAAGATACATATTAATCAAACTATCAAAAATTAAATACAAAGAAAAAATATTAAAAGCAGTAAGGGAAAAACAACAAATAACATACAAGGGAATCCCCATAAGGTTAACAGCTGATCTTTCAGCAGAAACTCTGCAAGCCAGAAGGGAGTGGCAGGACATATTTAAAGTGATGAAAGGGAAAAACCTACAACCAAGATTACTCTACCCAGCATGGATCTCACTCAGATTCGACAGAGAAATTAAAACCTTCACAAATGAGCAAAAGCTAAGAGAATTCAGCATCACCAAACCAGCTTTACAACAAATGCTAAAGGAACTTCTCTAGACAGGAAACACAAGAGAAGGAAAAGACCTACAATAACAAACCCAAAACAATTAAGAAAATGGGAATAGGAACATACATATCAATAATTACCTTAAATGTAAATGGATTGAATGCTCCAACCAAAAGACATAGACTGGCTGAATGGATACAAAAACAAGACCAGTATATATGCTGTCTACAAGAGACCCACTTCACACCTAGGGATATATACAGACTGAAAGTGAGGGGATGGAAAAAGATATTCCATGCAAATGGAAATCAAAAGAAAGCTGGAGTAGCAATTCTCATATCAGACAAAATAGACTTTAAAATAAAAACGCTTACAAGAGACAAAGAAGGACACTACCTAATGATCAAGGGATCAATCCAAGAAGAAGACATAACAATTGTAAATAATTATGCACCCAACATAGGAGCACCTCAATACGTAAGGGAAATGCTAATAGCCATAAAAGGGGAAATCAACAGTAACACAATCATAGTAGGGGACTTTAACATCCCACTTTCACCAATGGACAGATCATCCAAAATGAAAATAAATAAGGAAACACAAGCTTTAAATGATGCATTAAATAAGATGGACTTAATTGATATTTATAGGACGTTCCATCCAAAAACAACAGAATACACTTTTTTCTCAAGTGCTCATGGAACATTCTCCAGGATAGATCATATCTTGGGGTCACAAATCAAGCCTTGGTAAATCTAAGAAAATTGAAATTGTATCAAGTATTTTTTCTGACCACAACACTATGACACTAGATATCAATTACAGGAAAAAATCTGTATAAAATACAAACACATGCAGGCTAAACAATACACTACTAAATAATCAAGAGATCACTGAAGAAATCAAAGAGTAAATCAAAAAATACGAAGAAACAAATGACAATGAAAACATGATGATGCAAAACCTATGGGTTGCAGCAAAAGCATTTGCAAGAGGGAAGTTTATAGCAATACAATCCTACCTCAAGAACCAAGAAACATCTCAAATAAACAACCTAACTTTACACCTAAAGCAATTAGAGAAAGAAAAACAAAAAAATCCCAAAGTTAGCAGAAGGAAAGAAATCATAAAGATCAGATCAGAAATAAATGAAAAAGAAATGAGGAAAACAAATGCAAAGATCAATAAAACTAAAAGCGTTTTTTTGAGAAGATAAATAAAATTGATAAACCGTTAGCCAGATTCATGAAGAAAAAAAGGGAGAAGACTCAAATCAATAGAATTAGAGATGAAAAAGGAGAAGTAACAACTGACACTGCAGAAATACAAAGGATCATGAGAGATTGCTACAAGCAACTCTATGCCAATAAAATGGACAACCTGGAAGAAATGGACAAATTCTTAGAAAAGCACAACCTCTGAGACTGAACCAGGAAGAAATAGAAAATATAAACAGACCAATCACAAGTAATGAAATTGAGACTGTGATTAAAAATCTTCCAACAAACAAAAAAGCCCAGGACCAGATGGCTTCACAGGAGAATTCTATCAAACACTTAGAGAAGAGCTAACAGTTATCCTTCTCAAACTCTTCCAAAATATAGCAGAGGGAGGAACACTCCCAAACTCTTTCTACAAGGCCACCATCGCCCTGATACCAAAACTAGACAAGGATGTCACAAAGAAATAAAACTACAGGCCAATATCACTAATGAACATAGATGCAAAAATCCTCAGCAAAATACTAGCAAACAGATTCCAACAGCACATTAAAAGGATCATCCACCATGACCAAGTGGGGTTTATCCCAGGAATGCAAGGATTCTTCAATATACACAAATCAATCAATGTGATAAACCATATTAACAAAATGGAGGAGAGAAACCACATGATTATCTCAATAGATGCAGAAAAAGCTTTCGACATAATTCAACACCCATTTATGATAAAAACCCTCCAGAAAGTAGGCATAGAGGGAACTTACCTCAACATAAAAAAGGCCATATATGACAAACCCACAGCCAACATCGTTCTCAATGGTGAAAAACTGAAACCATTTCCCCTAAGATCAGGAACAAGACAAGGTTGTCCACTCTCACCAGTATTATTCAACATAGTTTTGGAAATTTTAGCCACAGTAATCAGAAAAGAAAAAGAAATAAAAGGAATCCAAATCGGAAAAGAAGATGTAAAGCTGTCACTGTTTGCAGATGACATGATACTATACATAGAGAATCCTAAAACTGCCGCCAGAAAACTACTAGAGCTAATCAATGAATTTGGTAAAGTAGCAAGATACAAAATTAATGCACAGAAATCTCTTGCATTCCTATACACTAATGATGAAAAATCTGAAAGAGAAATTAAGGAAACACTCCCATTTACCACTGCAACAAAAAGAATAAAATACCTAGGAATAAACCTACCTAAGGAGACAAAAGACCTGTATGCAGAAAACTATAAGACACTGATGAAGGAAATTAAAGATGATACCAACAGATGGAGAGATATACCACGTTCTTGGGTTGGAAGAATCAACATTGTGAAAGTGACTATACTACCCAAAGCAATCTACAGATTCAATGCAATCCCTATCAAACTACCAATGGCATTTTTCACAGAACTAGAACAAAAAATTTCACAATTTGTATGGAAACACAAAAGACTCCAAATTGCCAAAGCAATCTTGAGAAAGAAACACAGAGCTGGAGGAATCAGACTCCCTGACTTCATACTATACTACAAAGCTACAGTAATCAAGACAGTATGGTACTGGCACAAAAACAGAAACATCTATCAATGGAACAGGATAGAAAGCCCAGAGATAAACCCATGCACATATGGTCACCTTATTTTTGATAAAGGAGGCAAGAATATACAATGGAGAAAAGACAGCCTCTTCAATAAGTGGTGCTGGGAAAACCGGACAGCTACATGGAAAAGAATGAAATTAGAACACTCCCTAGCACCATATACAGAAATAAACTCAAAATGGATTAAAGACCTAATTGTAAGACCAGACACTATTAAACTCTTAGAGGAAAACATAGGCAGAACACTCTATGACATAAATCACAGCAAGATCCTTTTTGACCCACCTCCTAGAGAAATGGAAATAAAAACAAAAATAAACAAATGGGACCTAATGAAACTTAAGAGCTATTGCACAGCAAAGGAAACCATAAACAAGATGAAAATACAACCCTCAGAATGGGAGAAAATATTTGCAAATGAAGCAACTGACAAAGGATTAATCTCCAAAATTTACAAGCAGCTCATGCAGCTCAATATCAAAAAAACAAACAACCCAATCCAAAAATGGTCAGAAGACCTAAATAGACATTCCTCCAAAGAAGAGATACAGATTACCAACAAACACATGAAAGGATGCTCAACATCACTAATCATTAGAGAAATGCAAATCAAAACTACAATGAGGTATCACCTCACACCAGTCAGAATGGCCATCATCAAAAAATCTAGAAACAATAAATGCTGAAGAGGGTGTAGAGAAAAGGGAACCCTCTTGCGCTGTTGGTGGGAATGTATACTGATACAGCCACTATGGAGAACGGTATGGAGGTTCCTCAAAAAACTAAAAATAGAACTACCATATGACCCAGCAATCCCACTACTGGGCATATACCCTGAGAAAACCATAATTCAAAAAGAGGCAAGTACCACAATGTTCATCACAGCTTTATTTACAATAGCCAGGACATGGAAGCAACCTAAGTGTCGATCGACAGATGAATGGATAAAGAAGATGTGGCACATATATACAATGGAATATTACTCAGCTGTAAAAAGAAATGAAATTGAGTTATTTGTAGTGAGGTGGATGGAGCTAGAGTCTGTCATACAGAGTGAAGTAAGTCAGAAAGAGAAAAACAAATACCATATGCTAACACATATATATGGAATCTAAAAGAATAATGGTTCTGAAGAACCTATGGGCAGGACAGGAATAAAGACGCAGATGCAGAGAATGGACTTGAGGACACGGGGATGGGGAAGGGTAAGCTGGGACGAAGTGAGAGAGTGGCATGAACTTACATACACTACCAAATGTAAAATTGATAGCTAGTGGGAAGCAGCTGTATAGCACAGGGAGATCAGCTCGGTGCTTTGTGACCACCTAGAGGGGTGGGATAGGGAGGGTGGGAGGGAGACCCAAGAGGGAGGAGATATGGGGATATATGTATACATATAGCTGATTCACTTTGTTATACAGCAGAAACTACCACAACATTGTAAAGCAGTTATACTCCAATAAAGATGTTAAAAAAAATAAATTTCTGGATATATAGTAGCCACATTTATTATTGTATAATTGACAGAGATTCAGAAAAAATTTACATGTACAATATCTACCATTCTAGATGAAATTGCTTTAGAATAGAAGCCTAAATATATTACATTTTAATTTCTTGAAACTTATTATAGCATTCCACTTATTTTATGGGTATTTTGTCTGAAAATTGATTTTATTTTTATATGTCAATTAAATTAGATGTCAACTAAATTAACTGAAGCATAAAATATGCCAGCAAGATATATTTACAAATACACATGGCAAAATGGTGTGCATGTAACAGGAATCTGATTTAAACTCACAAGCACAAAAAGTCCCCATGCAACTGTGACCAACTCATCCCTAATCCTCTTCGTTGTTGCAGGTGATTTGTGCATGACAAGCCTGTTTACAGTGACCAATGTCATGAGCAAGGTTGCTAGAAGGTTTTTCTTTGTCATTTTAGTTCACAGCTGGTGTGATTCCATTCTTAAGGTTGTCATCTGCATCAGAAAGCTTGGGTTGTTTAATTTCTACCAGGTGAGTGGACAGTCTCTCCCCAGACATCACATCCGTGGACCCTAATCCTAAGCCTAAGGTTAAGGTTGGCTCACCACCTCTGTAGAGATGACTCCCACACCTAAATCTGCAGCCCTGACCTCTTTTTACTGCTCAAGTGGTATATCCTCCTGCCTGCTGAGGACCGTCCTAGGTGCCCCAAAGGTACCTCAAACCTATATGCCCCAGAGCCAACTCATGACCTATCCCTCCAACCTCACCTTCTTTCAGTGTTCCCAGATCGTCCACCCCATTTATCTGACCAATTACCCCTGATATGTATTTCCCACTTGCCCCTAATTCAATCCCCCCGAAGTCCTGGCCATTTTACTTTCTAAATCTCCCTGGAGCCTGTCTGCAATTCGCCATCTCCATCACTATCCCACTGGTCCAAAGAACCATTATGTCTAGCCAGGACCAATTCAAGATGGTGTAGCCTTGTTTACCGTGATCCTGTGACCCTTTGCTCAAAGCCTTTCACTGAGGATCCTGAGAAATTCCTTAACAAGGTCACGGAGACCTCCCCTGGTCAGTGCGCACCTGCCTCTCCAGCCCCGCCTCCCATCTCAAGCTCCTGCGGCTCCCGTCCCAGCCTTACCACCGTGTTCCCCTGCCTCACAATGGCTGTGCCTCTCTCCGCTGATACCAGGACTTCACCTATGCTTTTCCCTCTGCCTGGAATTCTCTTCTCTGCCCTTTTTGCCTAGTTACCTCCTCCCTGACTTTACTGACTGGGTCAAGTCATAGTTGCAAGTTCACATTTGGGAGAGGGAACTTACTTGACAGCTTCTGCATATGCCCCCACTAAACTGTTTTCACTCACCTTTGTGTTCCCAGCACCCAGCACACCACCTGTACATAGAAACATGGAATAATTCACTCAAATCAGAGTCAGAGGGGCGCCTGCTCTGGCTTTCCTCTGGCCACCCCTGCCCTAACTCCCCTGCAACACACAGGGAGACAGGCCTACCTGGAGCTCCTGAGAGCCTGCCCTAATGGCTCCAAGCCTGCTTCGGGGCCCACACAGTGTGCTTCCCAGGCCTGACCCCCAGAGGACCTGGTGTTTGTACCCCTATGCCCAAGGGGTGGCCAGCGGGCACCTGTTAGAAGGGTCAGAGGATAGAACATTTTAATAGTCTCCAAGGGGTGGCTGTGATGAAGGTGTACTAGCCAAGCAAGGAGGAGAGGACATATTTTATTTAATAATTTGTTGGCTTAATATATAACTTAGATATTTAGCCATATGCTCAGCAGACTCCATTTACAGTCTTCCCCAGGCCCTGCAAAAAAAAAGCAAACAAAACAAACGAAAAACAAAACAAAAATCAAAAAACAAGCACAGGGCTGGTTTCATGCATATCTGAGAATACACTTTCTCTCTCATTCAGTATCGAGATGATCCCCTGTACCCCATCTGCAATCTGAGCTCAAAGGAGGATTGACTCTTAAAGTCAACAGAGATAGAAATATTAATGCCAAAACTCGATAAGCACAATGAATGGGGTGGGGAGGGGGGGCGGGGTGAATTACTGAAGTCATTCAGTATCAAAAACATGTTCCAAAATCGTCATATGACACAAAAACATTAAAAATTATGTTCTTTGGATAGTGGGATGATGCATTTTCTTGCCTTTTTGCGTTTTGCTACGTTTGAATTTTCCAACATAAACGGGCCCACATTTGTAATGAAAACCTTATTCTTTTGAAAAATCAAGTTACTGTTCTGTTTCATTTACAAAACATGAACGTTTTGCCAAAGCTCACCATCTTCTTTGCCCTCTCTTACATGGAAGCAATGCTAGGAATTTTCTGTCCATGTATTTATTTCACTGGCAGAGACAAAAAAACCCCATATTTTCTCAGAACTCAGCAGCAAAAGACTACAGTTATACTTACATTTTATGTAGTGGGGAATCACAATAAGCCTCATTTATAGGTTTAAAAAATGCATCGCCTGGCTAGTGGAAGCTGGGTCCACTTTATTTCAGGCAGCTACCTGAGTTTTCTTATACCACCCCTGCTGCCTAACTTCCATTAAGCCCACCTTGATTTCTTCCGGTTTCCTAAGTGTGGTCTGCAGTATGTTTTTCATAGCCATGCCCTAAAAATCCAGTTTTGGTTTTCCTTACTTAGAAATAAGTATTATCTAGTTCTTAACCTAAGAAGAACCAATTGCCCTCCTCCCCCCGCCACCCCTCCTTCCCCCATTCCTCCCACCAAGCCCCTTGCACCTTGTGTTCCAGCCAACTGGGGGACTACCACAGCTCCCTCAGCTATTCCCACCTCCACGTTTTGGCAAGTGTTTTTCCTTCACTGTCCCACCCCACACTCAACCCTCCAAGTCCCTCCTCAACACCTCAGGCTCCACGGCCCTTGTTGACCTCCCTGAACCCTCACCCCTCCCAGCCCAGTGTGTCTATCTCAACCTGGAATGTCCCCCACACCTGGTCTTTTCCCTTCCTCAGTGGTTACATCCGCCTTCTACTGCTGACTACTTGCTACAGCCCTTGTCCTCTTCCCAGAACTAGATCATGTGCCTTTGAGGTTAGGAACCCTGTTCTGCCGACATCCTTAACCCAGCACTGTGCCTAGGACTAGACGCCTGTCTGTCGGGTGGAACTGAATTAAGCCTACGTCGTTTGGCCAGTCTCAACATTTCTCCCTTGAGAAATGTGTCTGCCTAGGGCTCCCTTGAGAAAGGTGTCTTTTCATAGCCAATCCAGGAGACTGACTTAAGACAGTGATTGACAGAAGAAAATGGCCAGAAAAATGCAACAGGGAGCATTAAATTAAAAATAATTAAGGAAGGCTTCCCTGGTGGTGCAGTGGTTAAGAATCTGCCTGCCAATGCAGGGGACATGGGTTCGAGCCCTGGTCCGGGAAGATCCCACATGCCACGGAGCAACTAGGCCTGTGTGCCATGACTACTGAGCCTGGGCTCTAGAGACCATGAGCCACAACTACTGAAGCCTGTGCACCTAGAGCCCATGCTCTGCAACAAGAGAAGCCACCGCAATGAGAAGCCTGCACACCACAACGAAGAGTAGGTCCGGCTCACCGCAACTAGAGGAAGCCCGCGCACAGCAACGACGACCCAACGCAGCCAAAAATAAACAAATAAATTTATTTTAAAAAAAAAAGTATGAGCTAATTTCAATAATCATCAGAGGAAGGGGAGGGTGTGTGGAAGGAGATTGGATGGTGTTGGTCATTTTTCAAGGTGGATAATGGTGATGGGTACATGGGGGTTCATTTTACTGTTCTCTCTGCTTAGGTATATATTTGAAATTTTTGTGATGAAAAGATTTGAAGAAGGCAGCAAAGGAGGAGAAGCAGAAGCTGATTTGCAGATTCAGAAGGGACCCTGGGCAGAGGAAAAAGGGCTTAGCATATGGGTCTCTCCCTTTGGGAACCATCTCTCCTGGTAGCAGCACTCCTGCTCTCCAAGCATCTCTCCTCCTGCATCTATACACACCACCCCACCACTCATTTATATGGCCCCCCACGCTGAGACCTTTGACCTGAGTAACACCATCCCAGGTTCTGTCTCTTGGGTAATGCCCCATGTTCTAGAACATTCCCAGAGGGGCATGGGAGCCCCTCCAAGCCAGGCTCTACTTTAACTAATACAGTTGGCAAACCCTCATCCATGTGTGTGATGTCACACACTGAGATCTTCTGGGTCAGAAAGTCCTTGATGCTTCTTAAATCATACCAAGCAGGGCCCCTGCAAGAAAGGATCTGCCACGGGTCAAAGGAGCCATCATGGTGGAAATTTCTCCACTCCGGAAGCTAGTAGAGAACTGACCACCCTCCACCCAGAATGGCTCCATTCTAAATGACCCCTCAGAAGCTCTTCCCTATGGCTGTGATTCTCCCATGAGTCACTGAAGTCAGATAATACACATTCACTGCAGCCAAGATGCACAAAGCACTGTATTGATTTCATACTCAGGTCTTTCCAAAACAATTCATGACATCCACAGCCATCATGTCCAACCAGATTTAGGGATAAAGAAGCAGGAGACCCTCCAACATGAGAGCTCACTCTTATGCAGTCCCTTTCCTACTTCCAGACCATTAAAGGAGAGATATTTGTAATGTAGATGAGGCCAGTCCTTTTGCACAATGTTGACAGACACGAGGAAGATTCCAGAGAGAAATGCCACAGCAGCAAATGAATATAAATGATGCTTTTTCACTCTGTGCTTATAAAATGCCTTTTGTACCTGAATCTCAAAGCGCTCCAAGAAGCAAGTCTTTGGCACTTCCACTCAGGGTAACTGTGAATGGTCAGATCTTCTCAAGTCATTTGTGATAAGAAAGAACAAAAGTCCGAACACTTTTAAAATGCAATATTCTTGCCTTCTGGGTAGTAAACAAAAGCGTGCAGATGGATAATGACATCTGTGGATTCTGGCTTCATTTCCTGGAGAGAACAAAATGTAAATAAATATGTAAAAAATTGTCATATGTGGATAACACTCGTGGTCCATCCAGTAGTTACCATTCTGTCCAACATGCTCCTGCAGTGGATTCCATTCCTGGGTGCAGCCTTGTGACTGCATTACACTGACAAGGTAAAATAGATCTCTTCAATGTCCACAGGAAGACAAATATAGAAATGTTTAGTGAAAAGGTCCAGTTCTGACACCGGACACTTTTGCACTAAGTGATGCCTTCCTTTTGTTCTCTCCACTGGAAGCTTCCTTGGAAATGCTTAATGGCTAAATGATTCATTAGGGTCTGCAAAGGCCAAGCCCTTAACTGGAAAGGCAGAGGCCTGCCTGAGGGATTGATTTGAAGGTTCATTTGAGAATTCTTTCCTTCTCACCCTCAGCCTAAGGTGCGTGCCCAGCATGAATCACCACTAGTGCTCCAGCCACCAGTGAGGTGCCTGGAGAGCAGTCGTTAGTGAGTTTGGAACTGTTGCTAAGATTCGTTTAGAGTAATAATCAGCTTCGGAGGATAAAACTCACAAAGACACTAAGGACGTTTCTGCTGGGAAAGTAACACCCAGCAGAGACAACCTGCCCCTACGATCACCTGTGTTCGATTCTAAAGTCAAGGCTAATAGCTTGCAAAAGAATTTGAGTTCATCGTGTATCTAGAAAAGTATCTGCATTGAGTTCAAATGCAGTCGAAATGATTTCCAAATAGTTTCAAGTATTTTGCTTAAATGTTATTAGTCTACAGAACAACAATTAAATAATTATCAAGAATAACTATGTAAGGTATCCTGTAATTGTAACTGAGTGTTCCTTGCTATTACACTGGTAAATTGCACATCAAGGTTTGCATTATCTTATACTCCAAAATTTTTCTACTCTGGTCAAATTAAAGTGTAAAGGAAAATATAGATTATTAATTTACTAACTGTTCTTGACCTAAAGAGTAGCCAGCATGTGGTTTTTGGTTCTAAAAAGCAGTGGTCTATAAACTCTTATCATATACTATTATTAGCTGAAAAAAATTCTGAACATGTAGCCCCAATATATGCATCTTCATTTATTTGTAAATAATATACTAGCAGTAATACATTAGCATAAAAACACAAAAGTAGAAAATGTTTAAAGTCTAAAACAATATTTTAAATATTTTAATTTTATTTGTTGATTGCAAACTAGTTCTGCTCTCACTAGCATTTTTTTAAAGAGAGTAAAGTGGTCAAATAGGTTTATTTTTGTAACTCTTGGCTGAAAATTCTGCGATATAACAATTTGAAGTGTGCTTCTAAGTTCCGTTTATTTTAAAACTTGGTTTTAATGGCTGTCATTGCTTAAAATATCTCAAAAGATAAGTAAACTAACTAGGAAGAATCACACCGCTTACCAAGTCAAACTGCTCATTTCAATTGTTTCCACAAATCATGCAAAGGTTTTAAATGAGATGTGGCTAAATTTCCATCTCCTCTGAAGTCCACCAATCTTCCTTTTACAAACCAATTAAATGGTGTCAAGGAATAATTCAGAGATGCTTAGCTAGTTGTTTTACATGCAATTCATTTACTTGTACATGAGGAAGAAAGGTCAATTGACTGTTGTCATGGAACACAATTAAAAACAGGATGTATAAAATAGAGGAGAGGAAAAACCCTGCTGGCAGCTGGGAATGGTGAATCTTACACGCACATTTTGGGGGTAAACAAATCAATTGGAGGCTGACAAAGAGATCAGTCTGGGCGTTCTGAGTAGGCCAACTAGCAGTATCAAAGAAAACAATTATGACGTGGATCCAAAAACTCTCCATCTGGGAGATCTCCTGGTGGCGCAGTGGTTAAGAATCCGCCTGCCAATGCAGGGGACACGGGTTCGAGCCCTGGCCTGGGAAGACCCCACATGCCGCGGAGCAACTAAACCCATGCGCCACAACTACTGAGCCTGAGCCATAGAGCCCACGTGTCACAACTACTGAAGCCCGTGCTCCACAACAAGAGAAGCCAGCAGAATGAGAAGCCTGCACACCCCAATGAAGAGTAGCCCCCACTCACTGCAACTAGAGAAAGCCCACACGCAGCAACGAAGACCCAACGCAGCCAAAAATAAATAAATAAATTAAAAAGAGGTGAGAAATTTCAGTTTCTAAGTTTTGTGTGGATATTTGTCTTTTTTTTTTATATAAGCGATACATGTCATTTTTAGCAACAAAATCATGTAACACTGGAAAGATCTGCAAACCTCTATTTTCAAAAATGCTCCTCCTGAGAAGGATTCAATTCTTTTGAAAACCAATGAGTTTCTCACTCATTGTTAAAAACATCACCGTTATCATGAAGGAACAGATTAAGTCTGTTTATTTTTGTGAAACTCTCTCCTACACCATCCTAATGACAGCTACTTGTCATCACAGAAAAGATGAGGAAATGTGGAATACTTTCTGTAAAACAAAATATAGTAACTCATTTTTTAAGCTTGACAATTCTTTCAAATGCTTTGTCACAAGATGATCTGTGATCTGTGTGGTACATGAGATTTTCAAGGTCACCCCTCATCTTATTACAAAACTCTGAAAAGATTCTTCTAAAGGTCTTTTTTTTTTTTTTAAGTCTTTATTGAATTTGTTACAATATTGCTTCTGTCTTACCTTTTGGTTTTTTTGGCTGTGAGGCACATGGGATCTTAGCTCCCCAACCAGGTATCGAACTTGCACCCCCTGCATTGGAAGGCAAAGTCTTAATCACTGGACTGCCAGTGAAGTCCCTAAAGGTCCTGTTTTGTCATCATATTTTACCCTGTGGATGGCATTCGGTGGCCCACCCAAGCCACCATATGCCGTGGTAGACTGCATAATGGTCCACAGACACCCAATGTCCTTCCTTAGGGGACCATTAGTCTTCACCACCACCTGGATGCTAAGCTTGGCCATGTGTATCATTTTGGCCAAAAAAAGTGAGAGGCAGTGTGTTTGTCACTTCTGAGCAGGAGCTTTAGGAGCTAGTTTACGGTTCACCAATCTCTTTGTTGCCCCACCACCCCTACTAGTTCCAGATGCAGGTTGCTTCATCAACCTGGTTCTGGAGTAAAAATTACCTGGACCAGTGAAAGTCTGTCCCAAATGTCACATGTGACATACTGCTACTAAATTATAGATATCAAAACCAATACATGTTGATTTAAGTGCTACAAAATATACTATGGTATTAAATTCACTGTTAAATATAAATCATAAAAATGTT
The DNA here is from genome assembly GCF_965194805.1 of Balaenoptera borealis. NCBI lineage: Eukaryota > Metazoa > Chordata > Mammalia > Artiodactyla > Balaenopteridae > Balaenoptera > Balaenoptera borealis. Next base: position 111,487,946 of record NC_138874.1, read on the forward strand.
TTGTTACAATTGAAAACAATTTGTAAATTGAGTTTGCTAAGTTACAAGGACTTCTAAATCTGCAGATAATTAGTGTATTATCAGCACCTGATGTAAATTACAAATTGAGACAGCCAAATAATTGCAAAGGCAAAACTAATTTTTCAAGAAACTTTCAATATTTTACTGCATAACGAAACAGTTTTATGAAGGCTGTGGCTGCGTCGAACGATACGATACTGGGTTTCGGCTCAGAGGATAAGAGAGCCTAGCACCTTCGAAGCTTTAAAGCGGCCTTGGCTATTTCGCTACCTCTTTGCTACTCAAAGCACTGGCATCATCTCCTGGGGGTCTGGTAGAGATGCAGAATCTCAGGCCCCTCTCAGACCAACTGAATCAAAATCTGCATGTCAACTAGATCCCCAGGTGTTTCCTGAGCCCTTTAACGCTCGAGAAGTCCCTGGACCACCGGAATGCCCCCTGCTAGTTCCCTGGGGCCCGACAAATACGGGGCTCTCCGTAGATGCTCCAGGCGTCACTAAGCAGCAAACTCTGCACCTCTGGGGGTGCCGTCTCCTCTGAAATCCATCCCTTCAGCAAAGGCGGAGGGCCTCCTCTCCCCGCGGAGCCCCGCCGCTCCTACACTCGGGACCGCGAGGCCCATGCACGCACTGCGATGAGCGGACAGGACGCCGAGGCCCGGCTGGCTTGAGTCTGGACGGCCCCTCACCTGGGCATGTCTTTCCCTTCCTGGGCCTGTGAGCCCGACTGCAAACCGAGGGGGCACTGAAAGCTGGGGCGGGAAGAGTGCTGACACTTCACTACTTTACGTGCCGGGAGCCGCTGGTTACACCTACAGCCTCTCTTCCCCGCCCACGCAGAGAGGACCTCTAAGGCTTTGACTCCGCCCAAAGCCCAAGTCCCGAGGACTGTTGGCCAACAAAGACCGGCGTGCAAGGGGTGGAGCCTGGGAGTCAGATAACGCGAGAGGTAGTTTCCCTCTTTCATCGGCGCACGACAGTTCCCGCCCCCGCCGCGAAGCTGGTCTCTACCGGGGGAGGCGGGGCCGGGCCTCTGGAGCAAACGTCGCGAGATTTGAACGCGTCCGCGCCAGTTCTTCCTGTCAGAGGCCGGAAGTGCGGGGCGTATCTGGCGCCTGCTCTGCTGGGCAGCGACGTCTCTGGGCCCGGCAATTTGCGACGGCTTCTCGGGTCGAGCCTCGCCTGGCCTCGCCTCGCCTCACCTGGACCGAGGTGATGGGGGACTCTAAGGAGGCCGGGACCGAGGCTCCGCCGGCCGGGACCGCTGCTCGGGGAGGGCTCAGCCTCTTGTCCCAAGGAGAGTCCGAGGAACCTTCAGCACAGGTGAGTCCGCGGTGGGGCGGGACCTGCAGGGCTCCGTGGGCTGCGGGCCCGCTTGGCCCGTGAGGGATGTCACGGTTCCTGGCGGCTTCTGGCGCCTTCTCCACGCCTACCCGACGGCCCCCCAAACGGAGTGGAAGTCCGTGTGCCTGTCGGTGAGTACTCAGGCATGTACTTGCAGGTCATTCGTATCAAAAGCAGTCCTGGCTTCCCAGTCGATGATAACCGACAGGTGAGTTAGACACGACCTCCGCTCTCAAGGAGCGTACGTGTAAATATGTGGTTCCCAAGTCGGCACTGCCTTGCAGAGCTGAAGGGAGAAGAGAGCGAGCTCACCGAGATGGCACTGAGCTAATTAATGTTAGAAGGGCGCAAAGTGTTTGCCAGGCCGAAGCGGGGCTGCGTGAAGGAAGGTTGGAAGAGTTAACTTGGACCCTGAGCTTTCTTGGGGGTGTGCAAGTGAAATCTGTGCGCACCCCCCGGGGACTTGCAATGAAGTTAGACATTCAGAGTATGTGTGTCGTAAACTGACTAATCAGTTTCTAAACGCTTACTTAAAAACAAAAAAGGCCCAGATATCTCACCACAAACTTTCTAAATAACGTGTGTTATTGAAATTGAACTACATCTTTAATATTGAACAGAGGTTTTATTAAATTTTGCACTTAGTTAACGTGCTACTCTTGACTCCTTGGTTTCTGCTTCTACACTTTCTTATGAATGTTTTAAAAGATAGTTCGGTTGGCCTGTTTCCTAGCTAATAACCGTACCCATCACACTCCTTGACTCACCTTTTTTTCTTTGAAATTATGTGAAAAAGAGCTAAGTAAATGGTACACATTTACGCTCACATTTATTAACTGCTGTTAGTAACATGTAGTATATGTTCTTGTAAGCCTGATGTGGTAGGGTTTTTATTATTATTATTAAGGTGGGGTTTTTTTATTCCTAGTAGTGTACGTTAAAATTTCATTTAATATTTTAATCAGGGATCAGCTTTATTTCTTGGAGGCAATGAAGTGAAGAGCCGCGCTGTGGTGAAATACTCTTCTGCCCCTCCTCGGACAGCATTTGCACGCCTCCAAGAGAAAACAGACTTGAAACTCCCACCTGCCAACTGGTTACGAGAGAGTGCCAAACTAGGACCAGCAGGAACTACCATTCTTGGCAACAGTAGGAAAAGCAAGCCATTTTCAAGGTAAATATTAAATGATGGCATTTTTACCTGACCCTCAACCCTCCACCTTAAAACTCTTAATACTTGCTGTTCAGTTTAATTTGTAATGCTCATCAATGTGCCAAGATTTCGCTTTGGTAAAAGATTATATTTGACTTTCAATGTCCTTTTTCCCCCTGATAATAGGACTCTGTTAAAATATGAAGATATCAATCGCATATGCTTCTTTCAAGTCTGCATCATGTTATTAACAAAGATGAGTTTTGACCACTAAAAGTCCATCAGCTGTTTTAATTTTAGCCAATTTACATACCTTTTGAATATGTGAATGCAGAGAATCAGGGTGGCACATGATGAGGAAAACCCTTAACACTGCCTAACCTGTCCTGTGGAATTTTTCATTAAATGATGGTGGATTGTCTGGGCTGAAAAAGCAGTGATGTAAAAACACAGCATGTCCAGTGATGTACACCCTTGACTTTGACACTTGCTGGTGGTATTTAAAGTTGAGAGAGTGGCCTGGGTCTTACAGAGAAAAATGTACTGATGTCCATATTCTTGTAGACCGTTTAATGTATGGGGTTCTCTTTTTTCCTCTCAGCGATTGAACCTAAAATATTTCTGCATAACATATAGCAAGAGCCATAAATACATTAGTACCTTATGTGCCAGTAGTTTGGAAATTATCCTAATGACTCAGAAGGTAAAAGTTATATTTGTAAAATGTTGCTTGTTTGTAGCATTATTTATACTAGCAAAAAAAAATTGGAAATAGTCTGCATATCTTCTTTTAGAAAAATGGCTTAATAAATTATAGGGCAAGAGAATTAAATGTTATAAAGTGATTTAAATGATAATTGTGTACAGACACTGTGCTGAGTACTTTATATGTTTATCTCATTTCATTCTCACAACAACCCTTTGAGTTTGGTACTGTTAACTAACTTTCCTGCGGAAAACTGAAGCTTGGAAAGGTTAAGTAACTTGCCTAGACCACATGGTAAATCATCAGCATGCTTTGAAGTGAGGCAGTCCTAAGTATCTTGACTCTCTGCCACCTACTAACTGAAAAATGGTGACATCAGCTGCCTTTCAGGCTTGCAGATTATAGATGTGCCTCATGTGGTACCTGGCACAAGTTGGGTGCTCGGTTAGCTGTTTTTTCTCTTTCTGGTTGAATTGGTTTCATGTGCATTTTTTTCTCATATATTTTTTAAAAGGGTAGTAGTGTTTATCACTGGGAACATAATCCTAGAGACTAAAATTCTGATAAATGTTTCTGTTGCTATTTTTCTCATCTCCCCACCTAAAAAGAATACTAACTCGAACTGACTGTTTTCTATTGGATATTTTTTAGACTTCATGACTACAAAAATAAAAATAATTGTTAATTGTTTTTATTCTAAATATTTACTATTAATTGCTTCTATTACTATTCTGTTATTACTATCTTTTATAAAATCCAAGATGCCATTGATTTTTAAGTCACCCCATTATTTTAATTTTTTTTAATTTATTTTTTCTTGAACTATAGTTGATTTACAATGTTGTGTTAGTTTCTGGTGTACAGGAGAGTGATTCAGTTTTATATATATATATATACACACACACACACATACACACACATATGTACATATTCTTTTTCATTGTGGTTTATCACAGGATATTGAATATAGTTCCTGTGCTCTACAGTAGGACCTTGTTGTTTATCCATTCTATATATAATAGTTTGCATCTGCTAATCCCAAACTCCCAATCTATTCCTCCCCCACCCCCCTCCCCCATGGGAACCACAAGTCTGTTTTCTATGTCTGTTAAGTGACCCCATTATTTTATGTACCATTAAGAAGGAAAAACTAGCCAACTGTAATGGTGATAGGCATACTGATTTCGGAGGTGTTAGAATGTGAAAAATGTGTATCCAAGAAGAGATGAAATATAGTATTCTATTATAAACAATACCTGCACCACCACGAACGTGATTTTTGTGGCCTTTGTTTTCTCCTTCAGCTTTGGGATGGCATACGACTTTATTGATTCAGTGGGAAACGATGTGGATGTTGTCTCTGACTCTGAAGTAAGTGTCCTTATTGCAAATGTAGTTGGGATGTTTGTGCTTGGGATTTATAGCCTGCTTTGTCTGCAGTCTTGGAAAATTAGTGATGAAATAAGCTACAACTATCTGATTATTGAATACCTTTTTTATTAAAGTGACACTGTTCACTGCATCTTTCCTCAAAGAGGAGGGAACAACCCCCCAAATAGTGGCAGTGGTAATTAATATTAGTATTGATGGTTGTGTTTTAATGATAGCAGTTTTGATGATAGCAATTATAACGCTGGGTTATGTAATGTTACTAGTTGGGAATTAGATGTGATACTTCTGGTAAAATCTATTGATCCTTAGTTGGCCAATTTTATCTGAGATGCTAAAAGCCTGGGTCAGTGCAAGAGTGTGACCTGTACATACTTTATGAAATTCCATCGTGTACAAATAAATCTTTGACTGTCATTTACATTAACACAGGGTGACTAGTAAAGTGTAGGTGATTCTGGTTCTAAAGCTCTGTCTTCTATGTGTTTATAGGTAGCTCTTTGTGTAAAATACAGTTTGTATGACCTTAAGGAAATAAGGTTTATTATGCTTTAAAGTTGAGTGAAGTTAAAATTTGCAAGATTCCAGATCACACTACAAAGGTCTTTCTAAATTGTTTTTTCCTCTTGATTTTTTTCAAGAACATAAAAAAGCTCCTGAAGATTCCCTACAGCAAATCGCACGTGAGCATGGCAGTGCACCGCATAGGAAGGACTCTCTTATTAGACGAGTTAGATATTCAAGAACTCTTTATGAGATCATCTCAGGTAATACTTGAAAAATAACAAGAAAAGCACTATTTTAACAACTTAAGGGAACTAGAAATGTGATTTTGTTTCAAAGAAAGGCCAAAGTGGAAACGTGGTTGAGTACTTCAACCAAGAAGTGAAAAGTTTCGCTGAAGATAAAAAAGCTTTAATAAAGAAAAAATAGAAAAGAGAACGGTGAAGAAACTTACTTCATTGAAACCAACAGCCAGGATTCTTGCAAGGAAAAGGGTGAAGTGAATGAAGAAAGCTGTGAAAAATCTGAAATTTAAGGGACTGGTTAAATTTTTGAAAAATCCTTTGATGTCTCCATTAAAGACATTTTCATGAAACATGGCTGCCAGGAAATGTGAAAAATGTTTAAAAAATTATTCCTATGAATATATAGTTATATTAGAATTAATTGGTTCTCTTCAAGTAGAGCTTCTCAAACTGTATGTGGTGAATGACTATTACCCCCGTTATTTTGTAAAGTATAATAATGTAATAATATTGCAATTTCTGAAAGCTTACTCGGTACTTCTGTATTTACCTTGTCATTACCAATAGTTCATGGTTGCAAATAGTTCATGGTCTTGCCACTCCCATAGTCTACTCTTTAAAGAATATTCCTGCAGTGCTTTGATAGAGGAAAATAAGTTACAGTGATTTAAATTGACGTTTTAAATAAATGTTTTTCCATTTGAAAAGACCACAGATCAGTTCAGTCTGTATATGTTAGCCCCTGGGCAGGATCTTGAGAATCACAGTACTTGCTTCCTAACGGCTTATAATTTGGGGGTTACAAACACACAGATAATTTTAATGCAGTGTGCATAGTGGGACTGATTCCAGGCACTGAAGAACATGTTATAGAGAAGAGTCACCTCTCCTTGTCTGGCTTAAGGAGAGGAGGAAGACAGGGAGATTTCCAAAAAGAGGTGATAGCGACTGAGTCTAGAAAGGTAAATGTTTTACGAGTGTAGGTTTATGAAGCGGTATTTAAAAAAAGGTATTTCCTATAAGAGGGCAATAGGTAACGAATTGTTTTGACTGCAAGCTTGGTTAATTTATCAGTTTCTTATGTTTGTTCTATTTATCAATTTCTTGTGTTATTCAGACTGGTGATTGGACATGGTTAAAAGAGTTTTATCAAAGACTTATTGATCAGAAGTGGCAGAGGAAGAAAAAAAGCAAAGAACACTGGTATCAGAAGGCTATTCTTTCGAAGTTTTTATATTACAGGTACTTGGCTACTTGTTTATTTTTATCTTAAGAGGAAAAATGAAATTCTGATCTAAAACGTAATTTGAAGCCAGCAAAAGTAATTTAAGTTTTGCCGCTATTATTGTTGACATTTGCCCTATATTGCTTTTTTAACGAGATTTGTGCTTGATTATAGAATCTGGTTTTTAAAAACCGGTGGCCTGTTACATAAAGTTAACTTCAGTAGCAGTGTGGTATTTTTTCTTTCTGATTTGGCCAGTATCAATGGTGATGGAGCTGCTCAGCCTGTCCCATCTGCCGCAGAACAGCAGGAATCGTCCAGCGCAGATCAGACAAACGATTCGGATGGGGCTTCTTGGCCCGCCCCCTTTGAAATGCCTTCTTCAGTCTCTGAAGACCCCGGTGCTTCCAGCCAGGTTAGTTAGTACCTAGATGCTAATTCAGCAAGCTCATCTAAGGAGACAAAATCAGTTATTCTGTTAATAAAAATAGACGAACCAGAGTGAAAAATATTCCATCAATTTATGTCTTCACAGTTACAAAAAGTACTTTTTTTAGTTTTTCAATATGGAGTTTACAAGGGCTGTCGTGAATGGCTAGATGTGATGTTTTTTAAGAAATAATTCAAAAGCATTTAAAAGTTTTTACCACATTTAAGATAGCTTATCAATATGTTTATCGATACTGATTATCTCCTTAAAGTCATAAGGAGATAACGGTATATTTAAACTGTAGAAATATTAAATGCCTATCAGATATTGAGACTCACAGGCCTGTTTGTAATTTAAATACTGATCTTCTGCCTTAACTTTTAGTCAGATTGTTAGGCCTGAAATAGCCCTGCAGATTTTCTAGATGAAGTTGTTAAGACTTAAGCTACATTAATGTTATAAAGCTTTTAGAAAGGAAGAGAGAGTAGACTGTTATCTCTTTTGTCTCTTATATTCTTGGTTCTTATTGTTCATTTGTTTTTGTCCTTATTGTGTCTATCAAAGAATAAAATAACTCCATAGATGTAAATTGTGCATGTTTATTTTTAGGAAAATATATTGACAAGCTTGAGGAAGGTAAAAATAAGATCTTTAACTTGGTAAATTGTGTTTTTCCTCTTGCTGTGTATTCTCACACGTTGAACATTCAGCATTTGTCCAGGTACTATCTATCGTCACACCTTATAAGGTTATAGGGGACAAATAGCTTTAACTTGATTTTAGTTTTAGTAGGTTTTCAGATAGAGATGCGTCATTAAACTATGTAGTGACCTTAATTTTTTTCCAAAGTTGGGAAAACTGTAAGGAAAAGGAAGGGAGTAATTACCATGCACGTCCATATAGTGATAACTGTAGGAGGTGGGTATGTCACCTAAATGAGAAGGGATGTGGGTGCTGGGTGCTAGGAGGGTCCCATGTCATGACTTGGGTAGTGGTTACATAGGTAATTTGCTTTCTAATTAGTCATTATACTATATTCTGTATTATTTGTTTTATGTACTTTCCTATATGTGATTGTACGTCACTAAAGGAGTTTCTAAAAAATTACTTAGTATTCCTTGACTTCAAAACACACACATTATAAAAAGACCACATAATAGAAATACTAGTGTTCTACCACCCATTTCCTCCTTTATGAGCCTTATCATCTGTCCTTTAAGGGTTACTATGAAAAACCTTGGAGGCTTTTGAGAATCTGCAGGCCTGCATGTGGAGGAAGTGAACTGGAATCTACTTAATGCCTCTTAGGCCATGTACTTTACTCCACGTGTGGCGTATAAATTTGTTTCATCCTTGGAGCTGCATATGTATTGTGTTGATGGTATCATTTTACAAATAAGTAAATAAAGCTCATGAAAAGTAGATGTTTGTTTGTGGCCACAGAGCTGATGAAGTTCCAGCTAGGGTTTGAACCCTGATATTTCTGACTTCAGAGGCCTGTTCTCACAGCATTACTCCAGTGTGCCCATGTATTCCACACATTTAGAAGGGCCCTGTAAGCAGTCGGGTTGTCTTAGCAATGGTGTATTCCTAAGTAGAGCTACCCTGCCTAAAAATAATCTTTTACAGAATACTTTTTATAACATATTTAAACTTTAAATTTCAACATTTAGAGATTTATTTTTGTTCGTAAGCTATCACCTCACGAATTCTTGCTCCCAACACTGAAACGGCTAGTTTGAGGCCTGTGTTAGGCAGTAACAGAGTTTAAGCAGGTCTCTGGGGTATTGCCGTGGAGCCAGACCTTTATCGAGGACATTATAACCTAGAGCCCGAACTCCCACTAAAGCAGCTGCCTGGCAAATACAGTTTTGGGGGTTGATAACTTGTCTGTGTAAATAAACAGTATAATAAATCTTTGAAATCCTTTAAGGACCCTTTGAGAGGAAGACAAGACATAGCAGAAGCACTGGAGATTCCCCCCCATGCTTGCAGTTATACGTACTTTGCTGGCGGGTGCTAGGCCTGTTAGCACACACATAGGAATAAGCAACGCACACACGTGCTCACGTGTGCATGCACATATGCATGCTCATCTTGGTTTAAAGTAATGTTTTTTAATGGCAACTGCCCTATGGTTGGAAAGTTGAGTGGTGGACTGCGTTTACCCATGTCAAAGATTCCTCTTCCTATGTGTTTTCAAAATATATTCCACAGAATCTAATAAGAATAAGAAAGTGTTATGAGATCAAATAAATGTGAGGACATTGGATTATACAGAGGCGAAGTAGGTTTTCCAGTGCAGGACCTCTTAGGGGCTTTTTAATGGTAATAAGAATTGTTACTCTCCAAAAGCAAATCCTTGGTAAGCAGTGTTTTTCAAACCTGACTCTAGAAATTTTTCACCCAGCGACTAGACTTCTGTGAAACACACACTAGGAAATGTGAAACTGGAGGCTGTTCTGATGACCAGTGTCTCAAAAATATGGCTGAGGTTTCTTAGGAATTTTTTAATCCAGTAGGGATGGGGTATGCTGAAAGAGCAGTGCTATTCTGATTCACCCAAAAAAAGAGGAAAAAAAGCTTGGAAAGCTTAAAATAATCTTTCATTGTTACTTGAATAAGATCTAAATGTGATTAGCTTATTATAGTAACCGATAATTAGGAGCTGAAGTATGTCACCCAGTGATGAGAGTTAATGATTTGTATTAGCCCTGATTTACAAGAGTAGATTTGAGGTGTACACTTTGAATGTTTAGGTGATACTCTGTAACAGTAGGCCATTTTAAAGTAATTACGGCAGCAGAATCACTCCTTATCCTTGCACTTTTCACAGGGAGGTGAGCCTCTTGAACCCTCATACATAGTGGGGCATGTGGCCTCAGCACCTAAAGAACAAACCCTGACTACTTTATTCAATGACGGGGAGAACAGTCAGGTACGCTTTTCGTGGTGTCCAAGGTGAGACACCTAATCCCCAGTCTACTTCGTCACTTAAAAACTAGTCTAAATTGGATTCATAGGGGAAGAAATCCACTTGATCCTGAATCTCTTTCTAAGCATCTCTGTGATCTTATAGCTCTGTGGCTTTAATTTACCTTGTCTCCCTTGTCTTTTCCTTTTTCTAGTCTTTCTGTGGATCATGGGGGGAGACTACTGATCTCCTGTTTATTATATAATCTTTCTATTTGATTTTAAATCACAGGGTCTTAAAAATGATTTTGCTCGGAATATTTTATGGACGTTTGAAGACATACATATGCTAGTTGGCTCCAACATGCCTATATTTGGAGGAGGCAGATATCCAGCAGTCAGCCTACGTCTCAGGTAACCAGGCTTGTGTCCCTTTAGAATCAGCCTTCCATCTGCTTTCACCTCTCCATTCCAGCATCGTTTCCTTTTCTAGTTTTTTTTCACTTCCCTCCTTGCCCCACCAGTTGAAATGGCTGCAGTAAGGAAGGAGTGTTTTGGCAAATGCTGAAAGCCCTCTGGCTGGCTTTTCATTCTAGTCCTCAGTGAGTGGAGTCAGAGATCTGCTGTGCTGACCTAGTCTTAAGTCTGAATCTACAGCTTGTGAGAATATAATGTAGTTTATTTAACTAGTCAAGGAGATGGTCTCCCAGCTTTCTGTTAACTAATTGTGAGCATTTGTTTAATGTTCCAGGTGTATGTGTTCGTACTAGTCCATGTGAATTCTGACTTGGGCACTGTGGTGCACGCTGGTCAGTCTTTCACTTCAGGTTGTGTGAAGAGCGTGCAGTAGGCTCCCGGTCATCCGCTCTCATAGTTCCTCCTATTCTTGCTGAAAACTCTTACGGACACCCATTAGAAGTCCAAGAAAAGCTTGTGCAAGGATGTTAAGTACAACACACCACATAAGCTACATGTGCGTGTCTCATCAGAAGAGAAAGCATAAATGGCATTCTCCAACTAGGGAGAATAGATTAAAATATTTTAATGGGGGAGATAAGTCTCAGATGATTGATTATGGAACAGCTTAATTAAATCAAATAACGCTAGAAATGTGTATTTTTAGGGATAACAACAAACCAATTAATGTGCTAACTGGAATCGACTATTGGTTGGACAACTTGATATGCAATGTACCAGAGCTTGTCATGTGTTTTCATGTAAATGGAATTGTACAGGTAAGATAGATACAGTGTGACTTTTGAAATAATGTCTCAAATACAGATTGGAGCAGAAAGTACCTCACTAAAGTTTTTAAGGCTCTTAAATACTAAGGTGTATTTTGGCAAGGAAGATAGCTATGGATAAACTCAAATTTGAGTGTTTTCACGTTTGAGTTGGTGATATCAGAATTCTAGATGTTATAGGAGTCTAATTTTACAGGTAATTTGTGGGCAGGTCATAATACAGTACTAAAAGCTATATTTGTAGCCAGAGAACTGTAATTTTAATGCCAGGCACCCATAGTAATTACCTGAAAGTGTCTAAACAGTGGAGGTGTTTAGTCAGTATACAAATACCTACTCAGTTTATGCAAAGTTTTAAGGAAAGGCCCCAGCATTGCATAAAAGTAAATAGTTTATATAGCAAATTGTTATTGAGCATATTCTATTTATGAGGGACTTTGTCCCCATCAGAAATGTTGGAGGAGGCTTCCCTGGTGGCGCAGTGGTTGAGAATCTGCCTGCCAATGCAGGGCACACGGGTTTGCGCCCTTGTCTGGGAAGATCCCATATGCCGCGGAGCAACTAGGCCCGTGAGCCACAACTACTGAGCCTGCGCGTCTGGAGCCTGTGCTCCGCAACAAGAGAGGCTGCGATAGTGAGAGGCCCGTGCACTGCGATGAAGAGTGGGCCCCGCTTACCACAACTAGAGAAAAAGCCCTCGCACAGAAACGAAGACCCAACACAGCCAAAAATAAATAAATAAATAAAATTAAAAAAAAAAAAAAAAGAAATGTTGGAGGAAAAACAATAAGGTTTGGTCACTACTCAGAACAGTTTAACCTAATGGGAAATAAGAATGCGCAAAGAGAAAAATTGGAGACAGTGGGTGAAGGATTCAAAGTGTAGTGCACACAGCAGTCTGGATGATCGGAGAACGGTGAGATCACTTCTGTTTTGATCTGGTCTGTTTTCCAACTAATTTGTAGTTTCTAGTCTTAGAGTACTTCAGAAAATATGGTAAGAGGCCTTTAGGGAAGTGTAAGCAGAAGACAAGCTAAAGCTACAGAGGCGCTTTAAAAATCGTGATAGTAATAGCCTTGCAGCCTTTACTCTTACTGTTGCCTCCACACTCCATGCTCCATTTCTGTAAAGGAATAGAGTCCATAGCTCAAGGGGAAAAGAGGATATACTGGAGACACCGCCCAGATGACTATAGTGTCAGGGGAAAGAAAAAGCCAGAAATACATATTTTGAGAAAGCTTACTGGGCGAAGTCTGCCTTCATTTACCACCTTCCCAGTTGAAAACCATTAGGGTAGAATAGAAGAAAGTGTACAGCGTGACTTGTTCCATGGTTAGGACAGAAGTGAGATCCTGCCTAAGTGTGTGCTTCAAAATCTGGTGATGACTCCCCCTTGAGAATTATTCCTGTGGTAAACCACCACATTGCTGGCAGGGATGGGTCAGATTTCTTTGGAGTATCAGGGCAGAAAAAAGACCAAAAACCAGTGCCTTAAACTCTCATGCTGCGTAGGTCTCTAGCTGTGGGATTTGTATATTTGGTCACTTTTTAATAAGAGAAGTGTTGCTGTGTAGGTTTTCTCTTAAACTATCTTCTCTCTGTTTTACAGAAGTATGAAATGATAAAGACAGAAGAGATTCCCAATTTGGAAAACTCTAATTTTTCTACTAAAGTCATAAAAGATATTGCACAGAATATTTTATCATTTTTGAAATCTAATTGTACCAAAGAAGGACATACCTATTGGCTATTTAAAGGTAAGCTAATTCTTGAATGAATAGTAATTGATTTGAGTGACAACTGTAAAGTGAGGTTTATCTGGTTTTTTTGGTTTTTTTGTTTTTTCCCAGCAAGTGGCAGTGATATAGTGAAGCTCTATGATCTCACTACTCTTTGTGAAGAAACTGAAGACAAATACCAAAATCCATTCACAATGCCAGTGGCTATTCTCTTATATAAGTGAGTGCTTTAAGAAGTTAAGATGAAGAATTAGCCTTACTTACAATTTTTAAGTGTATAGCCACATTATCTACGCCAAGGTTTTAAATACCTTTTAGATTTTCATAGTTTAAAAAAAGTGTATGTATGTATGTATATATACACCTATATACTGTTCCAAAATAAATGGGGAAGGGGGGAGGGCAGGTGTATAAAACACAATATTTAGTTGTTTCTTATGGCCCTTATTCCACTGGAAGGAAAGAAGAGCGTGCCTAGACTTGAGTATTGTAGAGAATGATGAATGGGGAGTAAAGTTGATATGAACTTCTTTTAGGGTTGCTTGCAACATGATGATGAAGAAGAATCAAAATAAGAAACACTATGGGACTGTTAGAACCCTGCTTCTGAATTGTGTTAAATTGCTGGACAAAAGCAGGCATCCTCAAGTAAGATTAACGTATGCTCTCTAAAAGAATTCTGGCATTCCGATAGCGAATTGTTGCCTGGACATTAAAGCTGCCTAATTCATAGTCTGTAACTGCCCAGTGGATCCAGTTTGGTAGCCAGGTACCGCGTGTGGCTCTTGAGCACTTAAAATGTGCTTCATCTGAATCGAGATGTGCTTTCAATGTAAAATACACACTGAATCTTGAAGAGTGTGTGTGCGCGCATGTGTGTACACATTACATGATGAAATATTTTGTTTATTGAATCAAAGGTAATATTAAAAATTGATTTTACCAGATTTTACTTTTTTTAATGTAGCCACTAGAAAATTTTAAATTTTGTGTCTGGCTCACATTTCTCTTGGATAGCACTGTTCTATAAGTTTAGAATTCACATGATTTTAATAAAGTACTGCTGTTTTTCCTTTGTATTATCACTGTTAGAAGGTGGGAAACTATGGTCTCTTGAAAGATCCATTTACATGAATGTCAGTATGAATAAGGTCCACATCCTGTACCTCAGTATGTAAAAGCATCTCTTAAAACAACCTCAGTTCTGTGCCCATGGTTTTACACCACCCTTATTACCCTCAGGTGTCTGAATTTGACAACTGTATGTTTCAGTGTAAGGATAGTTGTTGTGTCCTGTTTAAATCAGAAGAGATACGTAGTATCTGTGATTTTTTTTTTTAAAGATCCAAGTTCATTTTAATTGTGGCCACATGCAGTTTGGAGATAAAGATTATCCTAGAGACCAAACCAAGATAAACTGTTTTTGAAGAAAAATGGCAAAGCAATTTCTGGCTTAAATATCTAATTGCTGATTAAGGTGATGGTGGTTAATAAGTTAAAAATAGTGTTAAGACTATTGCATGTCTGAGACTAAGAATTACTTAAACAGTAGAGTAGAATAAATGCTAATTTTAAGAGAAACCAGATTTTCTGGACTTTTTCCTCATTAAGCTAGTGGAGGTTTTCCCCCTGGAACCATATTAGTTGCCTATTAAAGATAAACTAATTAGTTAAACTAATTAGTTCATAGCTTGTAAAGAGATAAACTAATTAGTTCATAGCTTGTAAAGAAAAATTCTGGTTTCTTGGTTGATGAGGAGTGATGTGTTGCTAACATTTTAGTTATGACACTTTACACATGAAAACTTGTCTCCCGTGAAATACATTTGCCACTTTTTCTTAAGAGAGAGGGCTGGGAATGGAATAATTTTAGGAAATAAACATATCAACCCATGAGGATTTTACAGAGTACGTTCAGAGTATTGGTACTTTGAATCAGGAACATTTCAGTGTGTATTAACAGTCTGTGGTGGAAACAGCCTGTCTGTAGGTCTCCTAAAATTTGTTAGTACAGTAGTAAAATTCATTCCACTTTAGAATGCTCAATTTTGATGAGTTACTTATATTTTTTTTCTTTTTGTAAGATTATTGCTTCAGCCAATTACATGCTTTCAGAACTTTTCCAATTGGATGAACCTAAAAAAGAAGAAAGTTCAGAATCTCCATTAAATGAGAATTCTGATGAAAGTTATAGTGAAGAGGAGGAGGAGATGCCAGATAGTGATGAAAACGGATCCTACAGCACCTGTTCTGATCCATCAGATGATAACAAAGCAGTAGCTATAATTAAGTCTGTTGGAGAATTGTCAGTTCCAGAAAAATACAAATCCATTCATCAGATCAGAGTAAGCATATTGAAATTTGTATTAAAATTTCATCAATGGAAAAACAAACAATTGTTAATTGAATACAGTTAGCATCTCAAAAGATGGCATTACTTCAGTAAATCTTTTACGGTCTAGGGTCTAATAATCATTAGCTCTATGAATTCTGAAACTTGGTTTTATAATTGTCCCAGGGTAACTGATCCACATGCAGACCTATGGTGGGCTGATGTGTAAACCACATCAATATGTTAATTTTTATGTGGGAGATTTTCCTTTACAGTGACCAGTGTGCAGCCCTGGCTGCTCACCACAGTACTTCTTCCCGGTTGCTGTGTTGCTGGGAGACTGAATGTATAGGTTGCTTGGTGAACGTAGAATCAGAGCATACGGGTGGCTCATTGATCCATATGTGGAGAGATCTGGCACATTGTCCCTGAACTACAGGACGGTACTTTTCAGTGACTGTGGCCATGTCAGCTGGATTGGACGTGTCTCTTCTCTGGTCACAGCCCGATAGACCCTAAGAGCTTCCTGCCCTTTTGGTTTCTGTTGGTGTCTATTGTGTTGACTGTCATACCATCCATCTTTTTCTAGACAGTGTAATTATGTTTCATTTTTCTAAACTATAATTACTTTCCTGTCATATTTATAGATAATCTCTTAAGCTCTGAGTGTAACTTTCAGATGGAAATTTTATATCCAGATAGGTTTTTAGAGGACACCTCTGTGTCACCCCAAAACATTGCCTGTCCTTCTGACCTTCTCTTCCTTCATTTCTCCTCTCATTTACCTTAGCCCCACTGCCTTTTTTTCTGTCTCTCATAAACCGTCTTTCTGAATTTTAGTGCACTTGCAGCTTGAACCCCGCAGTACAGTAAAAAAATGTTTCTGATTATAAACAAAAACATTGATTGTAAAAGGTACCTGTATTTGGGAAACTGCATTGTAACAGAACGCGATTACATTTGGAGAATGGTGTGCTTACAGATTTTTTTTTTTTTTTTTTTTTTACAGAGACAGCACTTTCTATCAATATTGAAAGCACTCAGAAATACAGTCATAGTATTCATATAAACATGTCTTTCGTGGTAGCTTTGCCTTATCTCAGTACTTTTTGAAGTACAGACAGCATGGCTCCAGAGCCCCGGCCTCAGCACTCGCTCACTGGGTGCTTGAACACATTACTTAACATCTGTGTTTACTTCTCTGTATAACGAGAATGGTAATTCCAGCCTCATAAAATTCACCAAATGGAATGCCTCGCAGAAGCTCTTACACATGATATCACTTAGTAGATGGAGGCTATTAACTGGTTCTCCTCCTAATTAAGTATATAAATTATACAGTGAGACCATTGGCAATACTTGTTAACTTATTGCTAAATTGATGATATTGTTAACTGTGTGTTACCAAGAACCAGTGCTGATTAGGAGTCAAGCTCACCCATCGGATTAGGTATACATTTATTTAAAACATTACTCCTTCCATTCTTGCTTTTTTTGTTGTAATAGAATTATTTTTTTGAATTTTAAGTACTTAAAGCAACATGTATGCTGGAAGATGTTTTTAAGCAAGATTTTTGTTGATGCTTACATCAGTTTACTCTGCAATTAAACAGTGCATTAGCCTTAAAATGTCAGATACCTCACTAAGCTGAATATACAGAAAATTCCAAAATTATTGACTTGTAGAGTTTTACTAATTCCCAGGAGATGGAATTTGCATATTGGTGCATATTAATAATTTTACATGTTTGTTTCTGAAGCCCAGTTGTGCGTTTCCAGTTTGCCATGACACAGAAGAGCGCTGTAGACTTGTGCTTAGCTACGTTCTGGAGGTAAGTTTCAGTGTAGACTGCACCGTTTCAGTAAAACTTGTACTTGATATGCAAATAGTGTTTGTTTATTGGTGCCTAAATGTTATTCTGAGTGATATTCTACTGTGATTTCCCCCCCTTTAAGCATAAGTTGAAAATTAATGTCTCCTAATTTTCAAGTCAAATGTAGTAGTTTTTTAAAGTCTGTTTTCAAAATTTAAATTCTCCTAAATGTATCTAGTAGTCCAGATATTGCCTTATATTTAGTTTCCAGTTGGTGTTCAGTGACATGTATAGTAAATGTTTCTCTTCTTTTAAAGGGTTTAAAATCTGTGGACAGCAGCATCAAAAAAGAAAGTGACCTCCCTGCCGCTGACCCCAACACCCCAATCCCACTAAAATATGAAGATGAATCCACAAGGGGGGGTCCTGAGGGTCTGGAGAAGCAGATGGCCTTGTTTTTGGACAAAAGTAAGTTGAATTGAAGTGCAAATAAGGCCTTTTCAGCGGAATAATATAGTAGGCCTTTTCAACAGCAGACTTAGGTCAATTAAGGCATTCATTGAAAGGAATTCAGAGAAAGGATAGCATGTGAATGGAAAGTAGGGTAAGATATCCTTTCATTCGAAATATAAAATAAAACAGGATAATTTTGATCCTTTATAGATAGTTCTAAGAAGAACATAAGGAACCTGCTTCCTCCTGTTACCTGCTGTGAGGAACTAATGCCTTCAGCGCGGTGGGGTTCTCCTGAGAAAGCCCCGCTTCAGTAGACGCAGTCAAGGATTTAAGCACAAGGACTTAGGAACCAAACCGCACAGCTTCAGATCTCGGCTTCACTAGGGCAGGTTGTTTGACTTTTTTGAGCCTTGTTTTCTCTCTCAAAGTAGAGACAATAGTAGTCCCTACTTTAAAGGGCTGTTACACGGATTCAGTGAGTTAATGTATGTAACGTGCTTAGAACTGTGCACATAATGAGCACCTTAGGAGTGGTAGCCGTTGTCCCCTCACGGCACTTGAATAAGCTGCAAGAGTCACTTATAAAGGGTCTGATTTGTTCCTCAAGAACATCACTTCATGTGGAACATGTGGACTTTGAAGTCAAAGTCCTGAATTTCTCGTTTATTTTAATCTAAGTTTTGTTTCTTTTTCCAAATTTATCCCCCTCCCTTTGTTTTTTTTAATCGGTTTCAGTTATTTTAAAAAGTGTTTTGAAAGCCTGTATGTTTAAAATAGTATCAAGTGCTTTCTAAAAGGTCTTTTCTTCCCTTCATGAACATAAGGGGGCGGGGGGCAGCGCGTGGCAGGATTCATTTCCCCAGCATTTATGTAGTGCTTCCTGTGTGCCAGCCTGAGTCTCCCCACAGTGAGGAGGACCACACCAGCACTTGAGACCCCTGTCTCTCTGCTTCCTTCATGGTGTTCTCTTCTCTGAAATGCCTTTTCTGTCTCCTCCTTCCTCCCTATCTCAGCTGTTGAAAATCCTGCTCTTGTTTAAGGTCTCCGTCCTCACCTCTATCCCCAGAATTCCTTGGTTCCCTCATCACTCTGTCCTGTGAGCACTTAACTGAAGCCCGCTTTAGTCATCGTCAGCTGTGTCTAATGGTTTTACACACACACACGAACACACTTGTGAGCAAAACTTCATCTTCTTCATCTTTGGTTTTCTCACAATGCCTCACACACAGAAAATGCATATAGTAGCAGAGGAAAAAGAAATACATGCACAAATAAAACCATAAGAGACTAAGTACTTTTCATTGCTTTGAAAGACTCAAGTGTTGGAGCTGATCAAAAAATGAGACATCTTGAAGCTGGGAGATGATGGGGGGTGGGTTCCCACAGCATTTTGCTCTTCTCTCTGTCATTTTACTTAATATATTTTGTTGTGGTTTATGTTATTGGCCCATCTCCACCCCTGGTCTGTGGGTTCTTCAAGGACAGAGGCCATATAACTTCATGTCACTGTTTCTGGTGCCTAGCACGGTGCTTGGCACAGAAGTGGTCATTTGTTGGCTGAAGTGGGTAGTAATGGGCTGGACTTTAGAAAGTATTCCTGGTGGAGGAAGCAGTAAACCCAGATGGGATACAGGGGAAACAGGGTCTATGTAGGCAACAAGCTGCACCTTGATTTTGGTTGGTGGAGAGTAGGCGTGGAGTACAAGGAGGTAAGACTAAAAAAAATGGAGCTTAGGAAGTGGGCTAAGATGCTGAGACATGATTGAATAAATGGTGAGAAGCCATTTTAATGTTGTAGAACAGGAATTCCACTGTGATTAAAGCTGTGCTTTAGGAAGGTGAACTTTTTGGCAGGTCGATGCATAGACTAGAGAAAGAACGTAGATGTCAGTTATGAGCTTAGTTATGTTAGTGACCCTGAAAGAGTGACAGAGTTGACAGCTGCGGGGAAGCAGGCCTTTGGAAATCCCAAGTGAGAATGTCAAAACACTGCTATTCTACTTCATTGCATTTAAGTAGTAAAATACAGTATTTACCAGTTTTGTTGTAGCTGTTAATAGTACCTAGGCCTGGAGTGTTTTTATCAAGAAGCAAAATTTTTTTTACAGTGAGACTTATATTCAAATAAAATGTGCTGCCTTTTTTCCCTCATGTCGTAGTGGGCTCCCTTCAGAAGGGTAATTATTCCAGTCAGTCTGGAATGATCCCTGGTTCTTGGCAACATAAAATGAAACTCCAGCTGATTCTCAAGTCATCAAAGGCCTATTATGTTTTGTCTGATGCTGCCATGAGTCTTCAGAAATATGGAAGAGCGTTACGATACATTAAATTAGCTTTGCAGAGCCATGGTAAGTCACTATAAATGAAAATATTTAATAGGCATTGGGAGGAGAGAATGGAGAAGGCATCTGAATCACAGTGAAATTTTAATCCTATTTCTGTTTCAAATTTAATTAAAAATTTTTTTTTCTAATCTTGTGTATGTTTCCTAGTATTTTCCACTTTGGTTTAGCATCGCTTCATTTTGAAATACATGAAGTCATATGTGATATCTGACATAAAATAAACTTAGATACAGTGGTACAAAGCTTTCAGCTGGTAACAGATTTTCTTAATTTTTACTGTATTCCTTCATTTTTAACATGCTGTGTTTTTTCTCCTTCCTACCCTTTCCACATAGATACTTATTGCTGCCTCTGCACCAATATGCTTTCTGAAGTGCTGCTATTTCTTTCTCAATATTTAACACTCTGTGGTGATATCCAACTAATGCTGGCCCAGAATGCAAATAATAGAGCGGCACACCTTGAAGAGTTTAATTACCAAACAAAAGAAGACCAGGAGATACTACACAGCCTCCACAGGGAGTCCAGTTGTCAAGGTATGCCAGTGAGACTCATCGTTTGATTCAGAAAAATGCTAGCAATGTTAGTGTTTCGGTATTGCTGTTTTGTTTCATCATTTCTTAATGTTAAATTGAACGTGATCCTGTGTATTTGTATATAAAGTGGTTTTGAAGTATTTTATAATTACTAATTATACAACTAGAACTAATTAAAAAATAGTCTCTGGAGACAATCGTATTGACTTTTTACACTTCTCTTTTTGTAAGGTTTTTCTGGGAAACCCTTTAGTCAACTAACCAAGCCATGATTTTCTTTTGAAAAGAGTAACCGTTGGTAAAAGTGGATGAATTACTTTTTGAATGGTTCACCTTTTGAATGGTTCCTGAGGGCTAAGATACAGTGATCATTATTTTTTAAATGTAGTTCACAGCTGTCTGTTTTTGGAGTTGTCAGATTTTAAACCTGGAAGATAGGAGAATTTAGTCTGCAGAGCAGTATCCCTCCCTCTTAGCTCAGTACAGTTATATAAGCACCTTGCAATTAGGGCAGTAAATGAGACATGAGGTGCTTTTGTAATGTATCATGGAGTTGTTTTATTATGCTCTTAAATCGTTTGTATCACTTTATATCCACATCCCAAAAAACTTTGGACTGTTAACATCTAGAGAAGTATACTGGGGGAGGAAATGTATTATTGTGGGGTTTTTTTGCCCTCTTTCTCCCCTTCTCCCCTTCTGAGTTTCTCAAATAATCATTTGATTTTAATAGACATGGTGATAAAATCCTTAGTTTGTTTTTGCCATTTCCATCATGTTAATTTCATATAAGGTACTTCTTTGTAAGAGTGATGTGCTCCTTGAAAGTTATCAGCAGGAGTACTACCCTTTTTCTCCCTTGAATTTTTGGGCCCTGCACCTGAGTTTACTCCAGTCTCCACTAGATGGCACGTTTAAGTCTTTGAGAGCTTATCTGTCAGCTTCTTCAGTGACTTAAACTTACATTGGCAAACTCTAATGCACATAACTAGCCTCTGTAGCAATCCGAACTTTATTTCAAGAACTGTTTCCAGTAATTAAAAAGGAAAAAATGGTTTACCTTGTATCAGTGGACAACTTTAGGTCTGTACCAATAAGCAGTGGACCTGGTAAAATCTGGGTCTTGGGAGTTGTTTTTAGGCAGGAAAATATTTCTTTTAATACAACATTAATGCCCCAAGAAAATATAGTTTTTTAAATAAATTCAGAGATCTTTTCTTTTGAAATTTAAAATTTTAGTTGTATTAATTGAATCTTACTATGTTTATACTATATTGCATATTATAGTACAAGCATAATTTTACTATATGTTAGTTTGTCTTAAAAGTATTAGATTACTTAGATACTAAGGAAGAAGCGTTCATATGACTCATGGTGATGTTTCCTTTTTTTTCTTTTAAGGATTTGCATGGGCAACTGATTTGTCTACAGACTTAGAAAGTCAACTTTCAGTTAGTTGTAAATGTTATGAGGCTGCTAATGAAATCTTGCAGTTTAGTGACTTAAAAAGTCAAAATCCAGAACAGTATATACAAGTATTGAAGAGAATGGGTAACATTAGAAATGAAATTGGTGTCTTTTACATGAATCAGGCTGCCGCATTACAGAGTGAGAGAGTAGGTGAGTACATCTCTGGGGTCCTGTCTTTATTGTCTGCTCTCTTAGAAAATCATGCTGATTTTACATGGTTCAAGCCAAGAACTGTGGCATTTGATTTTATGTCATAAAGGGTGCACTATTAAAGAATCTTTTATTATTAAATTCTCAAGGAATAAAAGTAGGAAAAGACATTATTTCCCCTTGGGAGTCATCATTTCACTGTCCTCCATCCTCCATCTGGTCAGTTCAGAAGTGAGTTGGACAGTCAGCCATGTGCTAGGCTCTATACTGGATGTGTAATTGGCTAAGACATAGTTCTCCGAGCTGAGAAGCCAGATATGAATACAAATCTCTGAAAAATGCTGTAAGTACAAATGGCGTACAGTAGAGGAGTGGGGAAAGGAGACGTTCCTTGAAGTTGTGGTGTTCTTGGAAGGCTTGTGGGAAGAAGGTGTAGTTTGGGCAGATTGCAACATGATATGATTGCAGCAGGCAGATGTGGGAAAGGTGGGATGTCTCGACCGGAGTAGGCAGCATTAGGAAGGAGCCAAAGATATAGTGTCCAATGGGTGTTTAGAGGAGCAGCGAGTGGTCTTCAGTGATTCAGGCAGAGGGGGTTGGATTCATCTGCGCCCATGTTGAGTTTGAGAAGCCAGTGGACATGTACGTGAATGGTATGATTTAGTAGTCAGTTAGAAATGTGTGCTTAGAGCTCTTTCGGTTAGCAAGGCATAGGTTGGGAACCATTCACATAGGGGTGATAGTTGAAGCCATGAGAATGGGTGAAACTGTAGAGGCTGTACACACAGCATGGGAAACCAAAAGGGCTGAGATTAAACTGAGGACAGCAGGTAGGTTGAATAAGTTATTGTGTGCCTGTTGATCTGTGAGCTGTACTTGGCACAGGGATACAGAGGTCATTGCCGGTGGGAGACCCTGTGCTTTTTTGTTGTTGTTATTTATACGTATATAATACATTTTTAAAATTGAGATATAAGAACCTATGCTTTTAAGGTGCCTCTGGAGGAGGAAGTTGGTGAAGGTGTATGAAAAGTGGTTGTCAGAAACCTAGGAGAATCAGAGAAGACACAGACTGTGCCTCTTGAAATTCATGGGACCATGTCTTTTGAATCTTTATAAAATAGTGCTTTGCTCGATGTTTTTATTTGCCCGCTTTAATATCATCTGGTTAATAGAGAAGAGGACTCCGAGTGTTGTGTCAGTCTGCCCGGCTGCCATAGACTAGGTGGTTTCAACAACAGAAATTTATTTCTCACAATGTGGAGCTGGAAGTCCAAGGCTGGGTTTCTCTGAGACTTCTCTCCTTGGCTTGCAGGTGGCCACTTTCTTGCTGTGTCCTCACCTGGTCTTTTCTCTGTGTGTGTTCCTGACGTCTCTCTCTCTTATGAGAACACCAGTCATTTTGGATCAGGGTCCCACCTTATGACCTCATAAATGAGACCTTAGTCACATTTGTGGTTAGGGCCTCAACATGAATTTGGGGCGGGGGGCGGGGGGACACAGGTGTGATGAGAATAGTGCGCTGCAGTGGGTCCAGGTGGCTGGTGGTCCACTAGACGTCCTGTCACTGCCACGCTCTCATCATCTCATCGAGAGACACTGGTGGGTTTATGCTGATACCTGCTTACGCAGTTGTTTTCTTTCTTTTTTTGTGAAGTGAGCAAAACTGTGTCTACTGCAGAGCAGCAGTTGTGGAAAAAAAGCTTTTCTTGTTTTGAAAAGGGAATTCACAACTTTGAGTCAATTGACGATGCCACAAATGCTGCCCTTTTATTATGTAACACGGGACGACTCATGCGAATTTGTGCACAGGCGCACTGTGGTGCAGGTGATGAATTTAAACGTGAATTTTCTCCAGAAGAAGGCTTGTATTACAATAAGGTAACTTGCTTACATGTTGGACCGCATCTGTTCACACCTGATTGTCCTTTATACTTTGCTACAGTTCCACTAAAAGGTTATAAAACTAAAATAATTAACAACTGTGGTGATGGCACAGGACTAGACAGATCATTAAAACACTTAGAAACTGGCCTAAGAATACTGAGAATTTAGTAGTGAAGATGACAGGTTGAATTGGTAGGGAAAGATGATTGATCAGTAAATTACATTGGTGTAGTGAGAGCACGTCAGATGGATTAAAGATCGACACGGAGAAGTGAAACTCTGGAAGTTCCAGAGGAAAATACAGGTAGACGGTTATCTGATGGGATGGGAAAGGACTTTTGCAGCATAACACAAACAGCAAAAATTGCGACATAAAAGATGGATAAATTCAAATGCATAAAAATTGTTTTTTAAATGCACAACAGAAAGCAAAATTGAAAAGCAGTCCACAATCCAGGGAAAATACTTAGAGCACACATGACAGATCAGAGGTTAATAAACCCTTAATATATAAAGAACAATTAAGAATCATTGAAAATAAACTGCCCCAATAGAAGAACAAATAACCTTGAACAAAAAAGTCATATGTGTAAAAAAAAAAAAAAAAAAAAAAAAAGTAAATGGTTAATATGTAAGAAAAATTTCAAAATTTAAACTTTTATGAAATTTAAAAATCAAGTTTTTTTAATCAAATTGTGAATATTTTTTGGCAAATGTAATATCCAGCGTTGGGGGAGGTACAAGAACACTCATTAGTCGAGAACTTTGAAGCTGTTTAAATTACATTAGTGAGCAATGTTCATTGCGTAGAGAACTTAAAAAAAAAAAAGTGATCTTGTTTTTCTTTAAGCCTACATATAAACAGAAAAAGTGGATAAGTACACACCAGAAATGTAGAAATTATTGCTGGGTGATGGAATTCAGTGTGATTTTATTTGATTACATACAATGACCATGTATTTCAGCATGGTGGTGACAGAGGTGGGAAGGGTTGCTTCTTTATACAATCAAACCCAGCCAATTTTTTATCCATAGACTTGTCAGATTATTTTGTCTAGTTTGCTAGTTATATAAGCTGTAATTCTCATTTAGAAAGAAAGGAAAACAAATGAAAAAAATGCATCCTCATGCTTCACATGAGTCATAAAACACTCAGATGGGCTGATGATAGACTCGAGAGGAAATGTGGGCAACATGCAGTCCACTTTAAATCACTTTCTTCATTGAAATTGTGTCACTGATTTACTTTTTTCCTTTACTCATGATATCGGTCTTTTATAAATTCTCTCAAATTAATGTTGGGGTGATTGTGAGGCATGTTTTACTTTATGGTGTATATTTAAACTGAGTCACAGCGGTCCTCTTTCCTCCCTTGCAGGCTGTTGATTACTACTTGAAAGCTCTAAGATCCTTGGGAACACGAGACACACACCCAGCTGTTTGGGACTCAGTGAATTGGGAATTGTCCACTACTTATTTTACTATGGCAACTCTACAGCAAGATTATGCTCCGTTATCTAGAAAAGCTCAAGAGCAGGTAATATTTGCTGGATTATAAAGAAGTCTTAACCTTATTTATTCCTTTGTTTGACAGATTTTGAGCATCTGTTATAGTCTTTTCCTTGACAAGCAGTATTTAAATGTTTTTAAAATTCTTACATAAGATTATGGGATTGTCATTTTTTTCCTCCCCCTTAAAAAAAATACACAGATTGAAAAAGAAGTCAGTGAGGCTATGATGAAGTCCCTGAAATACTGTGACGTGGACTTGGTGTCTGCTCGACAGCCTCTTTGTCAGTACCGAGCTGCAACCATCCATCACAGGCTGGCGTCCATGT
The DNA here is from genome assembly GCF_965194805.1 of Balaenoptera borealis. Taxonomy (NCBI): domain Eukaryota; kingdom Metazoa; phylum Chordata; class Mammalia; order Artiodactyla; family Balaenopteridae; genus Balaenoptera; species Balaenoptera borealis. The sequence goes on from NC_138874.1 coordinate 111,513,686, forward strand.
ACCACAGTTGTCTGAGGAATCAGGTATTGCCATTTCGATTCAAGTTAAGTGCCAAGTCCATTTAAAAGTGTTCTGGTGCTTTTCTTACATTTCTGTAGACATTTAAAATGCCATCTATTCTTTTAGCCATTTGAGAAAAACTTGGACTGTAGGTATTTTTCCCCTCTCTCCTATGCTATGTATTTTTCTATTATAATTGGGTCTTAGTTTGCAAAATTATGTGTTTGCCTGGGTGTATTATTTAGATTTTTTTAAAATGTAGTTAGGCTTTATAGCAACAGTTCTATGCCAATTTTAAAGTATGCATTGCTCATTTTAAAAAATTTTTATTGTGAAATAGAGCATGCATATAAAAGCACATAGAAAATGTATGTGAAGCATTTATACAGTTTAAAGAATAACAAAGGAAACCCCTGTGTACCTCACCTTGAGGTTAAGGAACGGAAGAGTCCTTCAGGGATCCCCTGTGTACCCCTCCCTGTTGAGTCTCTCTCAGTACCCACCCACATTAACTACTGTCCCTGATTTTCTATTATGTCTGTACCTTTTCTGTCTTTTACCACCTAGATTAACTACTGTCCCAGATTTTCTATTATGTCTGTACCTTTTCTGTGTTTTAACACTTAAACAGCATGTTTACATTTTACCTGGTTGTGAACTTTATAGAACAAGTCATACTGTACATATTCTTCTGTGGCTTATTGCTTTTTAGTTAACATCATGTTTTGGAGATTCTTCCAGGTTAATACACGTAGCTGTTCATTTTCTCAGCTCAATAGTATTCATTAAATGAATATATCACAGTTTATTTATCCATTCTATGATTACTGAACTTTGGGGTTGTTCTAGTTTGAGGCTGTTAACAATAATATTATGAACAGTCTTATACCTGAATCCTGGTGCTCAAATGCATGTATTTCTAAGGATAATCTGAGGCCTCAGCTGAAGGCGCCTTCCTTCAGAGAGGTTGCCTTGCTCCTGCCAGGAGTCTTGTGCGTATAGTTTCTCAGGGATATTTTTTTATTGTTTTGTTGTTCTCCCTTTCTTAGCTCAGCACCAAGACAAATTATCTTGGAGTTCCTTGGGTGTGGGTTTCCTTCTGGGACGCCTTTATCCTGGAAATACTGTCCTTTGAGGTCCAGCTGAAACTGGAGAGGGTTTTTTTCCACTCTGAGCTGGCCCTAGACTCTTTTCCCTTTGCCACAGAGGGCCCCCAACCTAAATTCACATTTGTCCAGATGGCCTAATATCCTCCTGGCAAAAGCAAGCTTGAGAGAATTCCAAGACAGTTCACTGGGGGAAGAATTGTCTGTTCAGCAGATCATGCTGGGACAAGTGGGCACCTGCGTGCAGAAGGATAGGGTTGGACTCCTCCCGCACGTAACATACAAAAATAAACGGAAAATGGATTAAAGACCTGAATGTAAGAGGTAAAACTCTAAGACTTATAACAAAACACTAAGAAGTATTTAGTGGTCCAGAGACTTGCTTAAGTAGTTATTGTGAAATCAAAGCCTTAGGATTTATTTTATTTTTGGTTCTAGGTTGGTGATGAACACCTTAGGAAGCAGCACCGGGTGCTAGCAGATCTTCATTACAGCAAAGCTGTAAAGCTTTTTCAGCTTCTGAAAGATGCTCCATGTGAACTACTTAGAGTACAGTTAGAAAGAGTAGCATTTGCAGAATTTCAGATGACCAGTAAGTCTCACTTTTTTATTTCCCAGATTTGTATGCATTGGCTTAGTGTTGGATTGTCTTAGAGTGAGGCAGACTATGGATCTCTCTTGGATGTAAGCAATATTGTTTTCTTTTGAATTTGCCCATAGTTAATGTCTTTGGGTAGGGACAGTTTTTGAAATGCTTTTTAAAACTTAGAGAAATGCATTAGCTTATGTTTAGTGACTAGAAATACTGAAATATAGCCCAGGATTTCTTACTTGAAAAAAAATTATGACAAGTTAGTTTAGACAATTAAAGATTTTAAGCATCATGAACAAGATGGGAGTGGAGAAGCAGTGATGGAGAAGTGGTGGGCCTCACTGAGTCCCTTTGAACGAAGAACCAAGACTGGCAGCTTTGGATTGTGGTTCTAGAACAGACTTTAACTGCAGATCCTGAGCAAGGTGGTGATGAAGTGGGAGGGCAGGGAGGGTGAAAGCGAGGCGCTTCACTTATCCTTTCCCACGGCGGAGTAAGCTGGCCCTCCACCGCTGCGCGATGTTTTCTAAGTTCCCTCCTCGCCCTTGTTCACCTGCTCCCCTTCTGCACAGGGATCTTTTGAGAAATCTCTCTTGTGTGGTAAAGAAGCAAGAGACATTTATTTGAAGTACAGCAATTCCATTGGTTTCATTTCAGTTTTCTTCTATAAAATTAAAATAAATTTAATATTTAACATATGCATGACTATATAGTATCTCTGGAAGGATGGACGAGAAACTGACGGCATTGTCACTTCCGTGGCTTTCAGTGTATGCCCATTTGGACCTTATACATTTTGACAGTGTATTACCTATTCAGAACAGTTTTTAGAAATACTTTTTACTAAAAGCATCTTTTTAAACTTTTTGCCAGTATATAGTGCCTAGCTGAATGTCTCGGGTGGTCACCCAGGATTAATAGTAGCTCTTTCTGGGGGCAGTCTGGGGTGATCTTCTTTTCCAATTTGCATCTTTGAATTTTCTGCCATGTTTGAATTCCTTAGAATGAGCAGACATCGTTTTTATTAAAAAAAAAAAAAAAAAAGTAGATACTGGGAACAAATTTGCTAAGATGGTAAGTATGCTTAATTCCCTTTTTAAAAAATGTTTAATATTGTGACTGTAAAACCAGATAGTGAGGAAGGGAAACAATGATTGTTTATTGCCTTGTCTAGTCTTACTATTTTTCTTTAGGGATAATTACTGGACAAAAGTTGGATTTAGAAGATTTCTTGGGGTGCTCATGAGCTACCTTTACAGCATTTGAAAATCGGAATTTTCATTAATACATTGACATTGGATGGGTTTCTAGATTTATATTTAAAGGAATGATCATTTTGTGTTTGACACTCTAGGTCAGAATAGCAATATTGGAAAATTAAAAACACTTTCTGGGGCTCTTGATATAATGGTGAGAACTAAGCACGCGTTCCAGCTCATCAGAAAGGAGCTTGTAGAGGAATTTGACCAGGTAAATGGAAAAAAGATTTATCATTGTTTTTTATGTGTCTTAAACTAAATGCTACATGACTGTGTATAGTGGGCATATGGGATGCGTGGATGTGTATATATGTATCTGTATATGCATTGTGTGTGTACAGATACATACATAAATACATATGCTCTGCATAAAAACATGTTAACAGTGATTTATTACATTTTCTTGGTGGAATTATTAAACTCTAATTTACAAGTGTATCTTTTATATTTTAAAATTATTTCTTGTGGGCTTCCCTGGTGGCGCAGTGGTTAAGAATCCGCCTGCAAATGCAGGGGACACGGGTTCGAGCCCTGGCCCGGGAAGATCCCACATGCCGCAGAGCAACTAAGCCCGTGCGCCACAACTACTGAGGCCTGTGCGCCTAGAGCCTGTGTTCCACAACAAGAGAGGCCGCGACAGTGAGAGGCCCGCGCACCGCGATGAAGAGTGGCCCCCGCTTGCCGCAACTAGAGAAAGCCCGCGCACAGCAATGAAGACCCAACACAGCCAAAAATAAAATAAATTTATTAAAAAAAAATTATTTCTTTAAATAACCACATAGACCTTGGTTAATAATAAGGCCCTGGGAGTATAAAGTCTGTTAAGTTTTGCTTTTGTTTTTTTGTTTGTTTTTTTAAGAGAAAGGTCTGTGCCTTCTTTTATAATTTCCTCTAAACTGTCTGCAGTTGAACGGTGATTGGGCTTAAGCAGGCTCCTTGGGAAGGCCTTCCCGGTTTGCCAGGCGTTCCCGCATTCATGCTGCCTTCTCCTGAAAGCTTGCCTGAGTCCCGGTGGCCTCCAGCCTATTTCTAAACTCTGGTTCTCAAACCATACAGTACCCATTTCCATCTTGCTCCTTGAGCGTCTGACGTTGGAAAGTCAGGAGGTTTTTGTTCAGGATTAGTTTCTTCTACGTAAGTGCCTTTTAGGTCTGAGACATTTTTTTAACGTGGTTTAGTCTATCAAAATGTTCTCAGGGGAGGGAGGAGGAGGAGGAGGCCGTGATGAGGCTGCCAGCAGGCTGGCCCTGAGGGAAAAATCATCTCAGGTTTGCTCTGTTTTGCTTTTGGTTTAAAAGTTTACTGGATTATTGAAATGGCGGTTCCATCACTTTAGTATGAAACTGTGAGGTAGCTTAGGTGAAATAACTTTTTGTTGCTTCTAGCCTAAGAGTGAAGAGACCCCTCCAGCTGCTGATTCTTCTCCTAGTCTCAATCGAGAAGAAGTGATAAAACTCCTGGGTATATTTGAATCTCGCTTGTCATTCCTGCTTCTTCAGTCCATCAAACTGCTGTCTTCAACTAAAAAGAAAACAAGGTAAATTTTGTGGAAATTTCTTTCCAAGCACCTTACCTATATCCTTTTTATTACTGATACTGTAAAAGGATGGGCCCCATTCTTTGCTGTGTTTTTTAAGTGGTGCTCTTTTGTGATTTGTTAAATTGAGTGAGAATCATCTCCATGTGGCCTACTACGTGTTGAGATTATAGAAACAAAGAAATCTTGCTGCCTAAGGATAAATACCCTATAGGTTGTAATATTTTCCCTGAGAGAGATGAATGACCTGGAATGAAGACCTTGACTGTTTCTTGTAACGCTTCTGAGCATTGTGTTTAATGGGAAGTCAGAACTATAGTTTAGATACTCAGGGCCAAGCGCATCATAAAAGGTAGGTGACAGAACATCAAAGTCTCTCTAAAGCCCAGGAAACTAGTGAAGAGAAGAGTGAGCATCTCGGCAAATACACCTATAACATCTTATACAATTATGTTGTTTTCCAGAGTTATTAGGTTGGGATTAGTAATTTAATTTGAAATTCTGGTAGTAAATACTAGATCAGGAAAATAATATAAACAATATGCCTTTTTTTTTTTTTTTTAGTATAAGTATAATCCAGCCATATTACAAAATTTGAAAAATAGAAAAAGGAAAATCATTTATCTTAATATATTCATTCTTGTCAGTTATCCTGTGCATATTTTACCAATTTATAAAATTGGGATACACATAATTTTTGTCTCTTTTTATGTTTTATTTATATATAGTAAAATTCATCCTTTGTGGTGTACAGTTCTTCAAGCTTTGACAAATGCATAGATATGTATGTCTACTGCCAAAATCACGGTACAGAGCAGTTCCATCAATCCAAAAATTCCTTCTTGCTGCCTCTTTATAGTTAATTCCTCTCCTGATTTCAGTTCCTTAGTATCTCAGGGAGAAAGCATTCTGTCTCCTGCTATGAAGTGTGACATCAGCTACAGGTTTTTGTAGATCAAGTTGAGGATGTTCCCTTCTATTCCTAGTCTGCTGAGAGTTTCTATCATGAATGAATGTTAAATTTTTGTCAGATGCTTGTGCTATATACGTTGAAATGACTGTATCATTTTCCATCTTTAATCTGTTAATATAGTGGATTACATTGATTTTTTTTTTTTTTAATGTTAAACCAGCTTTGAATCCCTGGGATAAACTAGTACTTTGTTGTGGTGTATTGTTTTTTTTATGTACTGTTGGATTCCATTTGCTAATATTGTGTTGAGAATTTTTGTGTCTGTTTATAAGGGGTATTGGTCTATACTTCTCTTGTAATGGTTTTATCTGGTTTTGGTATTCAAGCAATGCTGGCCTCATAAAATCAATTGGCGAGTGTTCCCTCTCCTGTTTTTTGAAACAGATTGGAATTTATTGGTGAAACCATTTTAACATAGAGTTGGCTTTATGAAAAGTTTTAACAATTAGTTTAATTTCATTTCATAGATATATTATTCAAGTTGTCTTTTTTTCTTCTTGAGTTTCATCTGTTGTCAAATACATAGGTTCACAGTATTCCGTTGTTAGCCTTTTAATATCTAAAGGAGTTTTTAGTGATAGCCCTTCTCTCATTCCTGATATTAGTTTTATCTTCTCTTTTTTTTTTTGGTCTGGTTAGAAGTTTATCAATTTTATTGATCTTTTCAAAGAACTAGCTTTTGGTTTGGTTTCTCTTCCTCCATTGTTTTTTATTTTCAGTGTCATCGATTTCTACACTTATCTATATTTCCTTGCTTTTGTTTATTTTGGGTTTAATCTGCTCTTTTTCTGTATTTATTTATTTATTCATTCATTCATTCATTTATGGCTGTGTTGGGTCTTTGTTGCTGCGGGCGGGCTTTCTCTAGTTGTGGCGAGTGGGGGCTACTCTTCGTTGCAGTGCATGGGCTTCTCATGCGGTGGCTTCTCTTGTTGCAGAGCATGGGCTCTAGGTGCAGGGGCTCAGTAGTTGTGGAGCACGGGCTTAGTTGCTCCACGGCATGTGGGATCTTCCTGGACCAGGGCTCGAACCCGTGTGGTCCACTCCCTGGTCCCTCAGTGCTTTGTAGCTGTTAGGGAGGGGAGGGGGCGTTGGCCAGGCTTCTCACTTGTTTTGGGTAAGCCTCAGTCTGGGGCCGACCCTGTGTCCCTGAGTGTCAGGGGTGTGGCCTTCCCCCTGCTCCCGCCCCTCCCCCAGGGCTGGCGTTTCTTCTCTTCCCTTCCCCTGTCTGCACTGACCTTCACCACCAGCGCTGCTCCCTCCCCACCCCCGCCCCACCTATTCAGGCTTCTGGTTCCTGTGGAGAAGGGTCCGGTGGGTTTGGGTTGCCTGCCCCGCCCTCTCCCACGCTGCAGCAGCTGTTCCCCTCGCCCAGGCCTGCACCACAGGAGCTCGGCCTGGGACTCTCACCAGGCTCTTACGGCAGCTCCTGCTGGGGCTCTTGCAAGCCCCCTCCCTCACCAGCCCTCTCTCGACTTCTACCAGCTCATTAACTGTTTTAGCTAAATTCTTCTTTCCGTGTCCAGCTGTGTCTGCCCCAGGTGAGGAAGAACTTTCCTGTCTCTCCCAGTGTTAGCCTCTCTGTCCTTAGTTTTCAGACTAGTTGGTGGCCCTGCAACCCCAGCTCTCTGATGGGTTCAAGCAAAGTCATGACCTTATAGGTTGTCCTGCTTTTATTGCTGTTTTTGTCGTAAAGGTGGGAATGATACTTTTTCCAGCTCTCTACATCCTAAGCAGAAACTCCCTCTCCTAATTGTTTTTGAGTAATTCTCTCTGGTCTAAGAAGAGCATTCGTTTTGAGAGGAGCACTGCGTATTGGGTGCACTGCCGTCTCAGCCCCAGTGTTAACCCTGGGCGGCTGCTCCGGGTCCTGTTACTGGTGCACAGCAAGGGTAGCCGACACACCCATCTTCTGAAGAACCAAAAGGCAAAGGAGGTGTGCGTGTAGTGACGCACAGTTGGAAAAACTCATGGTTTTTCCTGTTTAACAGCAGTGGGTAAATTTTGAGAAATTTTTTACTGGTTTCCACAAAGTGGCAGTATAAATATATATGAGATGTGAGAAACATAGTGATTCATTGGTTTTCACAAATCCATGGTTTAAGTAATTGGCTAACACGTAACAGTTCAGTCTTACAGTATCCTTTATACTCATTAACAGTCATATGTATATGACCTAAGTCATTTTCATTTTAGTGGAGGGTCCTCTAACCTTCTGTTTATTCAAGTTATTACTATTCTAGTTAAAAAGTTTTAACCTAAACTTTTTACACGTGATGCATAAAGTCCTATTTAGCTAATCTGTGTTAGTTTCTTAAGGTTTATTAAATAAAAGACACTTAAATGTGCTGCATGTGTTAATACGGTTAGTATGTTGACAGGTTGCACAACATAAGAGACGTATTGACTAGTAAGTCAATGACTGTTTCTCTCATGTTTCACTGATACACACATGAACATCTATAATTTTATTGTGGAGAGGAGAACATCCTGTGCTGCAAGCCCAGTTATTTCACCAGGAATTAATGAACATTCCTTTTTGGAGTAAAGGGAAATCAAAATTAGCCTTTAAAAGAAAGGAAATAGTCATATGTTTTTATTTTGACTGTTTCTTCCCTTCCCTCCCACCAAAAAAAAAAAAGAATAGAATAAACTGAGCTTGGTAATTTAATTCTTAGAATCCTAAAGAATTGGAAAGAAATCTAAGAAAATTAAGATGCATTTAATTTAAAACAATTTTTGCTTTCCTTCTGAGATTGTGTAGGCACATACGACGGCTGTCAGCACTGTCCTGCCAGAAATACTACTTTTGTCTGTTGGGTTATGTTTTTTCTTTTTGGAGCAAGAATTTATTTGCTCTTGTACTGCATTTTAATATTCACTGCTTTAGCCTCTTGACCTTTTGCTGGCTTTGGGGTTTAATATAATGAAAAAGTATAAAAAATAGAAGTAGTCTCTGAGGGTTTGGATGCCCTCTGCCATAGTTAGAGAACAGACCTGTTAGATTTGTGGGTTTTCCTGGCCAGGTATGTCCATCTAATATTTGGTTAAGAATAGTATAAAGGAAAATAAAAGAATGTAGGTTACCTTCTTTTGGAAAAAAGGTAACCCTATGAAATGATAGGACGCCTCAGAATACAGAGTTCATGGTTTCATTCACTTTGTGTGTGTGTGTGTGTGTGTGTGTATGTGTGTGAAGATACCATAATGTTTATTTCTGCAGGAAAAATAAACATGAACAAAAACAAATCAATTATAAAATTGAAAAGGACAATACCATTGTAAATCCTAAATAACACAGCTAGAACTATACTTCATGTCAATTTTTAATAAGCATGGTCAATTTTAAAATGGTCAAATACTGGCAATTTCATACGGTTCAATAAAATTTGAAGTACATTATAGAGAGCTTAATGGCATAGGATAAATTCTTTTCTTTTACTTCAGGTTGGCTTTTTCACCTTCCCAGTTTCTAGACTGAACGATATGGCTGTTGACAATACCTAAGTTTTTGCAGTATAGAGAGAGAAAGAGAGAAAAAAAGATACAGAGAAATGGAAGCACAGTGAGACTAAATTATAGAGAGACTGAATTTCTCCTTGGCCTGAACCTGGTTCCTAGAGAAGCGACTTTGAGCAGCTCCTGCTCTTGGACCAGTCAGCACAGCTAGTGTGGGGTGAGGGCAGAGCCCCTGCGGAACGGGGCTCTAAGGGTTCACCCCTGCAGGTCAGAACGGAGTGGCGACCAGGACGGTGATCACTGACAGGTGGACACACAGCCCCATAATCGTCCTCCAAGGATGTGAGTCTTGAAGCTGCTGTTCCACTGCTCTGTTAGGGCTCTGTATGAGCCCTGAGATAAAGAAGTAATACTGAAAATATTTCACATCAGGTAGCAATCAATCAGAAATCAGACCCAGCTTGTGAACAGCTGGCTGAGCCATCCCAGTGCATTCCCCTGAAGAGAGCGTGAGGTCCTCTCATAAACAGGAATATCACTGTTCCCAGAGTTAGTTATTTTGTGGACCTGGGCAGGTTTCATTAACTGTTGATGAGAGTTGCTTAAGGAAGGGAATAATTTGTAGAAATTGGAAGATAAAGATTTAACGTTCAGAATTATGATCAGAACAAATCAAAGGGTTCTATACTTACGATCTCAGAAGCCCATCAGTTATGCTCAGGCATCCCGCTGAAACGACGGTGTGATGTCCTTATCCACAGAGACCAATTCATATTTCAGCCGGTGTTTCTAATTGCTAAGTGCTACTGCCTTGATTACTGTCAGATAGGAGTTTAAATGTCTTATAAGGTTATCAGAGGTTTGTGAATGTTAACCTTCCCCCCACAAAAAAAACCAAAACATATCCATCTTAGGCCTGAACTGCAGAGAGTGAATACGTTTTGAACAGTCATTTTTACTGTGCTGCGGGTGGTGTTGGGTGGGCGTGGGGCGGAGAGAGGAGGAGATGTGCCTGGTAAAAGTCGGAGCGAGCGGGAAGGAGAAATGGGTCTGTAAGAGGGGAGTGTGAGGGGGCTCTCATTGGCTGCCAGCCCGGGCCTGTGGTCAGGCCGGCCGCAGTGCGGAGGAGGTGGGTCCTGTCGAAGAGCAGTAGTGGAGCTGTGAGAGAAGGGGGGCTCCTGACAGCCTGAGCCTTGATTTGGGGCAGAAGGGAGGGTCCAGGCTGCTGGTTTGCTCTCTGGCAGGCCTGACCAACAGGCACTCGGGCAACGGTGGAAGATTTGCATATTGGAGAGTGGAAAGAACGTAGCATTTGAAGTCAGAAAACATTTTGACCTTGAACCAAATTATTTAACCCTTCTGGGCTCAGTTTTCACATCATTTAGTTTTTCATTACAAAATACGAATACCAGTCCTTGCTCTCCCGTGGTGACAGGGTCACGGGCAGATCTCGTGTGCGTGTGCGCACTCTCAGCTGTTCTCTGTATGTGTGGCAGGGCTCTGCATTTATTATATCCGGACTCAAAAAATAAAAAGGATGCCAGAAATGAACTGCCGTGTGATTACTAGTCTTTTTCAGTAACATAAATATAATCCATCGATCTACCCTACCGGGGAGATATTTTCAAAATAAACTGCAAACTTAAGAAATTTTTGTTAGGACAGTTGTGAAATGGAAATTCCCTCTAGAACTCTCCAGCCAAGGGGCACTCTTCACACAGAAGCTACGCGGCATTTCAGCCAGATGCGGGGCAGCGCGTCCGTCTCCGGCAGTGCTCGCTCCAGGGGAGCAGTCCCGCAGTCGCTCTAGGTGTGTGCCCGGAAGCTGTACCGCGTGGCTGCTCGCCATCGCCTGGCCCCACTGTGTTTTCTTCACAGCACGTGTCATCTCACAGTCTGTTCTCTTCACCGTCTCGACGTGTCTTCCCCCAGCTCTTCCCTCAGTAGAATGTGGATTCCATGAAGGCAGGGGCTCTGGGTCTGTTTTGTTCATGACCACGAGTAGTTCCTGGTACATAGTAGGCGGTTGAACATTTATAAAAAGAATAATCATTGGCTTTAATTGATGTTTTGAAATAAATGTTTAAAAACGGGCCCATAAGCAGTCGATGGAGTCGGCATTAATAGAACACCTGCTTCCACGTGAGAAGTGATGACAGGGCTGCCCGTGTTCAGTTTTTGGATTTCTTTTACAGCGCTTGGTGGGCATCACTCTTTGCTTCATCGCCCTCTCTCTTTTTCTAACCCAGTAGTAACCTTGAAGAAGATGTAGTCCTCAAAACCAACAAGCAGATTTACTCCCAGCTTCTGAGAGCTACTGCGAACAAAAACGCATCTCTCCTGGAAAGAATCGACGTTCTCGTCCATTTGCTGGACCAGCTGGCTCGTGGCAGCGGCGGAGGCGGCGGTGCTCTTCAGTGACTCCGCCTGGGGCTGCACCCGCAGAGATGCTGTCAGTGCCTTCTGCACTCGGGGGCTAGTGTGTCCATTTGGTGCTTCGTTTCATTAAATACGAGGGAAATACCCACTTAAAACAGGCACGGCAGTGGAAACAGAGCTCTCATTTCCCATGGCAAACAGTCATGGTTGAGTTCTTTGGCTTCTTCATTGGAGGTGCCAACATCAGAATCAGACCTAGAGCTCCCACATTCGTTTCTTTGAGAAGCATGTGGTACCTCAGTATTAATAGACTTGCTGTGAGGCAGTTAACACTTTTAAATATTTTTGAAGTATGTTAAGCTACATGGGTTTAAGAGATAATTATCTTGGATAAATGTTACTTTGGTCAAGGGAACTTTTATCCAAATGATTCTAGTGGTTCAGGTCAGTTAAAGAAACTTCCTGTACGTCCACAGTGTTCCCTTCTCAAGTGCACAGAAAAAGCCTGCCCTTTTTAAGCTTCAGTACAGGATTTTTCGAAGACTGGCCATTGTGCAGTTCTCTTTAGTGCATGTTCTGAACGGATCTGCTTTTCTCTGACTTTGTATGACAGTTGATCAAGAATTGGTACTCCCCCCCCTTTTTTTTTTTCATTTTAAACTTGAAACTGTGAATAAGGTAAGAAAACTATTTTGAATAAATAAATTATTTATTTAAAATGTCTTTGTAGTTTTCCATTTCACATTCTTCACATTGAGTTCTGATGTGAACTGGTTTAATTAATTTTACAAAGTGAAGATTAAAACATTAAAAATAAAATTCTGCCATCCACTAAATTCTCACTAGGATATTATACTTACTACTTGCTGCTACATGGTTCTTGTCCAGTTGCTTAAGACATACTCTATTTTTCCAGTGCCTACAGCATGCAAGGCTGTACTTGTCATAGTTAATTAATCTCATTTTCAAGAAAGATAACGTCATCTACAGATCCAGCATACTCTTTCCTGTTGGGTTGATGGTTTGGATTTATGTGCATGATGCCTCTGTAGGCAAGAGCCTGCCCCGCCACCAAGTCCACTGGCCTGGCCTAGTGTGGGAAGACGTGCTGCTGCCGACCCCCCTCGGTGCCACGTGCAGATGATTTTCACTGTGCAGCCCCCCTCCACTCACTAGCCACACACTTCTGAAGAAATCTGAACTAGACTAGAAAACTGTCTGGAATAAACTTGTTTTAAGCTGAATTTTTACGGACTCCTTTTTCATACACTGAGATTTTCAGATGTTTTCACTGGTGAGTTGACAGCTCTCATAGCCTGGCAGAATTATCACTTGCCATTTGTCCACTTCCTTGTAATTATGCAGTTTGCATTGTCCTCGGGACAGATTTGCATCAACTAATCATTGAAGCATTGAAAGTTTTGCCTAAATTGTAAAGCAGTTGTACAATATCAACGATCTCTCATATCAGGACAGCTGTCATTCTGTTTCCCCTTGTGGCAAGCACACACACAGAATAAAACTCTTGTTAGTTAAACCGGGACATGTCCATTGATTATACCTAATTTTGGGGTTAATGAATTCCAAAGGATATTCTGCTTAGGCAGAAAGAAGCTGGAGTTCACGATATTAGAGTTGCTCATCTTACCTCTCTCCTTAGCCAACAGCCTTTCAGTCAAGAGGAAGATGTGCTTTTAAGCAAGAAGAGATCAATTCCAGCTCTCTTCATTTGTCAGAGCAATAACATGAAAGTTCCTACAGGGGAAGAAAAGGTCCTTTTAAAATGTTTTTGTCATTTGCTGATTTTAATTTAAATTAAAGCTTTTTAAAGTGCCTGTGTTTTAGCTGTGTCTTTAGAAGTATGGGGTATTTGTGGCCTGATCGTTGAGAGTTCTTTTTCAGTTTAACTTAAGTGCCCAAATTTTGTCCTTATTACATATGACTTTGGGGGGTTTGTTTACGTTAAGAACAGGTAATGGTGGCCATATTATGTATTACGTTAAAGTTAAAGGAGCATGATGCCTGAGATAACTGATACAGGAAGAATGAAGTTATCCAATTAGCTTCAAGAGTCTCATTTTGGTAGTCTAACCCTCGGAACATAAATAAGCTGCCATATAAAGTGTTTCCTGCCTTGAAGAGGGAGGAGCACATTATAGGAGTTACAGCGAGCTGGAAAGCTGTTCTGTTGAGGGCCATTTGGGATGCAGGTGTGTATATTCAAACAGAAGAGCACCACGGGAATGGAGACAGAGTGCAAGGGCACTAGGCTGGGGTGAGGAGAAGGAGGGGCAAGACCGACAGTGGCGGTCGACGTTTGGCCAGACACAACTAGGGAACTTTAGCTTCTTTACCTAGAAACGTGCACAGCAGTATCTGTCCTGCCACTGACCAGAGTTGTGAAGAGCAAGAGAGAAATACACATGAGAACTTTTTGTACACTGTCAAGTATTAGAAAAAGATAAATTGTTAGGACAGGGATTTTGGAGTGTAGTTAATTCAAATTCTGTGATCTTTTCCATTGAATCCCCGAGTTTTCAGTGCAGTAAAATCATTTCCATGCCCTTGGGGTTCAGGGGGCGAGTGGCATCTCCCGTAATTGGACCCATGGTTATGGCTGCCTTCCTGTCTCCCGGTGAAATTGGGGCCGAGGTGGGTGGAGGGACAGATGGTGGGTGTTGGGAACGTGGCTACAGAGCCCTAGACAGAGTGGAAGGCAGACAGCGATTCCTCAGGATGCCTTTTCTAACCTTTCCTAAAATTTTTGTAAAATTATTTGTTGAGAAATTTGATTTTTCAATCAAGTAATTTTAAAGCTCAAGTAATGCTTTTCCCATTGGGTTTTAAGGAGGCATGTTTGCTTCAGTTACTAAAAATCTGGTTTGTTTTCTTTGTAAAAGAAATCGGACTTTTTCTCTTAGAAATCCTCTGGCTCTCCATTTGCCAATTTTTCTCATTACGAGTTCAGGATGCAGGAATCGACGTCACAGACGTCAAGCCACTGCTCTGAGCTAGACTGCTTGGGAAATAAGCCATTTGAAGGGAGCCAGGAATCTGTTGTTTGTCCCTGCTATTGACAACTTTCCAGCACATGCTGCCTTTGCAGAAGGCGAGCGGTGAGTGCAGGAGTAGTCAGCTGAGTCTACATTGACAGAATGGCTTTGTGGCTCTATTCCCGGAAAAACCTTAATAGTCTTCATCGGATAAGGGTCAAGGACTTGATTTCTGTTCACATCGATGCAAACACTTGCAAACCAAAGTTAAGACTGGCTTTTCTGGAAGTCATTGATTTTTAGGTTAATTTATAGCAATGAGGTAAGCAAATCTGTGGCTTTGCACCAAATTTTTTGGGCTTGAAGTTCTTAGTAATTCTCTGTATGATGGGATGATCTGCCGTGGCCGTATATATAGGTCTGCAGTAATTGAAAACAGCTTTTAACTAAGAACTTGGTCATCTGACAAATTTCAGTCAAGGATGACAGAAGCAACACCAGGCTGGAAAGCCTTCTATTACCAGGGACCCTTTGAAGAAGTAAAAGAACTGCTTGCTTCGGTCATAAAAGGCATCGTCCAGGGACTTGGGATGCCAGGAAATCCTTCTGAAATCAATCTGGGGTAGCTTCTTCCCCGTGCATCTTCTGTCTGGGCCTGGTCCTGGTCACTGTCATATCTCTGGTGTTGATTTTCTGAGAGCCAAACAAGTTGTAATGTGTTCTACTACCATTAAGTCACAGGAAACGACAGAGACAGCTTTCAGTGTGGGCCCCAGCCATCCGTGCTGTTCTGCCATGATTCCAGGAGAAAGCAGGACTTGCAGCATCCATCCGAGTGGCCTCTGCTCAAAGCAACGACTCCCCAGGCCTTGAATCACCTCTAGATTTAAGCCCAGGAGTCGATTTCTCTCTCACGTCTTCGCTGCCGCTCCCAGCCCACTGGTGCACGTCAACAGCAAAAACAAAACAACAAAACCACGCAGTCTTCTTCACATCAACGTCTTATTTTTCTTCTCCTTCCTTTATAGTCTAAAGATTTTTCTGTCACATGTTAGGGGCCCATGGACTGTCCCGAATCATTTTCCTATCCTAATTAATATATCCTCTCTTTTTAAAGAAAAAAATCATGATGCTTATTATTGGATTCTTCTTTATTCCAGGGTTTTAGAATCATCTAGTTCCACCACCAGCCCCGTTTCTGCAAATGAGGAAACTGGGATAGAGTTGGAGCAATTCACCCCAATTCAGACAGCCTAGGTTGAAGCAGGGATACAGCCTGGGACTCCCAAATTTTACCCAGGTGACTTTACCCACGGGCCTATGAATATTTTGTAATTTTGCTTCGTTTCATTTTAAGATCCAAATGCTAATTTCATGCTCTGAAACAGCGTAGGATTATTTTAAGCGGTCCTTATTTGTTCCTTGCCCTGAATATTTGGTATATTGTCGGCGTGCAATAGAATAAATCCACTGAGTTAGATACTTTTGAGTTCACAACTCACAAAGCATCACAAGCAGTTACATTCCTCAGCAACCAAATATTCAATCTATTTGGAAAGGTTTACCACTGAGAAGAGCGTGACACGTCTGGCTAAGGTGCGATTCACTCTAACCGGGATGATTTTTGAATTTAGAGTGTTCACAGCAAGTTAAATTTAAGATGTTTTTTAAAGCTCCAAGAATGAAATACAGCTGTAATTATAGAAACCCCCATGATGACCTAATTCTGTAATTGAGATCCTTTGAGTGTTCCCAATATAAATTCTGGACTTCTTAAGGCACAGAAAGATGTGCTTCCAACTCCGAAAGATCCGAACCATCAAAGTCCACTCTTGAGGCCATTTCTTTATGTCACTGAACTGAAATAATCCTTCCTCTGTGTGATGTGAAGGAAAAGGACAACCAGATTCACGCACAGGTCTCTTATGGCAATAGTTGTGTGCAGAGTTCTTTTAGTTTGGCTCTGGCCTCAACTCTTTTTGAGCAATTTAAAGAAATGTTCTATTACTAGGATTCAGGTCAAGGGAGGGCCCACGACTTATTTCTGGGTGGCCAGAGGAAGGAAAAGCAGCAAGCACAAAACTGTGTGTGTGATTAGACTGTGCGCATCTGGTTTGCACACGTGGCCAGCCTCCGCCCCGGGCACGGAGGCCGGGAAGGCCCCCGGCCGCCTTCTCTGTGTCACCGCAGGCCCCACCTCAGCTTCTGTCTCCCGGCCAAACACTGCTCCTCCCTGCTCAGAAACTGCCACTGATTCTGCTCAGTGAAGTCCCCCCGACCCTGGCGTTCCATTTGCCCAGGCTGACGGGTCTCTCCAACCCGGCCTCACCCGGGGTGAGGGCCCTGCCGCCCCTCCCAGGGCTCAGCTGTCTCGCAGCTGCGCCTCATTCCTGCTTAGCTCTGAGGCCTTCCTTCTGCTTCCTGAGTCTGTACCCCGGCCTCACCTCCCAAGACAGACTGAAGAAAAAGAAAAGCATCTGACCTACCATTACTGTGCCTTAAAACTTAGCAATAACCCTTTAATCGTATCACGTTTACCCAGGCAGCATTCACACTTTCAACTGTGGTCTCGTTCTTTATTAAATTTGAAATTAGCTTTTGATCGGAAGCTAAAAACTTTCTGTAAAACAAAAACTAAGAAGATGAAAGGCAGAATGAAATTACGTAAGGTGTCATGCCGGCATCTTGTACTTCCCATGTGACTGTGACATGCGACATTTACACAGAGCCAGAGAGAGATGGCCTGGAGCCTGCTGGCTGCCGGTCCCCATGCCTGTGCCCGTGAGGTCCGCTCTACTCCCCGCCTGCCCCTGGGCTTCTGTGAGGAGCCTCATGTAGCTAAATGAACCCCCTCGTCTAGTGGAACTGGCTTGGCAGGCTCTCCCTACTTTGTGATCAGAGAAACGTGACCAGAACCAAACTCTAGCTGCTTCTCACCGCACGGTACGTTATCGACGTCAGTGTACAGTTCTCAACTATACTGTCAGTTGTATGCTCTCTGTATAAGATAGATAACCATACATAGAACTCTGACATATATGTCAATTGTATGTTTTATATATATAGTCATTTATAAAACTATGTATATAGTTATAGGGACTTCCCTGGCGGTCCAGTGGTTAAGACTCTGTGCTTCCACTGCAGGGGGCATGGGTTCAATCCCTGGTCAGGGAACTAAGATCCCGCATGCCATGTGGCACAGCCAAAAAAAAAAACCAAACAAAAATTATGTATCAATATATAGTTATATTTGTCAATGATATATGTCAGTTATATTTATCAATTTACTTAATCAGATCAATATATGTCAGTGAACACAGATCTGAGTTGTGATAAGTGGCTACACAGTGTCCACCATGTGGCCATAACTCTTGGGTCTAAGGACACTGTTTGACTCCCCCCCACGTGGCAGGGTTTTTCTTCCATCTTTTTATCAAAATCTCAAACTATGTTTTGAGAAGACAAACCCTAAATGTTTTCTCTGAGGGAAACCAGAACATGCAAAGCTGCAACACTTAGAACAAAATGATGCAAAAATTTCATCTAGGCATTCTGCATCCTGGGAGGCGAAAATAAACCTAAATGCAGGACAGAATTGAGAAGTCTGTGATTGGGAGCTGGTGTTCTGAGGGCTGATGTCACACAGCCTGCGTCCTGATGGGTCTCAAAGCCCCAGAACCTGCCTGTCCCCCCCTTGAGCTCTGGCGGAAGACAGACGGCGCGTCTGGAAGTCAGGTCTCCCTCGAGATGACAATGAGATCCTTCTTAGGATCATAGGAGTGGGGGATTTATTACTGAAGGGTCTTGTTCCCTACAATTCATTTTATTTTTAATTTATTTTTATTTGGTTTCATGCAGCTCAGGACGCCTGGACTCAGGGAGGTATTGCTGACCATTCGAATTGTTGGCTTTTCTCAGGGAGTTACTTCTCTCCTCTCCAGTGATTACCAAGCCTTTGAAGGGACTGGCTTCTCAAGGTTCAGAGTGTTTGAGTAACCGAATTGCTTATTCCAGGTAAATTGGATTTTGAGGAAATCAGTTGGATTTCAGAAGAAAACTAGCTGAGGGAGGCGTGTGATCTACAATAAAGAGAGAAGAAGGGAGAGGGGCTCCTGGCGAAGGTGTTTCCTGGTCTGTCTGTGCAGGACACTCTCCGCCTCGGAGCCAGGGGAAGGGTTTGGTGGGGAGCTTCTAGAATTTCCTTAAATACTAAGATGGCATGACCTACTTGTCATTGGGAGAACTGACACTTTTTTTCCCCTAAAACACATATCATTTACAAAGTGGGTTTGCACATTCTCAGCACTGCACACACAACATTTTTGAAAAAAAGACATTCCCTTAGTTACTCCCACAGGAGATTTTTAAGCCTGACTCTGAAAGTGAACATATTTCAGGAGGCCCGGGGTTTGGGGGCAAAGCCACTGGCTCAAGTGTAGGTCTGTCTGTGATTTGCAACTGCACGTTACTGCCTATGAAAGGGGAAAAAGAGTCCTCCCACTGTGTGTCCTTCTGATTTCCTTCTCTCTACGCATTTCAGTCCGTTTTCATCCACAAATAAACCCTTTACCCACCTGGAGCAGCTTAGGAAGATTTATCCACGTTTTACACGCACAAGGCTCTGTGGTTTGGGCTCACGCTCCCTCCACTGAAGGAGGCATATTGAGGTTGCTAAGTGGCTGGGGCACGGTGAGGGCACTTTCACTGCTTCCCAGCGCTTCTCTGCCCAGGTGTGTGCTTGACGTCAAGATGATAATTGAGAGGCTTGACTTCAAGATTATGATCGCCATGGCTGGAGGCTTACTGATCGTTGCAGGCCTGCTGATATGCTGTGTCATCTGTCTTAGCTGCAGAGTGACTAGGGCACTGAAGTGAGCAACGAGGGTAAGAGTGGCTAAAACCCCCCCAAAGGGGATCCTGGGGCTCTGTGCTGAGCGGGGTCATCCCTTGCCCTGGTGGCCGCACCCCAGGTGAGGTCAGGAACAGCAGGAGGGTCTGAGAAGACAGAGGCAGTGCGTGTAGAATCTTGGCTTTTCCCCCTTCTGGTTTCGGGCTGTGAGCTCATAAGTAGAATGTTCTCAGGCGGGTAGCTCTGTGCTGCTTTGCTGTCACTTGGCCTCATTGAGTTTACCCTCCGCTGGCTAATTCCACAGCACTGCAGACTGAAGACTGTGTGAATGAGTCTCTGCCTCTGTTCATCCAGAGGACAGGCCGAGCTGATCTCCTCTTGCTTGAGTTGGGGAGCTCTCAGGGTGTCCTCTCATTCATGGCCTTGGGGACGGTGAGGTGGGCCTACAGGACTGGGGAAGCTGAGCTGTGTGGAGCTCCTGGCTGACCTGACCATGGGGTGCAGGTCAGGATCATTAACTTGCAGCTTTTTCCAAAATGTTTTTCACTTTATCTGGAGCTGAGGAGCAATTTTCCAGGAGGTAAAATGAACGTTTCCAGTTTGGGGGAGTTAAACCTGTGAGGAGGACGGGACCCCAGGAGCCCAGTCCGGCGGCCTGCGTGCTGCCTGCCCTTCTCGCCTGCACCTCCCGCCTGGAGCTGGTGCACACCAGGCACTGATGGTCAGGCCCGTCAGCCCTGGCGCCACGTCCCTTCTCACTTATAAAATGTTTGGGGAGGAAAGGATTGGGTAAGGACTCGGGAGAGGGGCAGAGAGGTATAATCGAGGGCTGAAGTCACATGACACCATTGCCCAGCCAAGAACCTCTGACAATTGTAAGAAATGGATTTAAAGAAAAAAAAAAGAAACCTAATTTTTAAAATAAAATCTCTGAAGGAAAATATGACAGTCAATGACACTGACACAACAGGCAGGCGACTTGGTTTCGAAGAAGGCCATCCTGGGACTCCACTGTCAGGCTCCTGGTGACAGAGCCTCGGAGAGTAAAGCTGTGGACTCACCCCACTCCCGGCCACAGGCCTGCCGAGTGAAGTACAGACCAGCTCTGCTGAGCTCAGCTGCCTCCTGACTTTGTCCCTTCACAGTGTTTGCAGCCCCTTGAGGGCAGGAGCCGTGCTGTCTCTGACCCCCAGGTTCCCAGCACATGGCCCAGACTCATTAGGTGTCAGGGGTCATGACCTGACGTCACCTTTGCACCAGATAAACCTCTCAGACACAGCAGTAAATCCTGAATAGCATTATTTTGCTTATTGGTAAGAATATGTTACACATTAGAATTTTTAGTAAAATGATTTCCTGCTAGTTTATTTTCTAAAAAACCATATACATCGCAATGTTTTTATTTTACCTTCCATATTGACAATTAACATACCTGCATCAACATTTAACATAATAGTTGGCATGGAGCCATTATTTTAACTCGTTAAGTGAGTTATTACACGTAACTAATGAGTTAAAGCATCTAAAACTTGGAACAGCGCCCGAGAACGCATCCCATAATTATGAGCTCAGCTATAAGGTCCAAAGGGAACACCTTCAACTCACTGCTGACCACCCCGGGCCCGAGGCCCAGCACTGGTTCGGCGCGCAGATTCCCGCACGATGCTTTACTCTCTTCCCAAAGGTCTTCCTGCACCGACACTCCGCGGCACCGGCTGGGGTGGGCGCACAGGAGCCCATGTAAAGAGCGAACGCAGAATATGGCGAACCCTCTACGGCACCTCTGTTCAATGTCTGCTCCCTGATCTGTCCTCTCGCACCTCGTGTTCTGTCCCTTCTGATCTTCAAGGACACAGGAAACTTGGGGCTGGGGTCTCTATCAGGGTCGTGTGGGACTCGTGCCTCATGCCGGCTCCACGGCCTCAAAGCTAACCCTTCCCAGGCTGGACCTGTGCCTGTCGAGCTGCTGTCCTGAAGCTACCATTCACTCTCTTCCACCAGCCCGCAGACAACGAACCAGCGTAACTCTGGGCCTTAGGAGGAACTGTCAGCCTCTGGGAAAGGGTGAGCAGAACCAGGTGTGGCCTCTCTGGGTTTAACTTTCCCGAGCTGAAAGTTACCGAGACTCTGCCTTCTGCCGTCCCAGTATCTGCAGAACCAGGGGTCCTTCCCCAGTCACTTTAAAACTCATGTTTGCCTCCTCAGCCCTCACGTTCTAAACTGCTAACAGGAGTCCCCAGCCCAGCTGCCAAAGCCCAGGTTCCCCACTCACAGCGATGGCCAGGAAACCTGCACCCTCGATGCCTGGCTCACCTCCCTCCGATGGACTGAGTCGGCTGCAACCCTTCCAAATCCCAAACCGATCTCCATCTTTCCAAATCTGCCCCGCCTCTCCTTAAACCCTGGTCACCTCCTCTCCAAAAGGTCACTTCAGGCTGCCACGCGGATGAAAGACATTTAGCAACTCCTTGTCGCCTGTGCCCAGCCCCGCTCTCACCCTCCCTGAGCCTCCTCCCGCCCCTGCCCCCGTGGGGTGATGCGGCCCCTCTGCTGCAGCCCACGCACCCTTTCTCACCTTTGTCTCCCCGTCCGCCTCCAGCCGGGTTTCTCGTCTCCTCCACTGCTCAGCGCCTGTTTCGTACTTCTCCAGCTTCTAGACGCGACCAGGGACTGCACCCTGGCCAGGTGTGACGGTTTTCAAACGTGGTTGCAGATGGGAACCACCTGGAGGGCTTCTAAAACGCCTGCTGCTTGGGCTTTGCCCTAGGAAACAATTAAGTAGAATGGGGGTGGGCGAAGCAGCTCCCTTTGCCGAAGCACGTCACGTGGTTCTCACGTGCAGCCAGGGTTCCTGATTCGTGGTCTAACCTATTTCACTTTGATATTACAGAGAAAAACGTGTGTATAACGCAGTGCTCTCCAAATTATTTTACGCAGTCCTCCGGGACAAATGGCCTCCCTGTGCGACCAACGCCACGATCGGTTCTAGGACACGCCCGTCGCCCCACAAGTTCCCTCTGGCCCGCACCCTGCGTCCCCCTGGTCTGCGTCGGGCCGGCACTGCACCGCACACAAGCACTGCCCCCCATCGGCTAACCCAGTCCTTCTGTGGAGCTCCTGTCCCCACGAGGTCCCCGTTCCATTTCTGACTGTCTGCTGCTCATCCCACCTGGGACCACAAGCTCAGACTAGCAGCGCTGCGAGTTTTCCCATTCCCTTCCTACGGGGTTCACCACCTTCCACTGAAAACACCCTGGTTTTCTGCTCCTGCCCGGATCGAGGGTGGCAGAGCTGCTGGTCCCAGCAGTGGGTACACGGGCATAAGCAGCATCTCTAGGCCACGAGGCCACGCCCGCTGGTCGGACCCAAAGAGCGGGCTTTCAAGAGTAAACGCTTCTCCATCTGCTGTCTGACTCAGGGCAAATTCCAGAGCCCTGAGATGGTTGTTTGTAACCACTGTGTCCAATGCTACCTTTGTTTTCTACTGGAGAGGATGAGCCTCCCCTCCCGGCCCTCGGTCCTGCACGTATTCAGTGACACAGTGAGGCGCGCACGGGGCTCCGCCCCGGGTCAGAGCAGATTCCCTTCTGCTTCCTGCGCCATCCACGCCTCTGCTCTCAGAAGGGCTCTGAGGCCATGGCAGTGGCTTCAATTCTTGAGAATAATGCAAAGAAAAGGAAAAAATTAAAAAGGAAAGGAAAACTATGTTCATTGCACTTAGTAACAAAGCAGACTCCCGTGGTTCAGCATTATTAAAAGGATTTTTATACACAGCTTTATAATTTTCAGTTCTGCTCATAATCCTAAAGGTTTGTGCTTGCAACTCTGCCTTAGCCAAAAGTACAGAAACCATCGTTTCTATAGCAACTTGACCTTGCTCTGACCCCCAAACATGTGATCAGGGGACTGGCTCACCCGGTCTGGGCATCGTCGACCCCACAGGACAGTCTTTTATGGGACCGGGACAGGCTGGTACCTGGGCCCCGGGACCCTTTGCTGCAGTGCTTGCACCTGGACAAACGTCTCCTTGAGCAACAAAATACAAAGAAACTATAAGGGACTAAAAATAACTGTGTGCATGTGCCGTTGGGGCGAATTCTGGGCAACAAGATACAAAAAGACCCCAAAAACCCAACTGCAACTTCTGAAGAGCCGGGAGCAAAAACAGGGCACTGCGCACGCCCCCTGCACTCAGCACCACCAGAGTGGTGGGCAGACCGCCTAAGGCAGCCCTGCAGCCCGACCCCTGGACACACCCCTCCCCTCCCCCATGTAAGGAACCAGACGCCCCCGCCCCCCTCGAGCTAATGTCCATCTGACTCGAGGTGGTGTATGAACGTCACCGGTCCTGGTCTACGTGCTGAGTCCACAAACCCCTTCTAATTCATCCTGGTTCTGTCACTCACTAGCTGTCACTTAACTTCTTGAGTCTCCTTTTCTTCACCAGAGAAATGGGAATACTAGTGACATCCACTCCCGAGGGCTGTTAACTGGAATGGACATCGGAGAGGCAAAGCCCCTGCACGGGGCTGGAGTCGCTCAATAGAAAACGCCTTCCAGCGGGACCCACCGCGTGTGGGGAGCACCAGGGGTCTTTCCTACCACAAGCTCACGTGACTGACAGGCAGACACGGCTTTCATTCAACCCAGCTCAGAAACCAGGCCAAGGTTATAAAAATGGGAATAAAGTTCGGGGACGGATTCCCGAAACCCCCCGCAGGCCCTGCATCTGCACAGGAGCCCCTCGAAGTAAATCAGCCTCCCCAGCCTCTGGGAAGCCCGGCTGACTGACGCGGGTTTTCTGTCTGAGGGAAAGAAAGCCTCTCCGTATTCGAATTACAATTGTCCACAAAGCAGGAATTTCGAGGTCCTTCTGTAAGATGAATAAAACTCCTTCACACACAGCAGACTTTATTATTCATACCAGGTTTGTCAGTTCTCAGAACGTGGGCGCCAAACACAGCTTTGCACTGAAACCACAGACAGCAAGTAACAAGGCACAGTCAGCATGAGTGGCCAGTGCACTTTATTTGGTCTCCTTCCTGCTGCCAGAGGAGCCGCGTGCGCCAGGCGGGGGTCCGAGCTGGACTCCACGAAGGGACGTCAGGCGCACGTGGGCCTGACGCGGCCCCGGGTCCCGGCCCAGCCTCGGTGTTGGCGGCGGTTCCCCCGGGCGCGGGGCAGGAGTGTGAGGTGGGGCGGTTTCCCGGGAGCCCCTGCCCGATGCCCGGCTCCCCCGGGACGCGGTAGCACCTGGCCCTGGGCCCACAGGGGCAGCTCCGCCCAGGGAGGGCGCCGGGGCCTCCGACTCAGCATCCGTGGGGCTGGAGCGCCGTCCTGATGCCCGCGGCCAGGGCTCGCGGCGTGGGGCTCTCTGCGGTGCAGCTCACGGGCAGGCCCTGCGTGGCCAGGGCGTGGGCTGTGGTGGGCCCAATGGCCACGAACTGCAGGGAGAAGACAGAGGGGCCTCAGTGCACCAGCAGGGCGCGATGGGAGCAGGGCCTGTTGCCTCCTGTCTGTTAGGACATCGCTCTTCCCTCATGTGAGAGCTTATAAACGAGATGACACCTCCTGAAGTGAACCCAGCTCTACCTCCTGCAAAAAGCCTTCGTCTCTTTACAGCCTCACCATCGGCCTGAGCAGCTCTCGCTAGCCCTACGGCCCGGGCGCGGGGCAGGAGAGGCCTGGAATCAATCAGCGCCTGCCACGGGCGGGGCCGGGCGGAGCACAGAACAAAGTCTGAAAGGGGCTCTGCGTGCCGCGTGGGGCGGTGGCTGGGCCCTAGGAAAGCAGAGCAGTCAGCACCAGGGCCCGGAGCCAGAGGGTCGGGTTCACATCGCAGCTCCACAGGACGGTGGCCTCAGCAAGTGACCCACCCTCTCTGGGCCTCCGTCCCCTCCTCCGTGAAGCAGAAAGGTTAAGAGGTTTCCTCATCAGGCTGCTCTGAGGAGTAGATGAGCAATGCGTGTAACCACTCGCATGGCCCTGTGCCTGGCACAGACAAACGCCCAGTGACCATCAGCGGCTGCTACCTGTAGGACCGTCGTTATGTTATCCCAGATTAGAAGCTCCAACGGCCTGGGCCTCGTCAGCAGGACGCCCCTCTCCAAACAAGCTTGTGTCTGATGGTCCCATCCAGAGCCTCACTTTGGGCTGAACATGATTTTTCGTTGTGACTCTGGCCCTTGCTAGCTGTCATTACAAATCACTTGGCCTTTTTGATCCTCGGTTTCCTCATCTGTGAAAGGGGCACAATTACCCTGCCTCTCAGTTGCCGGAGCAGGGCTGAACTGAGAAGATCGACAGCTTCTGGCAGAGAGAATGTGCTCATCCCCACCCCGCTCTGGACTAACACCGCAGACATGGACCCGCCTGGGAGTGGTCTGTGAAGGTGAGCCCCCGACAATGGCAGCCCCTGCCCAGCACCTCCTTCACCGCCCTCCCCAGCCAGGCTGGCGGTAGTGCGAACAAGATACCGCCCTTGCACAACCTCAGGACGCTGTGGCCTCACACTCCTCCCCAGGGCGTGTGGGAATGAGAGGAAGAGGCTGCTGTCTCACAGAAGCTCGGGCTCCTGTAGCTCCCACGCTCCCCCCCCATGAAGCAGCCACCCCTCAAGAAACTCCCCGAGGAAAAACATGAAGCTGGACACCTACCTCACATCATGTACAAAAATTAACTCCAAATGGATCAAAGGCCTAAATGGGAGCTAAAACCATAAAACTAGAAGAAAACATAGGAGTGAATCTTCATGACCTTGCATTAGGCAATGTTTTCTTAGATACATGATGAAAAGCACAAATAATAAAATAAAAACTAGATAAAGAAAACTTTTGTGCTTCAAAGAACACCGTGAAAAAAGTGAAAAGACAACTCACAGAATGGGAGAACGTTTTTGCAAATCACATATCTGATAAGGGACTTGTATCCAGAAAAAAGAACTCTTACAACTGAACAAAAAGGCAACCTAGTTAAAAAGTGGCAAGGATGTGAACAGACATTTCTCTAAAGAAGATATAAAAATGGCCAACAGCACATGAAATGATGCTCAACATCACTAGCCATTAGGGGAATCCAAACCAAAACCACAACAAGAAACTACTTCTGGTATATTCATAGAATGGACTGTTACCTGGCAATACAGAGGAATGAAGTACTGACACATGACGATATGGGTAAACCCTGAAACCATTATGCTAAGTGAAAGAAGCCAGTCTCGAAAGGCTATATACGGTATGATTCCATTTATATGAAAAGTCCAGAATAGGTAGATCCACAGACAGAGATTGGATTAGTGGTTGCTAGGGGGTTGGGGAGTGACTCTAATGGATATGCAGTTTCTTTCGTGGCTCTGAAATGTTCTGGACCGAGAGGGTGATGGTGGCACGCCTCTGTGAATTTACTAAAAACCACTGAATTGTACACTTTAAAAGGGTACATATGCAATTCATAAAAAGTGAGTTTTATCGTACATGAATTATATCTCAATAAAGCTATTTTTTAGGGAATTCCCTGGTGGTCCAGTGGTTAGAACTCTGCGCTCCCACTGCTGAGGGCCCGGGTTCGCTCCCTGGTTGGGGAACTAAAATCCCACAAAGCCGTGCAGCGTGGCCAAAAAAAAAAAAGCTGTTTTTTTAAAAAAGAAACATTAAAAAAGAAAGAAAGGTGGTCTTTTCTCCATTTTATATTCTTGCCTCCTTTATCAAAGATAAGGTGACCATATGTTCGTGGGTTTATCTCTGGGCTTTCTATCCTGTTCTGTTGATCGATATTTCTGTTTTTGTGCCAGTACCATACTGTCTTGATTACTGTAGCTTGGGGGAAAACTGGACAGCTACATGTAAAAGAATGAAATTAGAACACTCCCTAACACCATACACAAATATAAACTCAAAATGGATTAAAGACCTAAATGTAAGGCCAGATGCTATAAAACTCTTAGAGGAAAACATAGGAAGAACACTCTATCCCATAAATCACAGCAATATCCTTTTTGGCCCACCTCCTAGAGAAATGGAAATAAAAACAAAAATAAACAAATGGGACCTAATGAAACTTAAAAGCTTTTGCACAGCAAAGGAAACCATAAACAAGACAAAAAGACAACCCTCAGAATGGGAGAAAATATTTGCAAATGAAGCAACTGACAAAGGATTAATCTCCAAAATTTACATGCAGCTCAATATCACAAAAACAAACAACCCAATCCAAAAAAGGGCGGAAGACCTAAAGAGACATTTCTCCAAAGAAGATATACAGATTCCCAACAAACACATGAAAGGATGCTCAACATCACTGATCATTAGAGAAATGCAAATCAAAACTACAATGAGGTATCACCTCACACCAGTCAGAATGGCCATCATCAAAAAACCTACAAACAATAAATGCTGGAGAGGGTGTGGAGAAAAGGGAACCCTCTTGCACTGTTGGTGGGAATGTAAAGTGATACAGCCACTATGGAGAACAGTATGGAGGTTCCTTAAAAAACTAAAAATAGAACTACCATACGATCCAGCAATCCCACTACTGGGCATATACCCTGAAAAAAACCATAATTCAAAAAGAGTCATGTACCAAAATGTTCATTGCAGCTCTATTTACAATAGCCAGGACATGGAAGCCACCTAAGTGTCCATCAACTGATGAATGGATAAAGAAGATGTGGCACATATGTACAATGGAGTATTACTTAGCCATAAAAAGAAACGAAATGGAGTTATTTGTAGTGAGGTGGATGGACCTAGAGTCTGTCGTACAGAGTGAAGTAAGTCAGAAAGAGAAAAACAAATACCGCGTGACAACACATATATATGGAATCAAAAAAAAAAAAAAAAAAGGTTCTGAAGAACCTAGGGGCAGGACAGGAATAAAGACACAGATGTAGAGAATGGACTTGAGGACGCGGGGATGGGGAAGGGTAAGCTGGGATGAAGTGAGAAAGTGACATGGACATATATACACTCCCAAATGTAAAATAGATAGCTAGTGGGAAGCAGCCCCATAGCACAGGGAGATCAGCTCGGTGCTTTGTGACCACCTAGAGGGGTGGGATAGGGAGGGTGGGAGGGAGACGCAAGAGGGAGGAGATATGGGGACATATGTATATGTATAGCTGATTCACTTTGTTATACAGCAGAAACTAACACAACGATGTAAAGCAATTATACTCCAATAAAGATGTTTAAAAAAGAAAGAAAGAATGAAAGAAACTCCCTGAGATTTGGAACCAGCAAACAGCAGACATAATTTCAGGAGAAGCAGTTTGGTCACAAGATGACTTTTCCCCGTGAGCCTTTTATTCCCTCTGAAATCGTCTGGTCACAGGAGAGAGGGCGTCTGGAGAGCTCCGCTCTCGGCCTCCCCACCACGGGCCTGGCCGGGCCCACGGAGCCTGCCTGCAGGGCTGGACCCGGGCTGCAGACAGTGCCCCAGACAGCCCTGTGCTGATGCCCGTGCTCCGTCCCTGGGCACCGACCGGAGTGAGCGTGCCAGCCGGGGAGGAGGGAGGGGCCGGCAGTGTCTATACAACTGAGACAGTCCTGACCCCCCAGGGGTGCTGGGAGCCGCACCTGTTGTGAAAGGTAAGGGCCTTCACTGCTGGCTGTGTGAGTGCCCGCGATGCTAGTGGCCTGTCCTGGGCGCTCCCAGTCATACCCGCGCCCCCTCCTCAGTCCCCCTTGAGCCCTTTAAGATCATCCCCATCCCAGGCACCACAGGGCTGTGACTACTTGTAGACTCCTAACAAATAGTCCCTGAAGAGTGCGAATGGAAATCCTTTGAATTAAAAGACGTGAAAAGGGGAATCACTTTTAGAATAATTTCAAGACAGATGGGAAAAAAGGGAAAGGTTATGCTAATACCTGTGCCAGGCCCTGAGCTAAGGACTTTGCCTGAATTCTTTCATCTAATCCTGAGACTAACCTATCAGGGAAGACCATACACATGTCTATAAGAGCCACAAAGGGATAATTATCCTCATGCTACAAATGAGGAGACAGGCTCAGAGAGGTTAAGTAACTAGTCCAAGAGCACCAGCCAGGAAGTGGCACTGCTGAGCTGCAAGCAGGGGCCTGGGACTCCTAAAGCCCTGCCTTTTTTTTTTTCCTTTGGCCATACCATGCAGCATGTGGAACTTCCCGGACCAGGGATCGAACCCGAGCCCTCTGCAATGGAAATGCAGAGTCTTAACCACTGGACCACCAGGGTAGTCCAGCCCTGCCGTTTCTACAGAGCTTCCATCAGGGTGTCTGTGAGGTCAGGAGTGCTTTGGCTTCACATGGAAACTCTAGGCTAATTAGTAAAAGTTAAAAAAAAAAAAAAGAATCTGAAAAAAGATCAAAAGCCCACTGAATACCTCACCTTAATCTGGTCAATGTTGTCACCAGATAACTCTTGAATATGCTTGAGACTGTGTGTCAGGCCGGAGGGACTGAAAAACGTGATGCTGGCTGGAATGCCCTGCGGGCAGAGAGAACAAGGTCGGTCCCTTGCCTTGGGGCCGAGGAGAGAGATGCTCCCCACCCCGTCACCAGCAACCCCCAGAGCCCCAGCAAGCAGCCCCAGGCAGCCCAGGTACATTCACAGCAGGAGGGTCCCCACTGATGCTGGCGTTCTGGGCCCCACGGAGGCGGAGTTCAGGTCGGGAACTGTTTAGAGAGGGGAGCGATGGGAGAGGCTGGGTGCTGTTCCTTGGTCGCTCTGCAGGCCCCCAGATCAGAGGGCACAGGCACCGTGGACCCAGCGCCCAGGAGAGCGGACAGTGCCCCTGGCTTGTGCGGCCGAAGTGCACTGATCAAGTAAGGCAGCAGCCCGGCCCCCCACCAACTCCCCGTCCCTTCCGGAAATGGAGCAGACAGCAGACAGACTGGCCCTCTTGGCCTTTCTGAAAGCTTTGGTTTGTGCTAACAGGGTCTCCGAGTACCAGCCAGGCATTCAGAAGCCCGTCCTGGGAGAGGAAGGGGAGGCTTCTTACTGGATACAGATGTGGAAAACCTCGATCAACCCAAACAAGAACCGTGCACCCTTCTGCCTGAAGCCTCCAAAGGTTCCCGCGGCCTCCCAAATTCAATCCAGACTCCCCCGTGGGCCCTGAAGGCCTTCCCAGTGTGGGCCCAGCCCCTCTCCAGCCTCTGCCCTGCAGCTCCACCAGTGCCCCACACCATGAAGAATGACATCAGGGCCACTGTTGACCCCAGGCTGTGCAAAGGGCTTTGTGTAAATTATCTCCTTTAATCCTCGTAAAAACCTTATAGATAGGTCTATTCCTACTTCCCAGATACAGAGATGGAGCCAAAAGATGGCCTCCTCAAAGTGGCACAGCTGGGGATGGCAGAACCAGCGTCAGGAGGCTTGCGCCCCTCCGCCCTGCCCGCCCCAGTTCCCTGGAAACCCCACACACCTGCTGGGAATAGTAGCTGTTGAGGTTCCCCTGGATTCCTGGGTGTGGGATCGTCTGGTAGACAGTTAAGCTCTCCACGGGAATCCCTGGACACAATCAGGACACAAACCAGGAGACAGACTTCACTGCCCCGGGACCACACTGCGGGGCACAGGTAGTGGAGACCCCCCGGTGCTGCACGACCCTCCCGGAACAAGCCGCCGGGAGCTGCGAGGTGTGGGCTCAGTGCCAGCAGACTCGGCCGGCCCTCTGCAGCCTGCTTAACACTGCAGAGTGGCTCACGCGGTAGAGGAGGCTGAGATGACAGAGGAAGGACGAGGATCCTGAAAACTCAGCCTTCCTTCGTACCACGGACGCCTTTTGTTCCCGTGTTTGCGTGGGTTGCCCACAGGATTGGCCCTGGACGCTCCCCCACGGATGCTGTCTGTGTGGAATCCCACACTGAGGGCCAGGGCTGCAGGCAGAGCTTGGAGGGGGTTTTACCAGCCTGGGGGCTGAAGCCACGAGCCTTCTAGGGCCTGGATACCTTGGTCCCTGGCACCTTGGGATGGAGCCCGGGGGATGGCGTGGGAGCGAGCCTAGGTTGGCCGGGCTGGCGGACGCTGCTTTGGGTGCGTGATGAGATCAGCTCCCGCCTTGGACTGGTTTCCACACGTGCCCGCCCCGGGGTCACCACCACGCCACTGCCCGCCCGCCCGCCCTCCTGGGGAAGGCTCCGTGCCCCTCTGCATGCTACCAGCTGAGCTGAGCGGGTGGACGGGAGCGGATCTGAAGCAGGAGGGAGGCCTGCACCCCGCACCTAACGTGAGGGGCGCCCGCCTTCCGGCCTGGCTGGTCCATCCCAGGCCTGCTCTCCCTGTAGGTCCCCAGGGCTGACACCCCGCCACCGCGAAGGCTCTCGGTGGACCCCAGAGAGGCGGGGGAGTCACCTTTGTCCTTGAGCATTTTCGGCAGGATTTCTCTTTTGAGGGCTCCACAGGGAAACAGAAGAGGCAGTGCTGACGACTCCCCTGCGGATAAACAGGCAGACTTCGTAGGCGGAGGGGCAGCCCCGGGCCCTGCCCTGCGTCTTTGGCTCCAGCACCGTGAGCGGGAGGAAGCTCACGGGGGTCACGTGGGCAACAGCGCGTAGACAACTAACATCCACAAGCCCGGGGCTGCTGTCACCCCTGCTCCCTAACCCCCGCCCGTCGTGGTGGCTCCGGGCAGCAGTCACCACTTAGAGTGCAGTGACCAGAGTCAGGTTAGAGGTCAGGCCTGGTGGTGGCCTTGGAGCCACAGTTTCTGCCTCTGGAGGAGCCCGGATGGGCCGGGAGGCGTTTGGAGCCTGGGCTCCCGCCGTGAGGAGGCAGGAAACGGCAACCGTTGCCGCAGCAAAGACAAGCTGCAAGGACGCTCCTCGGCTGCCAGGCCAGGAGCCCGAGGGCTGAGGGTGGGCCGCGTGGGGGCCCAGCCTCTCGCCCCCGCGCGCATCTCCGCCCTGGGAGACAGAGCCACAGGCCTCGCTCTGCAGAGCCGTGGAGACAGCATGCGAGACGCCACCTCCCGGCAAAACTGACGGGCGGTCAGATGGGACTCCTCCGCACTGTGAGAACAAAGCACTTTAGTGGAAGCGACCGCTTTCCCCTTCCGTCTGTCCATCAGATGTAAGGAGCCGTAGCGAGTGCTGGTCAGGCACAAACACGCATTTCCCCACATCCGTAAGATCTCTCTGAACACATCCCCTTTCGGCGCCTGCAATCAGAGGGAGGAACAAGCCAAGCTCTTCCCCTCCGGCACCATCTCCACGAAGGCTCAGCTAAACAACAGGAATGACTGTAGTCTTCCTTATTTCAAGTTGCCCAATAATTACAAACCAGCGAGTGTTTTCTTTATTTAAACGGCTCTGTAAGTATCAGTACCGACATAAAAGAACACAAGCAATTGGAAAACTTTAAAATATACTGTAGATAATAGATGCTCACCGCTTTCTCTTTTCCAGTGTGAGGAAATGTTTTCACGCAGTACAGATGCCACCCCTCGTGACACACTTTCAAAGCCATGACCAGGTGCTATTCTGAGCCAGAGCCCAGGCGTCCCTCCAGTGTCTGTGTGTCCGTGTGTGTGTTGGGGGGTGGGGTGTCCAGGAGCCTAGGGGCCAAAGCGGCTCCCACAGACCCTTCCCAGCGCCTGCTGTGGGGCAGCTGTAGGACCGGCAGCCAAACCAAGGGCCTACTTTTCCTGCAGGCTCAGCCCCAGGGGTGTGCAAGGGGCTTCCGGAAGATTCCAGAATCGGCCCTTCGCAGCCTCTCTTCTGCGGGTGCAGCAGAGCACTGAGCTGCTCATCTGTGTGCCCTGACTGCTGGTCACTACTAGGGAGACGGGGAGCTGGACGCACACCCCGGTGCAGGGCAGGCATCTGTCTTTTTCCCACTGCACCCCAGTGCCCGGAGGAGAGGCAGGCCGAGCAGGACCAACCAGCTCAGCTGGCTTCATGGAAAAGCACCACCGTAGCAGCACAAGGGAGGAAAACCTGAAAATGTCCTGGTTGAGACCTGCCGCAGGGGAGGGGAGACATCCCGTGACTTTACTTCCTGGGTGCTAACCTCCCAGAAGTCAAAGGCAAATAATCAGCACTCCCAAATGGATTATGTCCTGCGCAAAACTCCTCATGGGACTCTCACGTGACTGAAAGATGTAGCAGATTACTTGTTACATTTACGGGAATCAACCACTGGTGGATGAGGACGTCTATGGCCCATCTCATCACCATGTAAACTGACAGCATCTCCAAAAACGGCCGAGCTCAACCACCCAACCCTTCCTGTTTGTCATAAGATCGTTTATGGAAAATAAATGATTCATTATTTTAAAAAAATTTCTTTTTTGGGATGAGCTCACTGCTTACTGATTTTTAACCCAAACAGGCCAAAGCTAAATAGTCCAATGTAAAAGCCGGTTGATTACACAGGGGTGAGAGGTTGGGTGTCCCCAGGACGACAGGGGACGACAGGGGGCGACAGGGGCCCGGCAGGGGTCTAACCCGACGCGGGATGGTGAGCCACGGGGCTCAGACGCTCTGCTCTGTGTTCCTTTAACGGGAAGGGGGCCTGGCCCGCTGGGCTGTCGGGCTGAGGACAGCAGCTGTGCTGAAAAGCCTAAGAGGACGTTACGCAGCGGGGGCGGGGGCTCTGCAAACAGTCACTGCTGGTGATTAAGAACTAGACCGAGCGTGTAAATGTCATTTCGCTGGAGGAGATGTGCGAGTCTGTGAAACTCTCGCACCTTCCAGGCCTGCGATGACCGCGCCCTCTCAGGCCTGCTGCGAGGGAGGGTCCAGTCATGCAGGCGGTGGGCACTTAACGTAGGTAATTAGGACCACGAGACTGACTGGGGGACGGAAGGAGAGCCCAGCAAGTGGGCGAGGCTGCAGGGACGAGCCCTTGGTCAGTCTGCGCAAGTCCAGGGGGACAGTTCAAATAACCCGCACAATCTGTCTGCCTCTGACACCCTCCCCCTCCTCTGCTTTCTCTCAAAATGTTGAAATTGTCTTCTACCTTGGACCACTTAACTTGTATTGATACTTTCTTTTCCCTTAGCGGAGATATCCCAGGAGGGAAGAACTGTCTGTCAGAATGACGAGCTTTCAGATTAAATGAGGTAATAGCTTTAAGCACTTATAACAGTGCCTGTCACAGAATAAATAAGTGTTTAAGTAAAATAAATAAGCAATAACTATGAACTGGCCTGTTTACTCCAAGCACTGGACGTAGATTCTTGGCTTTTAAAAATCAAGCTTCAGAGTTGATTGGGGGAGAAAATCATGAACGCCTGGGTAAAACCAAGGTGAACGTCCTCGCCAGCAGTCAAGACGGACTCTTATTTGGATGTTATTCCAAGTGCGAACTGAAGATTCATTAGGACCCATGGGGTGAACACTGGCCGTGCCGTGTGGAGTCTGCCCTCCCGCCTGTCCCCTCACAGCTCTGGGACCTTGGATGGTCACTCGGTCCCCGAAGCCCGGACAACAGCACCGTCGAAAAGAGCGCTGGGTGATGCTGGGTGCCCCTGGGCTGTCCCTGGGGTGTCTGAGCCGCCAGTGACGGCTGAGCTGTGGCCTGTGCCTGGTGTGACGGGGGAACCACATTTTTATTTTTTTTATTTCGATTAATTTAAATTTAAATAGGCACATGCGGCTCCTGGCTGCCATACTGGACCGCGCAGCCTGCAGTGGACGGTAGTGAGGACCAGATGAGACGAGGCAGGGGCGTGCCAGGGACACGCTGACCTCCCAGGAACGTCTCGTCCTCGACGTTAACACAGCGCATACAGTGACCCAGGAAAGAGGAAATAAAATTATTCTTAAAAGAAAAGTGGAAAAAGGAGAGCCAACTGGGAACGTGGGAAGTCCCTCTGCCATCCCCTGCCTGAGCTCCAGGGGTCCTGGTCCCCGGGGAAGTGGAGGATGTGGGACTTTTTCAGGTCCAGCTCCTAGGGGTCAACAGAAGCACACGAGCTCGAGAACCTTCACCAACAGCACTGGCTCGTGACAGGAGGCCTCCTAAGACTTGAGAGGTCGTTACCTGGAGAAATGCTCTTACACACCGCGCCCAGACACAAAACCACGCACCACGGTCCCAGAAGCCGTACAAATTCCTGGTTAAGGTGTCCTCGCCCCCTGCCCACCCTGAAACCACCACCCCAGGGGCAGAGAAGACACCCCTCTCCCAGGACCACCTCGGAGCAAAACCTCAGGCGTCAGCAGCCAACCCGGCCCTGTCTCCTAGCTCAGCAAGTTCTAGGAAGGGTCTGCAAACCGCAGCCCCAGGTCAGAGCCCAGCCCACGGTCTACGGCTGCTCTCGGGCTACGACGGGCAGAGGCTGTGGCCGCAGAGACGGCGTATCTGGCCCCTCATAGACAGTTCCACAGCCCCGATCCCAAGGAGTGAAGCTCCGATTCCCTCTCAGTGACAGAAGGCAAGCTGGTTCTATGCCATCTTTCACGTCACACATCTCTCAGGGAGGGGCCAAAGTGACAAGGACACAAGAGCATGTGTGTGCAGTTGGATCAGACGTGTAGGGGAGAGGCTGGGACACACAACTTGGAGGTGGGGCTCCCTTACACGTACACATCGAGCCTCTCTGTCCTCTCTCTCAGAGAGCTCTGCTCCAAAAATCTTGGCTCATATTTCGTCAGAAGCCGAAAATTTCATAATTAATTTAAAGCTTAATCCTTATTTAAATACAAGCATCCCCAGAACCCTTGCCATTTTAAGTCTCAGCCCATACGCTGCCCAGTGATGAGCTTATGGGGGCGGGGGTGAGTGGGCTCTTTAGGGGGAGCGGGCTTTGGGGGAGGGAATTAGGAATTTGGGGGAGGGAAGAGACTCCCACCAGGAGGGCGGGGAGCCGGCAGACGGAGAGACGGTGCCGGCAGCTTCCTCTCCCCTTACAGCCCCTGCACAGGGTCTTGCCTCTGGTTTTGTCTCCAACCCTTTTATTCTGTGTCATGTTCAAGTTGCCTCAGGTCCTTGGGTGGAGGGGGTGGAGGGCAGTAGGCTGGATCTCAGACCAGCGCAGGCAGATGCAGGTACAAGGCAGCGACGGTCTCACCAGCCACGCCATCACCATCGTCACCGAGAAGGCACCGAGGACGTGGCCCTTTCCCGAGGTGCTGGCTGTGAGACCAACCAACAAAAATAAATGGGCTTCATTTGGGGCGACCTTGTTCTACTTACTAGAACAAATGTACTCTGCAAGCTTTTCTGCATTTCCACAGTTTTCTCCTTCTGTACGCAGGCCAATTTTATTCACTGGAAAACAACAACAACAGAATATATTTCTTTACATGGTTATTAAAGTCCTGTTCCTGTGTCATTTTTTAAATGTGCAAATACAAAGGCACATGCTTTACAAATGACATGGAGAAAGTCTCCCCTTGGAAGCTGGTGTAGGGAGATGAGAGAGAGCTGGGTCCCAGCCCCACCCTCCCTAGACCTGTGGCTGCGGATGGTGAGGCATCATTATCAGCAACTTAGTCTCAAAAGGCTCAGGAAAAATTGTTCTTTGCCTTGTATTTACAACTTCTCTGTAAGTTTTCTTCAAAATAGCTTGGACAGATTATCAGAAAAGGGATTAGTGGGCCAAAGGGTACAACTATTTTGGCAAAGCTTTTGAATACATGCCGACCAAGTACTTCTCAAAAGATGTGAACCAATTTTCAATGCCATTTAGCAATATTTGAATACATTTGTTTCACCGCACCCTTATCAGCAGCATTATATAGTTAACTAACTAATTACTTTTTGTAAATTTAATAAGGAAAAAAAATCACATTTTAAACTGAACTATAGTGTCCAATGAACAAAGCTAAGTCAGTGTGGAAGGAAACCTCCTCTTTTCCTTTTCTCCTCTGCTCTCATCACCACACCTCTGCACTCTGGTTACCCAATGTGTGGGTTTTCCACACCAAGCAATTCTCCAGTTCTCAGCTGGGTGTCCTACAAGTGGACTCAAGTCTGACACTCTCTACCGGGAGGTAGCGTCAAATCCCGAGGATGGAGGGCCCAGTCCCGCAAACTGCTCCCGCTTCAGACCCAGGTCTCTGCTTGTGCTTCTGACTGACCAGCTCTAAGTCGGAGGTTCTCACAACCCACTCCTTGGGTTGGATCATTTGCTAGAACAGCTCACAGAACTCAGGAAGATGGTTTACTAACTACTGCAGATTTATTACAAAGGATATTTCAAAGGGTGTAAATGAACAGCCAGAGGGAAGAGATGCATCAGGCAGGTATGGGGGGAGGGCCTGGGCTTCCATGCCCTCTCCTGGCTCCAGCCTCCCAGAACCCTCCATATTACTGCCCTTCTGGATTTTTATGGCGGCTTCATACATAGGCACGATTGATTAAATCATTGGTCACTGGTGATTAATTCAACCTCCGGCCGATGTCTTCTCCCTGGAAGTAGGAGGCAGGGAGGGCATGAGGCTGAAAGTTCCTACTCTAATCGGAGGACTGGTTCCCAAGGCAACTAGCCCCCAATTTAAGGGGCTTTCCAAAAGTCACCCCATTAAAGTCAACTCAGGGGGAGTTGAAAGAGGTTTGTTATGAATAACAAAATACACCCTATCTTTTTTATCACTTAGGAAATTCCAAGGGTCTTAGGAGCTCTGTGCCAGGAACAGGGACAAAGACCAAATATATATTTCTTATTATAATCACAATATCACAGTCATTCTTTGGTGTTTTATTTGTACCTTGCCTGCTTACCTAGAGAAGCAGTAGCATTTCCCACCACATACACTGACTTAGCATTCCATTTTTCTTTCAGAGACTTTCTCCAGACTGTAAAACATGAAATTTGATGTGAGTTGCAAATACCAAAGTGGCCATTTGGACTGCTGCCCAAGGCTGTCTGTTCATCCTAAAAAACTTGTGAGCAAGGCAAATTATTAATAACCAAATATAAAAAACAGCATCTCAAACTAAAATCCATTTTTATATTCTGTTCATATTCTGCAGGCAAATTTTTAAATCACTTTGGCAAATGTTTCAATATGCCTTCCTTATTGAAGGCATTAAGTATTAAATCATTTCCACAGTTGCACTAGAAGCATTTTTAATGTATACTAGTAAACATAACTTGAAGAATTAATTTGCATGGTAATATTAAAATTAAAAAATCTAGACTTTTTTCTTTTTTTTGGGGGGCGTGCCATGCAGCTTGCAGGATCTTAGCAAGGGACTGAACCCGGGGCCATGGCAGTGAAAGCGCTGAGTCCTAAACACTAGACAGCCAGGGATGTCCCCCCAGCATCTAGACTTTTAAAGAAAAAATTACTGGTCGTGAAAAAGAGGCAACTTAAATGTCTAATAAAGCAATATGACTGGTTTTATTCGGGATATAAATCTGAAAGCAGTCAAGAAACTGTCATCTCAGATGGGAAGGCTCATCTATCTATTAGGTCAAAGAAGAGAATAAATTACAGGTTCATAAACAAACACAATTTAATAGAGAACACTATCATTTTATGACAAAAAATAAACATCTTTAAATATGGATTAAAGAAAAACCAAGAGAAAATGGATAGTATAAATATATCACAAGGCCACTTGGCATTCAACATCCTTTTAGAAGATAAGGAAACATTAGTTCTTCCTTCCTAAGATCTGACTGTGAGCGTAATTTTCCCTTAAATTCAATAGTGTTAATCTACCCTTTACACTCCTACGAGAAATTTCCTTTTAAAAAGCAGTAAAAGACTGAGTTTCACCTTCTTTCCTTTCCTACCCCACAAACGTGAATAATATTTATTTAAACATTATCTACAGCATGTGAACAAACCATTCTCCAAGCATCATAGTAGATATCAGCTGGAGCAAGCCCTGGGTGAAATCAGAATGCCCGGCTTCAGAGCTGGCTCTGCCCCTTAACTTGGGTTCGTTCCTGGCAAGTCAGCTGACCCACCTCCTCTGTTTCCCTGTCGAGATAATGGGGATTAACTACACCTCTCCTGCCTGTATTCATAGAGCTGTTGTAACAATCAAAATAAGAAAATGTATGGACTATGTTGCACACCTGTAACTTATATAATATTGTACATCAACTATACTTCAATTTAAAAAAAAGAAAAAAAGAAAATGCATGGGAAAATGCTTTTTAAACTATAAAGCACTATAAAAAGTTATGGTGTCCATGCTGGGTTTTTTTTCTTTTTCATCATCTTCATCCTCAAAACACATACAAAAGGGAAAGCACAACTGTAAGACCAAGATGCCCGAAGCACCACTGGGAGAGAATACACATGCTTCTCCATCTCGAGTCTTCTTTCTCCATTTTGGAAATAACAGTACTTCCGGTTCTGAGTTGCCTTGCGGATTGGACAGCACAAGTCCTCATCCCTAAGAAAAGCGTTAGACTTTCTCCTCAACAGGAGGTACCTGTGTATATGAAATCACCGAGGTGGTGATTTTTCTGGCTATAGTGAAAGCCTAATTAACTGTAAAGAGAGCGCATAATGACCACTCTGCACTGTCACTTACTCAATGCTCACCAAGCACCAGGCGATGTCCTGAATGCTTCACTTTGGGACTCAGACTCTGCAGCTGGAATCATAAACCTGTGACTTACAGACCGCGTGGTCTTGGAGGGTTTCATGCCCTCTGCTCTACAGGCTCCTCATTTGTCAGGTGGGGATAGTAATCATACCTACCTCAGGGATAAAGCATCTAGGGCCCAGTCTGGCACAGAGTAGGCCCTAGAGAAGCTCTAACTAGTAGTAGAAGTGACGATCCTGGGATGCAAGTATTATTGTGCCCACTTTACAAACAAGGAAACTGAGGCTCAGCGAGGTCAAGGAAGCCGCCAAGGTCAGAATGGCCATCTGAGGCCAGGCCTAACTGGCTGCAAAGCCCTTTGGTAACCACCCGCCCCGCTGCCTCCACCTGTTAGTATAACTGGAGCTGGTCCGGCCTGACAGACTGGCTCCAGGGCCTTGGACAGGTGCTGACTCTCCCCAAGCCTCAGCGTTCTTATCTGTAAAATGAAGACCATGGTAGGTGAGCCTCTGGCTGGTCCAGGATTGAATGAAATCGTGAATGTCAAGCTAACATAGAGCCTGGTATAGAGCAGGCACTCCATACATGTTAGCTCAAAGCTGTCTGATGGGACAGACTAAGGTGGTGTTCAGTCTGAGAGCCGGGCTATGACAGAGAGGGAAGGAAGCGAGAAGGAGGCCTGAGCGGGGTCACATCATCGAGTGCTGGCTCGGCACACACTGTTCTCATGTGCTGTTGGACCTTCCCATCGTCCCTGTGAGGAAAGAGACTGGTGCCCATATACTGTGACCACCGGGTGGGTGCACATGGAGACCCCCCCAGCGGCACCTGTCTGGGCGTTTAGGAGGTAGCACCGTCTCCTGCTTCCTGGTGACACAGTGCCACGAAGCGCTCACCCCCGTCAGAAGGCTACCACGTAACATGTCATTCTGTGTGGGACACTACGAAACAGCTTAGAAGAAGGAATTTCATCTTCTGCTCCCTCCAAAGGTTCCACAAACATGAAGTAACTTGGTACCTAAATACTTTTTGACTAAAAGTCATTGTACTTTCTCAAACCTGAAGTCCAGCTGTTTCTGGAATCTAGTATCACCAACGGGAGAAAGCAAAGTCCAGTGGCATTCACAGCAGACCCACCCTTACCTTCGGTTTTACTGTCTTTCTCCAAACACAGCTCCACTGCTTCCACTGCTCTGGGGCTGGTAAAAATGAGGCCCCCGTAACCTTCAGGGTGAGACAGCTGCACACAAAACAACAGCAAGGCATTTTATATGATGGCCAAGTTCAACATTTTCCAGAATTCTAAATGCTTCACAATAGTAGTAGGCAAACTAATTCCATCCATCCATCCATCCACTCAAGACATGAGAGCTTACTATGCGCCTGGAACTACTCTAGGCCTTTAAGGACATAAGGTAAATTCATAGCATTTCCCTCAAGCAGCTCACAGTCTTGGGGAGGGAGAGGCCAGTGTGATGCAGGGTGGCAGGTGTAACGGAGCCAAGGGACAATGTGACTCAGCCTGGGTGTGGCCGGGGTGCAGGCAGGACGGTAGACTTGACCTGCATCCATAAGAAAGCTGGAGTATTCAAGGAGCGATATCCATGCTGAAACCCTGGTTTTTGAGTATAAAAATGGTGATAAAATCTACTGAACACGTATTCTGAGCTGGGCACTGGGCTGTTATACACATAATCCTGCACTGAACCTGTGAAAGTGCCCTGTGAGATGGGTGGCACTATTTGCATCGCACGGATTAAGACACAGAGGCTTGGCGAGGATAAAGAACTAGTCCAAGGTGAGGGGCAGAGCCGGGACTTGAGCACATGCCCCTATGATTCCCAAGCCTGTGCGCTTGCTCACTGCCCAACGGGAGCTTCAGAGAGGGAGTTCAGGAAGCCCCTCATGAAACAAACTGGCTGGGGGTGATGGAGAAGCTCCCACAGAGACTCTAGTATTTTTCTGAGCACAGGGTCCTAGCAGAGATCTCAAATGATGAGCTCTGGTTCCCTGTTAAAGCTGCTTACGGAAGAGCATGCGATGTGGGTCCCTTACATAGTCCTCACAGCACACAGACCCAGGGCAGATGCCAAATCAATGTTTGCTGAGTAAACTGTTGAATGAATAATTCAATCTTCAGCTCAAAGCGAAGGGAGATAGCAGAGAGGTCCTCCACAGAGTGACGGGCGGGCTCTGACAGGCAGAGCACCCGATGCTCACAGCGGCCCGGGAGCCCGGTGGGCAGGGCTGGGCACACCAGTCCCATGAAGCCGCCCTGGCTCTGGGCCCACGTGTCCAGAACGGTGCCCCTGGGGAGATGTCCGGTGACGGGGTGCACACTGATGGGGCCTGGGGTGCTGGGCCCTGAATCTTTAATCGGAAGCATTTGGAGGGCTTTCCTGGGACTGTCCCTGGCCATATCTATCGCTCCAATACATGGAAGCAGTCCCAACTCTCCCTCTTATCTGCTGGAGAACTCCGCCAAGCTGCCCAACCTGGGGAAAAACAACAGCTGTTCGGCGCTTTGCTGAGGTCAGGGGCGTGGACTGAATGACAGGAGGGAGGTGGAGGGTCTGCATGGCCAAGAGCAGCACAGGCGTGGGGCCTCAGCACGACTGGCTCTCCCAGGCCTCCTTACGGGCCCACCTCCAGGTTGGGTGGCTTTCTGGGGGCGCTGGTAGAGGCTCGGGCTGAGGATCCAGTAGCAGCCACGTTCTGGAGCAGGTGAGCTCGTGCCGTCCTTGTTTTACAGTTGGGTAGTGAGATGAGGGCTAGCAAACGAGTCCTTCCCCTAGAATTCTGTAGGATTCTACAGAAACCAAACGTGTCTCATTCAGAAACGACGGTGCTCAGACACTGATGAATCTTACCTTCTCCGAAAAACTGGGAACAGACAAAAACTCAAATGATAAAACAGGGATCAAAGTGGCTTCGAGTCCATATAATCCTAATTCCTGCAGGTAAAAGAATATAGTTTTGAATTGGCCAGGGTTGTTTGGGAAATAAGGAAAAGGTCCTATTTCACAACTTACTCTGTGCCAGTTCCTCAGAGTTTTAGCAGATGGACCCTCCCCTTGACTGCAATCACGAGGCAGTGTTGGGCTCTCAGGGACCAGGCGTGTCAGGTACTTACCCGGATGTAGGGATCCTGGCCACAGTCGTCCTCCTTAGGGTCTTTCAGTAAAAGAACCTTCATTGTTGCTTGGCGGTCTTTACAGGGTGCTGTGACAGAGCAGGGAAATGGATCTTAATTAGATCTCAAAGGCTCTTCCTAAGCAGTGTCAGCTGGGCTGGGCGCCAGAAGCAGGTAATCAGCTGCTGGCTGAAGTGGCCTATCCCTGGCACACAATGACATGGCGTTTATGGGCTTGTTCCTTCTGAAGACCCTGTCACCGATAAGGCCCAGGGACAGCATGCTGGCACTTGATATCACTTGGAAAGGCAGATGAAAGCCATTAGGGAAAGGCAGTGTCCTAGTTAAACATTTAAGGTTCACAGAAGAGAACTGATGCAAATTCTGGGTTGTATCTACAACAAATATAGAAATGAGCATCTTATATTTTAAGGAAATAAATAATTACTTCCATTTCAAGATAAATATACTCAGTTGCTCATAAGCTCTTTAGGAAATGACTATACTGACTCTTCTATTTCTCAAATGATGTTTTATAAATGTGGTCGAGCATCATGAGAGAATTTTTCAAAAATTTTCTAACAACCCAGAAACCAGTTGGTTGATATTTATCAAAAGGCTTATATACTTCATACCCCTTCTTCCTATAATTTCACTTCCAAGAATAAATTCTAAGGTGTCACTCATAAATATGTGCAAAGATTAACATAAATATATTCATCCTGGTATTCTTTTTTTTTTTAATTGACATATAACATTGTGTAAGTTTAAGGTGTACAATGTGATTTAATACATTTGTATGTTGCAATATGATTACCACGTAGCATTAGCTAACACCTCCATCACCTCACATAATTATTTATTTTTTGTGGTGTGAACAATTAATATCTAGTCTCTTAGCACCTTTGAAGTTTATAATACAGTATTGTCGACTATAATCACTATGCAGTGCGTTAGAGTCCTCCCCCCCCGCCCCACCTCCAGAACTTCTTTAACTACGAGTTGCAAGTCTGTATCCTGGTATTCTTTATAATTGCAAATAATTGGAAACAATGTAAACATCTAACAATGAGAGAATGGTTAAATAAATCATGGTACAGTTATA
The DNA here is from genome assembly GCF_965194805.1 of Balaenoptera borealis. Taxonomy (NCBI): domain Eukaryota; kingdom Metazoa; phylum Chordata; class Mammalia; order Artiodactyla; family Balaenopteridae; genus Balaenoptera; species Balaenoptera borealis. The sequence goes on from NC_138874.1 coordinate 111,557,507, forward strand.
TGAAATCATTAAAATATTCATAAACAACTTAATTATATGGATTATTTAATCACAAAGTAATGTTAAGCTTAAAAAAGCAGGATTCAGGATTGCATTAAGGTACGATTTACAGATTTTATATATACATATATATGAAAGAATATTCTTTGGTGGTAGGTTAGGGTGATTATTTTCTTCTCTACCTCTTTCTGTTTTACCCCTCAATGTTTTACAATAAATATTAAATTCCTTTTGTGTCAAGGGGGTAAAAGCACATTATAACCATCCCAAAAGCCTCAAATCAAATACCGTCGAAGACCTGTAAAATAAACTCTGCTGGAAATGCAGACTATATCCCATAAGTAGCATTAGACTACCAGTTAGTTACTTAATAAATATTATACAGTGGTTGATAGTAGTCAAAGAAAGTATATTGCTTGGAGCAGAAATGTGTTAACTCTGGGAGCCATTACTTATAAATTATTACTGAACATATTTCTGGAACATTATAATATCTGTGGGACATCTTAGGAAAATTGTCTCCAAATGAATTGCTTTGTATCTAAGCAACCAAACCTGGGTGAACTAATAATAATTATGAAATCAAGTTCAATTAATGCTGCTGTCGAGCTGTTAGCTAGAGAGACGGGGCATTTGCGAAAATGGGCAGTACCATCGTTTCTATCACTTCCTGAAGTTATTCAGAATGTGTCTCCCACAGAAATCAGGAATCTCCCTTTCGGTGATGGTCACTGTTAGGTGTCAACTTGGCGAGGATATTTTCCCCATTTATTCACAAATGCTAACCTAGGTGCTGCTGGGCAGGTATTTTAGAGATGTGATCAAGTTGACTTACTGAAAGGATCACACAGAACAAACCAAGCGTTTAGGTGGGATTCAAAGAAGGAAGACATTTATTTTCATTCTGGTCCCAACCATTTCAAACAAGGCTGTGGAGAGATGGTCTCACGTGGAATTACGTCGGTACATCCTGTTAACTCTGCCGTCAACATGAATCCACGGTCCAGCCACTTCTTCACTTCCCCGCTCCTGAGACCACCTGCACGCTGGCTTTTAGTAAAAGGGATGATCCTAGGTAATCAGGGAGGGCCTGGTTCAGTCAATAGAAAGGCCTAAAGAGCAGAACTGAGGTTTCCTTGAGGAAGAAGAAATTTCGCCTGTGGCCACAGCTGCAGCTCGTGCCCTAGTCTGGCCTGCCCTTCCCATCAGCTTGCATGGTGAATTTCTGCCCTGCCTCGCCAGCCCTCAAGGCTGCACAAGGCGATTCCTTGCACTAAGTCTCCGGACATATATCCCCTACTGTTCTGTTTCTCTGTGGACCCCTGACTGATACACCTTCCAATCTGGGGGCTGCAGGAGTCTGGCATGTCACTGAGTGGCAGGTAGAACTTGGCATTTTCTGCATAAATCTTTCTGCGGCATGCAAAGCAAGCAACTATTGTGGGGATTAAAAAGTGGGAGCGTAATGCTGTGAAGCAGGCATCCTGCGGCCACAGACCCCTACTCAGCCCTATCATGTTCCCCCCACCTTGGTTCTAGGCTCCAGAATACACATCCCCAAGTTTCCAGAGCATCTGTTACTACTGCTTTCAGATACCAGGAGCCAATCTCTCACACAAGTGTTTCTACAGTGGTTTCAGGCAGTGACGCCTGGGACCCCCCTCAGGGAGGTGCGGTCTGCATTATTTGTTGGAGGCGTGGACAAGTTCAAGCACTCCAGGCTGTGAGGTGACATGGCAGGGGTGACTGGGGTGTGGGTTTACCTCTTCAGGGCGACCTCTCTGAGCAGGAGAATCTGAGTTGAGATCTGAATGGTAACAGCAGGGGCAGAAATGTTCAAGTGTCAGAAAGGGGCTCGGGGTGTCCCCAGGGGAGAAGGGTAGGCGTGGCTCAAGAGCAAAGGATAAGGGAGGCTCTGGTTCCATGAGAAACGGGAATCCACTGGAAGGTTGAAGCAGGAGCGACAGTGGTGGGATTTACACTTCAGAGAGACCTCAGGCTTTGGGGCAAGGCTGGCCACCACAGACGAGGCGTGCAGGTGGCCTCAGGAGCGGGGAAGTTAAGAAGTGGCTGGACCGTGGATTCACGCTGAAGCAGAGCTAACGGGAGGTACCGACGTAACTCCACGTGAGACCGTCTCTCCACAGCCTGGTTGGAAATGGTCGGGACCAGGACGAAAATAAATGTCTTCCTTCTTTGAATCCCACCTAAACGCTTGGTTTGTTCTGTGTAATCCTATCAGGAAGTCAACTAATATTCGTAGACAGTTACTGTGAACCAGGCACTGGGTATATAATACGATTCCTGCTCTCATATTAATGGGAGGGTAAAACAGATACATTACAAATAAGTGAAAAGAGTGACAGAGTCACAGTGCAATGAGCATTACGAAAGAAAAGTCAGGATGCTGTGGAAACATAACTGGCAAGTCTTATCTGGACTAGGAGGGGTGGCAGGGATTGCCACTTGCCCCCAAACATCCACTCTTCCCTTCTCCCTCATATGAATGGAACCCCTCATAATAACGGGGCACGTGGTTGCCCAAGATAAAAACGTGTAGCGGGATGTGGCCAGGTGACTAGGTTCTGGCCGACAGGATGGACATCGTCGAAGTGACGTGCACAATTCCAGGTCCTGCCTTAGCAGGAAGTGCTGCGCCCCTGCCCTCCCCTTCCGGCCTCCCGCTGGCGGGAATGTGGGCTGGCTGGAATGTGGACCAGGTGGCCAGCGCCTTCTACTGCAGGGGAGGGTAACGTCCTGGGGGTGATGGAAGGAGCAGGACCCCTTTGTATGGCAGAGGCACCAGTCAGCCAGGGCTTTTACATCAGAAAAAAGGAAAGTTCTATCCTGTTTCAGCCATTGTTATTTGGATTTCTGTTAGAGCAGTGAAATCCATACCCTAACTAATACAGAGGCCAGAATGGCTTCCTTGAGGACCTATCGCTTAGACTTAGACGTGGTGCCTGAGTAGGATTAAGCTCCAAGGTTGGCATGCCTGAGGGGTGGAGAGGTCTGCGGCAGCTGGAATGTACAGGGGAGAGTGGGGAGACAGGCCTCATCTGGTCCTATTAGGGAGTTTGGATTTATCTTAGTACCAGTGGGAGGCGTCTTGCTGATGGATTTACTTCTCCTCTCCTTCTCTCGTTTCTGCTTGCCCTTTTCTCTTCCCCTTTCTCTCTGGGGCAACACAAGGAGGGACGTGTGGGGTCACAGAACAAGCACAGGATGAAGGGCCAAGAGACCAGCTTCACTGTCCATGATATGATCTTCTTTTCTCCCCTGTCAAATGGGAATAACCTCTGCCCTACCAAGGCCACTGAGTGACTCAAAGGAGATAACAACAACAGCTACCCAGTTATTGAGCGCTTACTACATGCCAGAGACTGTTCTAGGAGCTTTACATGCATTAAAGCTATGAGGTTTATCCCACTTTATAGATGAGGAGACTGCGGCATATGGGGGACAAAACTCACCCGAAGTCCCCGAACCAATGAGTGGCAGAGCTGCCACACTCAGGCAGCCCAGCCCCAAAGCCCGTGCTCTTACCCCTGCGCTGTGCTGCACACCCAAGTGCTTGGGAAGACAGACAAGTATAAAGCCATAAAGGACTCCCCTGGTGGCGCAGTGGTTAAGGATCCGCCTGCCAATGCAGGGGACACGGGTTTTAGCCCTGGTCTGGGAAGATCCCACATGCCGCGGAGCAACTAAGCCCCTGTGCCACAACTCCTGAGCCCGCGAGCCACAACTACTGCAGCCCACGTGCCTAGAGCCCGTGCTCCGCAACAAGAGAAGCCACCGCAATGAGAAGCCCGCACACCGCAATGACCTGGTCACCGCAACTAGAGAAAGCCTGCACAGCAATGAAGACCCAACGCGGCCAAAAATAAATAAATTAATTAATGATAATTTTTTAAAAAGACATAAAGTATCACTCTAGTGCAAAGTGCTTCGTTTGGTAACGAAAACATGTGAGAGCAAAACCAATCTACTCACTGCAAAGAGAAAATATTCCTTCTGGGTTCTACTCTGTGGTTCTCTCAGGTAATAAAACTGATGCCTTCTGGATAACGGTTAAGAAATTCCATGAGACGGGCTGCAGGACTTGACAAACAAAAATCAAATACTACCCTTGTCCCTTTTCTGCCGTCGCTCAAAGCATCTCTAACGTAAAGTTAAGAGGAGCCGTTGCCGATGCTTCTTGGCCACGCCAGAGCCCATGTCGGCAGGTTCACTGAGAAAGGGTCCACCTGACAGGTGCACACAGATGGCCGTGCTAACACCCTGGTACTCTTCTCAGTAACTGAGAGTTTAAAGCTGACAGTGTCCCCTCACCCCGACACCCCGTAATGGACAGGTCCTGAACTGTTGGGCACATCCAGCCCAGGGCAGAATCCAAAGGCTCAGAGAAAGGCCTGCAGACACCTTCTCAAAAAAGGAAGGGCGTTCCCAAAAGGTCCTGCAGCGCCCAAGGGTCCGCAGCAAAGGTCCAGGGACCGGGTGACAGAAACAGCTCGTAGCGAAGGAAACACTCGCCAGGGGAGGCCTGGCACACGTGATCCGCAGCCGCTCCGTGAGCCAGGAACGACCCCCCTGTCTGGAATCCGCGGCTTCTGTCCAATGGCTTGCTTTCTACAATCATGGGGGCTTAGATGGTGGCATTATTGCAATTTCTCACAGGCCAAAGGAAAGACCGGGATATTTCTAGAGCTCAGCGCAGACTGTCATTCCTAGCTCAAGAAACCCACATTCCTGTCATCTCCAAAACGTAGCCAGCAAGAGTGAGAAAGACAAACATTGCTACTTCTCACCCACACGGTTTCCCATCCTTAGGACCACAGAGGAAACAGAGCCAGCCCAAAAGGTGTAGGTGCCCTAGCTCTCATGGAAGACACAACTGATTGAACTGGGTTCCCTCCAAAGAAGTCCTAACCCTTGGTACCTACAAATGTGAATTTACGTGGAAATGGGGTCTTTGCTGATGTAACTAGGTTAAGCTGAGGTCATGGTGGATTAGAGTGTCCTATATAACTATGACTAATCCAACACGACTGGCGTCCTTAGAGAAGAAAATCTAGACACAGATAGAGACAGACAGAAGGCCATGTGAAGGAGGCAGAGACTGCAGAGATGCTGCCAAAGCCAAGAAACACCTGGGCCCCCCAGCAGCTGGAAGAGGAAGAAGGAAGGATCCTCCCCTAGAAGCTTCAGAGGAGGCATGCCCCACGGACACCTGGACTTCAGACTTCTGGCCTCCGGAACTGGGAGAGAATAAATTTCTTTTGCTTAAGCCATGTGCTCTGTGGTATATGTTACAGCAGCCCTAGGCAACTAGACAGAGGTGAACTGATTTTTGGTGCTGTCTACAGGACTATGTCTCCTAAGAAAAAGCACCTGTGTGTGTGCTCCCAGCATGGCCAATCCTTCCTTTTCAGCTGAGGAATTTGAGGTTGAGGTGTGGCAGGGGGACCTGCCCGAGCTCACACGGGAAGTCCGAGGCAGAGCCAGTACTGAGCCCAGGCCTTGGGGTCTGAGTTCAGTTCCCCCCACCAGCTCATGCCCATCACACCATCTAAAGACTGGAAGAAGCAACACAGCCTTTCCTGGTGGGTGATACGCCTCCATGTGAACTAGTACTCAGCATGACATTTTCACTCAGTTATGAAGCTTTTCATTTGGGGTTTAACCTTAATTATTTTTTATTTATTTCCCTCTACCCCGAGTCCCTGCAACTTAACACAGGAAGGGATTTTACCACAGCCCTCTTCTATTCTGGGGCAGGAAGAGTGGGGGAGATGTCAGAATTTTTATCCTTATAGTTAGGGGGAAGTTCAGCTGCACCCTGAAGGCTTGCAAGCCCTGTACTTGCCCAGCCTCAAGACCGAAGAAAGAGCCCGGAGTCAGCGACAGAGACATCAGGGGTTGAATGGATGGGGGATCTTACGTGTCTGAAGCGGGGTCCTGGAGTGACACCCCACCGTGTGTGGCAGACTGCGGGAAGGACATGGCAGCAGTCCTTGCTACCTGGGGAAGAGGGCGGTTACCAGTTATGGGGAGAATTGACGTCAGGTTGGCTCATCAGTTGCCAGGGAAACCAGCGGAGGGGCCGCCCCTCGCCGCCCCTTTGATAAATTATCATAGTGGAGATAGTTCTGATTCAAAGATTTCAAAAATCACTAGCTGGCGCCAGGAGCAGGTACGGAGGCATTTACTGATTATGTCATAGGCGCTGTGACTGAGAGGAAAGGTCAGTCAGGTGAGTAGGGTGTAGGTGAGGCAGGGCTGGTCGAGCAGGGGACGTGCAGAGAGCAAGAGAACAGTCATCTGGGTGGCCTGACCATACAGGTGACCATGTATACCAGTCTGTCCAAGACAGTCCCAGTTTACAGCTGTTGCTCTGGTGTAATCACTGACAGCACCCAACTGCACTCTCAAAAGTCTCCCATTTTGGACAGTAAATTATGGAGTCACTTTCCTTATAATAGCTCTGGATGTTCACAACTGTTTTACACAGCTTGATGGAATGGAAAAAATGCAGGACTAGAAATGAGGAGACTCTTATTCCTGTCCAAGAAGAAACACGAGAGGTTTCAGTAACACAGCGTCTGGCAAGTATGAGAATGGTGGCCAGACAGTAGGGCCAGAGCGCAGGGAGCTCCAGGGGGAGCAGACGGGCCCCGGGCTCAGAGCCACCATGCAGGGCCATTCAGGCTGTGGTGAGGACTTTGCCTATTATCTGAATGAGATGTGATACCACTGGAGGATTCTGAGCACAGGACTGACCTGCTCTGACTTAGTTTCACAGGACCACTTGCAGGTGTGTGGAGAAAAGCCTGAAGGTAGAAAGGAGTAAAATAGGGAGGATGCTGGAACAGTTTCGGTGAGAGATGATATGGGCTTGGACCAGATTGGCATTTGAAGTGGGGAAAAGTGACTGCACTTGGATATATTATGAAGGTGTAGCCAACAGCATTGACTTGGACTGGACGCGGGGTAGAGAGAAAAAGGAATCAGGGTGACTCCAACCGGACAACTGCGAGAACGGGAGCACCACGGCAGGACGTGAAGAACGACACAGACTACCCTCGAGAATGCCTCTTCTCCGCCAGCGCACCGCAGCCCGTCAGAGTCCTGGGAATGGGTTCACAGGTGTGCCTGGGGTCTGGGTCCTCTCAGCCCCTGGGGCAGCTGGGTAGAGCCCAGGGCAGCCAGAACTCACTCCCACTGCCTCCACGCCCACCCCAGCCAGGGCTGACTGCCTTCAGCTGTAAACTGTAAAGCCTCGTCTATTTATGGAAATGTGCTGAATGCATATTACCACTTACTAGGTGTGCCATGGTGCTACAAGTTGAAGCGTACTGGTATTCGACGTCCAAATGGAGAGATCAGGCAGGCGCTTTGGGCTTGGGGAAGGAGTCAGGTCAAAGGACAAAGATTTGGGAGTCATCAGTGTACAGATGGTATTTAAAGTCCTGGGACTGGGTGAGATTATGGATAGGAAAGAAGGGGGCCCAGGACAGAGCCCTAAAGCACTCGAACAATGTCAGTCAGGGATGCAGGGTAGAAGGGATCCTGGCAAAGGAGAAGGAAAACAGATTGGAGTGTGTCTTAGCTTGGGCTGCCATTAACAGACCACCACTGACTAGTGGGCTTAAACAACAGACAGTTATTTTCTCACAGTTCTGGAGGCTAGAAGTCCAAGATCAAGATGCCATGAGGGTTGGTTCCTGGTGAGGCCTCTCTTCCTGGCCTGTAGACTGCTGCCTTCTTGCTGTGTGCTCACATGGCCTTTCCTCTGTGCTTGTGCAGAAAGAGAACCCTGGTGTCTCCTCCTCTTCTTATAAGGACACCACCGGTCCTGTAGGACTTGGGCTCTACCCTTAGGACCTCATTTAATCTTAATTACCTCTTTAAAGGCCCTATATCCAAAAACAGTCACACTGGGGGTTAGGGCCTCAACATAGGAGTCTGAGGGGCAAAATTCAGTTCATAACAGAATAAGTTACAAAATAAAGTGGACATAGAGATGTAATTGTAGATAAGAAGAGTACTGCTATTAAGAAGAGTAGGAGAAATAAGGCCATAACTGGCAAGGGAGGCAGTGACGTCAAGAGAGGTTCCAGAAGCGTCCCCCCTGCCCCACATACACACGTGAGAGACACCAGAGCGAGGGTAGGCGTGGAGAAGGGCATTCCAGATTATAAGCAAGTCAGGGAAGAATGCCACGCAATGCACCTGGGGAGCAAATGAGCAAGGCCCTTTGGTATGACTTTCTCCTTGAGGTTCCTGGTGTCCCTTGTTCTGCCTTGTCCACCTTGTAGAAGCTCCTGAATTTTAGCCACAAGGAGAACTAAGAAAGGACAAGCTGACCCTCCAGGCCAGAAAGTTGGCTCTCAATTAGGCAGGACAGGGGCTCTGCCATACTGCTTTCATTTACCCAAGAAACACTGAGTCTCTTCTTCGTGATGCTGGGTACTGGATGCTGGGCAAGGGACAAGTCAGACTCGGTGCCCACCCTCAGGGGACTGCAGGGCTGGTGGGGGAGGATGGACAACCACAGAACTGTGAGTGAAGTACTGAGAAAGAGACAGTCAAGGTACTTCCTACTGCGAACTGCCAGGATTTGGAAGAAAGGCTCCAAAAGTGCGCCTCTGGGTCTGGGGCTCCTCTGATTCAGAGTTTGTATTCTGCTGGGGTAGATGATTTAGGGTGAAGTATCCTTATTCTAACCACTTTGTATAGAAGGTCTGTTGGGATTAACAAATAAAGGAATGCAGCATCAAACTCATGTGGAATACGTTTAAAATGGGTAAAGTCAGCTAAGATGCTTTTCATTTACTAGAGCCTGGAGTATTCTAGGGGTTGGGGCAGGCAAGGGGGTTCACAAAAAGTGAACAAACCAACCCCTTCTCAGCAATATGTCACTGTGGCCAATGTACACCTTCACACAGAACTCCTTTAGCTGTTCCCATCAAGAAGTTCAAACACCAGTCACTTGCTATGAAGAGCAAGCAGTGAAATGGCAAGTCCCCGTACTTGGCCTCTGTGGTGGATTGAATCCAAGATTTATATTTTGAATTCTTTTAACCCCCAGGACCTCAGAATGTGACCTTATTTGGAAATAGGCTCTTTGCAGATGCAGTCAAGTTAAAATGAGGTCATTAGGGTGAGCCCTAATCATTTATGACTAGCATCCTTATAAAAAAGGGAAATTTGCACACACAGATACATACAGGGAAAACGTTAAGTGAAGATGAAGGCAGAGATCGGGGTGGTGCATCTACAAGCTGAGGAATGTCAGAGATGTGCCAGCAAACCACCAGCAGCAGGGAGAGGGGCCTGGGACAGATTCCCCCTCACGGCCTCAGAAGCAACCCACCCTTCTGACATCGTGATCTTAGAACTTTAGCCCCTGGAACTGTGAGACAGTACATTTCCTTTTTTCTTTTTTTTTTTAAAAATATTTTAAGACCAAATTCATTGTTTTCAGATTGCCAAGTGAATTTCCCGTGTCTGCCAGGAGGTACACAGAAATTTCACCTGTGGTTGTTAATTTGGTCAGTGTGTGTGCATTTTTATTTATTTATTTATTTTTGGCTGTGTTGGGTCTTCGTTTCTGCGCAAGGGCTTTCTCTAGTTGTGGCAGGCGGGGGCCACTCTTCATCGCGGTGCGCGGGCCTCTCACTATCGTGGCCTCTCTTGTTGCGGAGCACAAGCTCCAGACGCGCAGGCTCAGTAGTTGTGGCTCACGGGCCCAGTTGCTCCGCGGCATGTGGGATCCTCCCAGACCAGGGCTCGAACCCGTGTCCCCTGCATTGGCAGGCAGACTCTCAACCACTGCGCCACCAGGGAAGCCCCTTCTTTTTTAATTTATTTATTTTTGGCTGCATTGGGTCTTCATAGCTGTGTGCAGGCTTTCTCTAGTTGCAGCGAGCGGGGGCTACTCTTCGCTGCGGTGCGCGGGCTTCTCATTGCTGTGGCTTCTCTTGTTGCGGAGCACGGGCTCTAGGCATGCAGGGTTCAGTAGTTGTGGCACGCAGGCTCAGTAGCTGTGGCTCGCGGGCTCTAGAGCGCAGGCTCACTAGTTGTGGCGCACGGGCTTAGTTGCACCGTGGCATGTGGGATCTTCCCGGACCAGAGCTCGAACCCGTGTCCCCTGCATTGGCAGGTGGATTCTTCACCACTGCGCCACCAGGGCAGCCCGAGACAGTACACTTCTGCTGTTTACACCATCTAGGTTGTGGTACTCTGATAGGGCAGCTCTGGGAAAAGAATACAGTCTCGTCCAGGTTGAAGCTGCAAGTGTGGTGGAAATACAGCACGGGAATTCCTTTCTCCCCGCGCTTCTGTGACCAAGTTGAAAGCTCCCTGCTGTAAGAAACTGCTGTGCTAGCTGAAGAATGTCGTTCGCCCTCTGCCTCTACAAGAGTGAAGTTACCAGCCACTGCAGTCGCTGACCTCTGACACACCCCGAAAGGAGTTCAGGGCAGAGATCAGGAATGAGGCGCTCTGAGTTCTGGAAAATCTGGCAGAACAGGTCTTCAAATAGATATTTTCAGGAGGCAATGTTATGAACGCAATTTCTTGCATCTTCTCGTACCTATAAAAGCACTCAAATCAGTAACGCAGATGTCAGCTCTTTGTGACTAGCAGCATCCTTCTACCGGTGTGTGTGCTTGGCTGCACGTACCCCCTTTGCCAGAATCATATATTTGCTGACCTCCCCCCTACCTCCTCCGAGAAGCTCCTCCAAGCCATCTGAAAGGCTGTCTCCTGGGCTATAGTCCTCAGTAAGCCCCAAATGAAACTGAACTCACAGCTCTCATGTTGCGTACTTCGTTTTTTTAAAATAAATTTATTTTCTTTTATTTATTTTTGGCTGCATTGGGTCTTCGTTGCTACGCGCGGGCTTTCTCTAGTTGCAGCAAGCGGGGGCTACTCTTCATTGTGGTGCGCTAGCTTCTCATTGCGGTGGCTTCTCTTGTTGCAGAGCACAGGCTCTATGCATGCGGGCTTCATTAGTTGTGGCTCGTGGGCTCTAGAGCGCAGGCTCAGTAGTTGTGGTGCACGGGCTTAGCTGCTCCGTGGCATGTGGGATCTTCCCGGACCAGAGCTCGAACCCATGTCCCCAGCATTGGCAGGTGGATTCTTAACCACTGCGCCACCGGGGAAGCCCTGTTGCGCGGTTTATGTTTTTGTTTTTCAGTCGACACCTGTTACCTGTATTGCAGCAATACGAGGAAGCCAGGAACAGAAGGAGAGGCAGCGGTATTCTCAGGCTTTTAGACAAGGAGGATTGTATGTGAGCCACTTTGAACTTTGACGAGAGGCCTGGTGGAGTGGAAGAAGCTTGTGCTAGAGGGGCTGAAGCCTGGGTTCTGGTCTATGTTGTTCTCCTCTTGGTCTCAATTCCTGCATCTGTAAAATGGGCTGGGTCCTCTGAACCACTGGCTTTTCTGAGAGACCTTCTTCTCCATAGTAGATGCTCAGTAATATTTGTTCGCACTTTAGATTTACCCAGCGACTTTTGGAGCAGGGGGGATGGTCACTTTTCCTTAAAGAGACAGGGAACTGACTTGATTAAGGCCTCTTTGCTGGTAAGAACGAGCCACACCTCAAACCCACACTTTTTAACCATGTCCTGCTGCTCTGAGATCAGCAATAACAGCAGCCACCCTTTTACCCAGCACAGACTCTGTGTGATTTACCAGGCTAAGCATTTTACATGCAAGACCTTAATCTTCATTTAAACCAGCAAGGAAGGTATTATTATTCCTTTTTTACAGAAGAGGAAACCAAAACTCTGAAGGTTGGGTAACAGGCTCAAGGTCACACAACACAGTAAGTGGCAGAGGTGAAGTTTCACCTCTTTCCAGGTGAAGTCTGGAGCCCATCCCCATTCTCCCAAACACTTGCTACCACCTCTCTGCTCCTTTAAGATAAATTCTGAGCTGAAGGTGAAGATTGGGCCAGCAGGTCAGCAATCTAGTCTCTGACTGAGCGAAGTTCCCTGGGGTCAGTACCATATTTTCTTGAATGACAAAACCATGGTAGTCCATTTATTCACATTTGCTACTCATTCACACTCTGACCATGAGCTCAACACTGGGTACTAATCCGAGGGCACAAAGTAAGGCTTTCCCCCCCTTCTCATATCAAAGCAATACATGCTTATTGTGGAAAATTTGCAAAATACAAAAAAGCATAGTTCCTCAAAAAATTAAAAATAGAATTCCTATAGGATCCAACAATTCCACTTCTGAATATATACCCCCCCCAAAATTAAAAGCAGGGACTTGAACAGGTATTTGTACACCCACGTTCATAGCAGCATTATTTACAATTACTAAAAGGTGGAAGCAACCCGTGTCCATCCATGGATAAATGGACAACAACAAAAATACATACAATGGAATATTATTCAGCCTTAAAAAGGAAGGAAGTTCTGACACATGTGATGGCAAAGATGAAGCTTGAAGACATTATGCTAAGTGAAACAAGCCAGCCACAAAAGGATAAATACTACATGATTCCACTTATACGAAGTCCTAGAATAGATAAATTCATAGAGAAGGAAAACCACTTTCCAGGGACTAGGGTAGGGGAGATTGCAGAGTTAGTGTTCAATGGGTACAGAATTTTGTTTTGCAAGATAAAAATTTTCTAGAGAGGGATGGTGGTGATGGTTGCACAAAAATGTGAACATACTTAATGCCACTGAACTGGACACTTGCTTAAAATGGTAAATTTTATGTTCTGTGTATTTTTACCACAAAAAAAGTATAGAGAAACAGGGAAAAAAATCACCCATGACATTTCAGTGCAGCTCTATTGATAGGCTGGCACAGTGCCTTCTGAGTCTTTTTCTAATCGTAGCGTTTTATAGGTCTTTCTTTACAGTTACCTCTCTCGTGCATTACTGGAAGATGTTTTTACATTGTTGTAGGACCCAAAGGGGCCACTTTAAGCTATGCCATCATATGTGAAGCCCTCATGTTTACACGTATTATATTCCATGTTGTGGCCTGGTAGACAAGACTGCTAGGAAAGACAGAACTCACAGAACACAATCATGGGGACTCTGGCTCTGAGGACCCTTAAGGTATCCTGCTTCCACTTCCTGCTGCTGAAGGATCATTGAGAGGTTATCACACTTCTGCTTAAACTTCTCCAACATCCAATCTCACAACTTGGGGACAGCTCATTCCATTTTTGCAGTCACACTCATCCAACCTACTCTCCTCATTTTACAGACAGAAAAAAAGGAAAGCCATAGACCTCACTCTCAGAAAGCAGATGTCTTCTCTAATTTGTGACTTTCTCTCCAAATAGTATTCTTTACAACAGGCTGCAAACTGGCAGTGTGGGGGATAAACCTGACCGGTAGATGAATTTTATTTGGCACAAGTTTTACAAATCAAGATTTTTTTGGTAAAAGTCCAGAACTCCAGGTTCTGTTGAAATGTGAGAACTGACCACACTGGGCGGCATTTCCACTCGGCCACAGCTGGCAGCAGCTGCCCGGTACACGCTCTCTACCTTGCCAAAGTCCCCTGCACTCTGTTCTCTCCAAAGAGGCTCAGGTCTAATTTAGAAATCCCCACTGGCCCTGAAGCATACAAGGTTGATCCCTGACTTTAAACTTTCAGATTGAGAAATGCACTCAGGATCGGTTTCATTCATCACAGACAAGGCTGTGCCACCGACTGTGCTGGGGCACGCCCGCAGGCTTGGGTCTTAACCAGGCGTGAGGGCATCTGCACAGATCCGGCGACCTTCCATTCGGGGCCGACCACTGCCCGCGGACTACGGCCCAGCACCCAGGCCAGCACTGGCCTCAGGGTTCCGCTCCCGACTCGTCACACACCGGCAGGGCAGCAGGCTGGCCCCTGCGGAATGCCGCGTAGTCGTCGGTACCGTGCGCGGGCGACACCTACCTCGTCTGGCTGATGAGGCACTCGGCAGGCGCCCAGTCGGGGGCGGAATCTCACGGTTCCCACCAGCAGGCAGCGAGGCTGCGGGAGCGACCAGCCGGGAGGGCGGCCCCCTCACCGCGTGGCCGGCGATGCCATGGCGACGGCCCTCCCCGGGCCCCAAGCACCGGCACTTGCGCCGTGGGTCGCGAAGCCCCGGCCGCGCTCAGCTGGAGCTCACGCATGCGCACCGACACCCAGGCCCCCGATACCTAGCGGAGATGGGTCGAACCACTGCACGAAGGGGAGAGAGAACCTTGGAAAGGCTTGAGAATGGATGGAAGGAGGAAGAAAAGGCCAAGATAGGAACCCAGATTGGACTTTACTCTTAGGTATCAAGGCTGTGGAATCCACCAGGGGCAGTGGGATTGACGCCGACTCCGCGCCGAGGGTCTTCGTGACCTCCTACCCCCTCCGCTTGTAATGGGTGGGTCCGGAAGGGCGGGCTCATGGAAGTTGCGCAGGCGCAGAGGGGCCGGTAGCATGGCGTCCAGGCCCAAGCGGCGTGCCGTGGACAGCGGGTCTCCGGTTCCTCGCGATGAGGATGAGGATGATGAACTCGAGGATGAGGACGAAGACAACGAAGACAGTGACGAAGAAGAGGATGAAGACGACGAGGTCGTCAATGAGGTGAGAAACACACGCGACCCCGGTTTGGCTTATGTCTGGGAAAAAGCTTTCCGACAACCAAAGCCATGTGAGTGTGTGAGCTGCTTGGAGTAGCGACTTCCCCGTACCTGAGGGTCCTTAAGCAGAAACTGGAGGTGAGAAGAGGTTCTCACTCAGGTTTCACTTCGGTCTTTTACACATTGCAGCCACAGAAAGTTATTTTCAAAAGTCCTATCCCGGCCGGGTGCGTGGGCCCTCCCACCGTCTCAATGGCACCGTCCTCGGTGGCCTTTTTTAGTTCTCAGGCTAAAGCTCCAAATCCTTCTGGGCCGCCGGGGGCCCCGAGTTCATCCTCTGCCCTCCCCGCGCAGCCCTCCCACCGGGTTCGCGGTGCCTGCCTCCCTCACGGCGGCCCCCTTCTTCCCGTTTCTCGAAGGCCAGCCTCCTGCTCCTCTCTACGCGCTGCGTTTTTCCTGCAGTGTTTTCCCTTCCTTGTTCAGATCTCAGATAAGCTGTCTTTTCTGCTCCTCAGACCAAGTCCTGGTGATATGTTATCCTAGAATTGGGTCCTACCGTAGAGCTTGGCATTAGAGGTAGTTAACACTTGTTGAATGAATAATTAGGACGGAATGGTCCTGAAGACCCCGGAATGTCTAATAGGTAGCCCCGAACTTAACACCTGCCAGGCAGAATTGGTAATTTATGCCCCTGCTCCTAATCTTTGCCATTTCTCTAAATGTTACCTGAAAACTGGGTTCACCTCTTGGTGGGTGATCGAGCCAGTAAGCACAACCAAGCTGAAGATTAGGAGAAGGAAGGATTTATTACTTGCAGCAAGTAAGGAGAACACCGGGGGTCTTTCCCAAAGCAGTGTCTCCCCCAAATAGCAACGCTGCTGTTTTAAGCTAAGGGTACGTGCATATTCATGCGGGGGCTTGAGCAGGGGCGAATTCAGCATAAAATTGGGGCGAAGGTCAACAGAGTCCAAGCTTTAGCTGATTGAAGTCTGGGGGGTCATCATCATCATCCGGTCCTCCACCTGGGTGGGGGCCTTAGTTCCTGCAGAACTCAGATATTACGGATATTATTTGAGGAGGAACTAGGACTTTTATGTCAAGAAAGCCATTCCTGGTTCTTTTTCTCAGGGACCCCCTAACGTATCTGCTTACATAAATGGTTGCCAAATTCACCAGCTGCTCCAATCCAAAACCCGAAAGTTAAGTGTAATTCCTCCCTTTTCCTCATCCCGCATCAGTAAATTCTGTTGGCTTTACCTTCAGTATCCAGACGTTTCTCATCATTGATTCCGCAATGGTCAAAGGCCACCTTTCCACCATCTCTTGCCTGGACTTCTGTAGTAACTTAACTGGCATGCTTTTCCCTCTACAATCTCTCCTCCACCCACAGCAGAAAGATCTTTTAAAAATGTAGGTCTAGGGACTTCCCTGGTTGTGCAGCGGTTAAGACTCCTCGCGCTTCCATTGCAGGGGGCATGGGTTTGATCCCTGGTCTGGGAACTAAGATCCTGCGTGCCGCACTGTGCGGCCAAAAAAAAAAAAAGTAGATCTGTTCTCACTTCCCTGCTCTGACCGCTCCAATGGCTTCCCATTTCATTTGTATGAAAATCCAAAGTCCTCATGGTTATTGGACAGAGAGACAGCTAATATGGCGGGATCAGAATAAGGAAGAGAGTGACGGGGGAATAAAGTCAGAGATAAACATGAGCAGGGCAAGCATGGGTGCAGGATTAGTGCTGTGACTGTGGTGTGGGTATATAAAATATTTTCCATGGAACAGAGCTTTCCCTTACAAAGCAGCTCTTTGGCCCCTTGCCTTAAATGTGGTCTCACCATTTTGTATTTAGATCTTTAACTGGCTTTTGCTAACTTTGGGTTATAGAACTCAGAGCTTCTTGCGTTAACATGGATAATCTATCAGTTTGCCAGTGGTTGGAAATTTGTGTAGTAACCGTCACTGATGATAGTGTAAGAAAATAGGCACTTACATATACTGCTGGTGGGACTATAAATTGATGCACCCTTTTTGGGGGGCCATTTGACAACATCAAAACTTTAAAATGTGTATAAATCCTCTAATTCAGTAATTCTGCTTGTGAGAATTTATCCTCCAGCAATAATAGTAATACTAATAATGCATGATTTAGGATCCTCAAGGACTGATCTTATTTAGCACTTAAAAGCCTTTAAGTTTTTTTTTTTGGAGTGAAGTAATCCTTTCATTTATTTATGGAATATTTCAGTGGCATTGCTTCTTAGAGTCTGTTATTATTGTTGTTTTACAGAGATAGATCAGGGAGCCTAGCTACACACACCTTTTAGTTACTTGTACTCACCATATTTCCTCCTGCCTCAGGGCCTTCGTCTGTGCTGTGCCAGGAACTCTCTTTACTGGTCCTAGGTTCCCAGCTCAAGTGTCACTTCTCTAAGGGAAGCCTTTCCTGAATTTCCAACCTCCTATTTCTTAAGCTGTTATAGCACCATTCACCTGTGTTTTATAGCATGCATAGTTGTAAGCTTATATTTATTTCCATGACTATTTCCTTAATGTCTGTATTCCCACCTAAACCGTAAGCTCCAGGAGGGCATGATCATTCTTGTCTGCTTTGCTCACCTTTTCATCTTGAGTGCCTGGCACAGTGCTTGGTACAGAGGGGTACTCAGTAAATTCTTGCCCAGTGAATGAAGCGTGGCCTCAAATCCATGGGCTGAATCAAGCTCTAGGCAATGCCAAGGACTTTTGAAGTGATTTTGTTCTTTGCTCACTCTTACTGCAGTCAGGTAAATAATAATTTCTCATTTTCTTTATCCAGAACAGACTTTCTCAACATCAAAACTAGGTCGCTCTGAATGCTTTGTTCTTCTCAGGCTTTTGTTTCAAATGAGGAGATGGTGTGAAGGTGCTCTGTCATCTGTGCAGATGGCAGTCTTGGCAATGTTTGCTTATTTTGAAGCCTAGGCAGTTATAGTTCTTTTGGTAACATTTTCTTCTTCTTGTCCTTTTTCTGGCATGTTCCGTAGATGGAGGTAGAGCCAAAAAGAATGAGGTGGGGAGGGAAAATAATGCCTGAATTATCTTAGTGAGTTATGTATGATGACCTATTTTGTGTGTCATTTACAGGAAGTGAATATTGAATTCGAAGCTTACTCTATCTCAGATAACGATTACGACGGAATTAAGAAACTACTGCAGCAGGTATTGTCTTTTATTCATTACACATGCATTTGCTCTTCTAAGAAATTCCAGGCCATTCAATATAAGTTGTGTCAGATTTCATTTTTTCTATTTTAGAATCCCCATTCCTACCGTCTCCACTTGGCCTGGAAGGAAGAGTTGTTTTCTTTTCTAGGGCTGATTCCCCTATTTGTGCCTCTGCTCCCAGACCCCTTCCTTTGCTTAATATATTTAAGTATTCTGTGTTCTAAAATACTCTCCCTTTCATATTTTAATTACTTGAGCTATTATTTCTGTTTTTCTCTAATTCACTTCTAAGCTTTGTGGGGTTAAAGGAATTCTCACATAATGGCCCTGTCACTGATTCCACCATCTGGTGCCGCAAGCAGCAGGCTTGCTGCTTCTCCGTATTCCTTTACTCCACATAAGATGGCTTTGGTTCACCACCCTTTAGAGCCCCCAGTGTCCAGCCCACCCTCCTCCCCTCTCTTCTCCTCCCTGTCCGCTCCCCTCCCCAACACCTCCCGTATTACCACCGACTGCCTCGTCTCAAATTTCTGTGTCTTGACTTCTTGGATTTGCTCCGGCTTTTCTTTCCTCTTGGGATTGCTTTTCTGGGTCATCTTCCTGGTCAAATCATTGAAATTTCATTATTTTTATTTGAATATGGAAATTAGAAGTTTTATTAGAAATCATACTTTGGTTTTTTTTTTTTAGGGTTTTTTTTAATAAGTTTATTTTTATTTATTTATTTTTGGCTGAGTTGGGTCTTCGTTGCTGCGTGCAGGCTTTCTCTAGTTGCAGCGAGGTGGGACTACTCTTCATTGCGGTGTGCGGGCTTCTCATTGAGGTGGCTTCTCGTTGCGGAGCACGGGCTCTAGGTGCATGGGCTTCAGTAGTTGTGGATCTCGGGCTCAGTAGTTGTGGCACACGGGCTCAGTATTTGTGGCTCGCGGGCTCTAGAGCGCAGGCTCAGTAGTTGTGGTGCACGGGCTTAGTTGCTCTGTGGCATGTGGGATCTTCCTGGACCAGAGCTCGAACCCGTGTCCCCTGCATTGGCAGGCGGATTCTTAACCACTGTGCCACCAGGGAAGTCCCATACTTTGGTTTTAATTTAAAATATTTTTTTTTTCTCCTCTTAGCTTTTCCTAAAAGCTCCTGTGAACACTGCAGAACTAACAGATCTCTTAATTCAACAGAACCATATCGGGAGTGTCATTAAGGTAAGCAGGACAGTTGTGTTTATTCTGATTAAATTAGTTCTTTATCCCAAGTTCCTCCTGTTTTATAGCAAGTAGGCCAGAAACTCAAATTGGAAAGTATTACTGGTTAGAAGGCCATCTCAGCAATTCAGGGTTATTAAATGCAGTGATCTAGGTTGTGGCAGCGGATAGGGAGAGAAGTGGGCTGATTCAGAAGATATTGGGGAGGTGAAATACGACGGGGCTTAATGAATGGTTGGGTCTGAGAGTGAGTGGAAAAGGAGTTGAGGATGATACCCTAGTGTCTGGCTGGAGAACCCAGATAGCAAGCATGGAGGAGGATCAGGTTAAGAGGGGAACACGAGTTTGGATTTGTACATTTTGCGTTTGATTTGCCTGTGATACGTGCAAGTGAGATGTTGCGCAGCAGCTGGAGACTGGGGAATTTTCAGCACATAAATGGTCACTGAAGTCGGAGTAGTTGAAGTTGTCCAGGGAGGGCAGGGACAGAGTCTGATCATAACAGCGTTAGTTGGGGGGGTGAGCTAAGTGGCAGAACCTGCCGAGGAGACTCAGGAGTGACAGGAGAGGGAAAAGGGGGAAAGCCTTGAGTGGTGTCATGCAAAGCAGGGGGTGGCACTCGGAGGAGGAGGGAGCAGGACTGGGACGAATCCCGCCTCTGTGTGTACCCTCCGCTGGCTCGACGTTTCTTCTGCTGCCTGACAGACTGCCCTGCGGCTTCGAGTCTTAGGACAGCAACAGTACTCGTTTGGCCCGTGACTCTGCACTTTGGACAGAGCTCAGTGAGGACAGCTCGTATTCGCTCCGGGCACATTAGCTGCAGAGGCTCAGCACGGGGCTGGCGGGTTTCCTTGCCAGATGGTTCACTCCTGTGTCTCTGTTGGGAGCCCAGCTGGAAGCATGGGCCTCAGTCTCTGTAGTGTGGGCCTCCCTACCCAAGAGGGCCAGGCAGAAGTGCAGAGCATCTTATGTTACCGGGTGATTTCCACCGTTCATTTGATCAGCAGACGTGATGGCCTGTGCAGGTCCAAGGGGAGGGCGCATGGACCGCCCCCCTCGGTGGGAGGAGTGTCTAGGTCACTTTGTCAGAAGAGAATGGGGGATAGGAAAAATCGCTTCAGCCGTCTGTGGAAAATACAGTCTGCACGGTGACCTTCATCTTTCTCCGTGGGCATCTCTGACGATGAGGATGGTGCCTGCTTCGTAGGTGGGGGGTGGGGGTGAACGAGAGAAGATGCTTAGAACAGCATCTGGTGCGCGGCTCGTGCTCTGTATGCGTAACTGTCCCCGTTGAAGTCTTTTTTTCTGTTCCCAGCACCTATCGTCTAGCTTATTGTAAAAAAGCAAAATAAACAACTCCACCTCAGTCTAAGCTTCCACTCAAACGACCTCACCTTCAGGCATCTCACTTGGTTTTCAAAGCCAAAATTCTTGAAAGATATTTTGCGTTTGGTTTCCACCTCCTCTCCTCCTAAACACCTTAATCTGGCTTTTACCCCCAACACTCTCCTGGTGTCCTGAAACTGATGGGATCACCAACATCTTCATTACTAAATACAACAGACGCTTTTCAGACCTGCTGCCAACATTCAGAACCTGTAGCACACAACGTCAGGAAAATGAGAGGGTGACACCTCAGCAGCTGCCTGCTCTGTCATCAGACACACGTGAGCTCTAGCTGATTGGTGTCCCGAGACCTGATGCATACCGATGAGAAGCAGTCGCTTTTATTTTTGAAAAAGCTTATTATTCTCTAGTCGGGGGATTCAGCCTTTCATTGGATAATTACACAAATAAGTCTAAATTACAGTTATGGCTTCCTTGGCTTCCAAGAGACACCTGAGGTGTCCCAGGGACCGAGGCTTCTTGTTCCTAGGACAGGGACTGCCAGAGCTTTCTCTGGAGGCTGTGGAGCTGGGGGGATTTGGACTCTTCTGGAGAAGGCGTTTCCGAGAGAAGGGGACGGGGGCTGGGGAGCGCGTGTGCGAGGCTGGGCGCGAAGCTGGAGACTCAGGGCCCGGGTGTCATGCAGCGGGTTGCTCAGACCACGGCTGCCACGAAGAATTGTGCTGAGCGAAGAGGCTCGGGAGAGGGAAGGGGTGGGCTGGGAGGGGCGGGCCTCGGCCAGGCGGGGAGGCGGGGGGGGGGGGGGGGAGGCGGGGGGGGGGGGAGGCGGGGGGGGGGGAGACGGGGGCGGGGCCCGCGCCTCGGAGCGCGGAGCCGGGGCTGCCGGCGGGGCTGCCGGCGGGGCGTCTGGCGGCCTGTCCAGGGGAGGAAGACCGAGTGGGTTCCAGGGTGCTCGTTGCTTTTCACCGACTGGGGGTTTGGGGGGGTCTCAGGGCTTCACACTGAGGGGCCTTCTTCCTGCCCCGGCTTTCCATCCGTTGGCACCACGCAGGTTTTGCCACGCTGGCCGGGGTCCCCCCGACGTGCACGGGAGGTGCCGTGCTGCTCTCGGAGGACCAGGGCGGGTTCACGCAGTACGTTCTTCTGCGCTCCTCTCCCCTCTCCTGCAAGAGCCGACGTGCCCTTGGTCCTCTCGCTGGGACTGCGTCAGTCTCTCCTGAGCTGCCTGGGCGCCCTCCTGCGTTGCTGAGCTCCAGGCACCCCCGCGTCTGGCAGCCGCTCTGGCGGTGACGCAGGCCTTCGGGGCCTCGCCGCAGCCGCCCCCCTTCGTGTTCCCGCACCGCCAGCTTCCGTGGAAGTGTGCTGCTGTGAAGCCTGGTCGCCCCTTCGCCTGAGGCCCCCTCCGTGGCACCGTCAGCTTGGATCCGGGAGCCCAGGCCCCTCCCGCAGCTCTGTCTGCTTCGACTTCCGCCCCTCGGGCAGGCTCCGCTCCGCTCTCTGTTCCTCCTGAGGCCCCGGCCACCGGGGGGCGCCCTGGCGCTGCCGACCGCACCTGGCTGAGCCCGTGGGCTGGTGCCCCTTCGCACAGAGCAAGTTCAGGGACGGACGGGCCGTCGTGGGTCCCTGCTGGCCTTCGGTGGAAGAGCAGCAGCCTCATTTTATTTCATTCATTCAGCACTTGTTCCCCAAGGACTTAGTCTGGCCTGGCTCCGTGCTGGGGGGCGGGGATGCTGCGAGAGGAGTTTACAGCTGGGACGAGCAAACAAGCAACAGGTAAAAGAAGATGTGGACTCTGCGTCGAGCGGAGCCAGGAAGTTCAAGGTGGAGTCAGGCATCTCACTCTTAGTTCTGTTTTCTCGATTCCTCATTTCCTCTCTTGCCCTCGTTTTCTTCTCTCCTGCCCATGCACACGGAGGCATTGCTCACCTTCAACAGTGGTCGGGACCGGCCGGTGCTCAGGAAGCATGGGTTTCAGGTGAGACAGTGTGGCGGACCCACCGAGAAACAGGGCCGGGCTGGCTCCAGCCAGACCGCTCAGAAAACAGACTAAAACGGTTTCCTTCATGAGGTCTTATCTGTTCTGGATTTATAAGACATTGAGGAAAATGTCTTAAGAGTCTAGTAAAAAGAAATTTAGAGCAGGAGATCATCCAGAATGTAAGAAGAGGACAAAATCAAGGGAGGTAAAGTGATGTGAACAAGACCACACAGTTTTAGCCCACGGTGCTTTTCTGAGGTGATGACAGTAAAACAAAGTTATCGTTTGAAAACTGGAAAGATAAATGAGGCCTGGATTCCAAGACTTGGTATTGCACTTCTCTCCAACCAAATATAAAATTAATTTTTTTTTCTTTTTAAAATAGCAAACGGATGTTTCAGAAGACAGCGATGATGATGTGGATGAAGATGGGATTTTTGGTTTCATAAGTCTTTTGAATTTAACTGAAAGAAAGGTTGGTTTCCCTGGCTGGCATCAGAATGGTTATTCCTTAGGCCAGAACCTCAGGAGTTAATTTTATTTAATGCATGATAAAAGTATCTTTTATATCAGACAATGATATTAACTATAAATATGTGTGTTTTTGTGAAATCTTATTGTAATCCTTTTTTCAGTATGAAGGTGTTTTTGTTTTCCTTTGAATACTCTGTACCCAGTTAAAGTCATTTACTGCCTGTGATACAGAGAATCGTCACCTGGCTTTTCAGGAATGGTGTCCTGATGTTGGTGTTGACACAGGAGCTGTTTTGCTGTCTCTGCAGCTGTTTTGATTCTGAGTCTTTGTTGCTTTCTGAAGTTGAGGACACTTACTGACATTTATTTGTATTTTCATTCATTACTTTTTATTGACTCATTGATGAGTTCTAATAAACAACCAGCAGCTTCCCCTCCTTAGAATAAGATGCAGGCTATACTTTATCGTAATTTTTAATTGAACTTTTCCAGTTACTTCCATCTGTCTTTATGAGATGGATTAGAATTTCCATCCCAGTATGTCTGAGTGTTAGTATAACCTTCTCTGACCCCTGATTATGGGCTTGTAAATAACCAGGTGTAGTTACTTTAGAGAAATACTTAAGCAATCAACACTGATGACATATACGGTTTTAAAGGTTTTGGCAGAAAACTGCCCTTACCTGTAAGATAAAAAGTGATAGCTCTCACTTTGGAGTTTTCTCCTGTAAGTGATGGCCTGTAATAAAAAGCGAGCCTTCTCTTTGCTTTCTAGGGTACCCCGTGTGCTGAACAAATTAAAGAGTTTATTTTACGCCTCTGCGAGAAGAACTGTGAAAAGAGCATGGCTGAACAGCTGGACAAGCTTTTCAATGACGCCACCAGGCCTGTGGGCTTTCTGCTGAGTGAAAGATTCATTAACGTTCCTCCACAGATTGCGCTGCCCATGCACCAACAGCTTCAGTAAGACACTTTGGAAAATGCCTTTGAACGGTAGTTTTTTCCCAAGTGGATTCAGAAATGTGATTCAAATGGAATATGTTGATAGAAAGAGTTCTGCCCTTGGTTTGAGCATGAGTGGTGAGAGTGCCTGTGAGATGCATGCATTATTAATAATTGGCTTTTTAAAAGAGTTTTAATTACTTAGGAATATTGTGACAGTAGGCTTAATAATCTTAGAGATTAAAATGGTATAAAAATAGTTGAGTTTCATGTAGACTTTTTACCTCCATTTGACTAAAGCTTTTAACCCTCTTCACAGATAGATTTCTGTAACACAAATAAAATGTTGAATAATTACAACAGTAACAAACAGTACAACTCCTAAATTCCACTGGGATATTTTATGACTAATGCAGCCATGGTCCTGATACTGCATCTCTGGCTTCTCAGGGTTTGTTATTTTGTTTTTTAATTCAGGAGTTTTAAGTTTACAAGAATATTTTAAATGTAAGAAGGGCTAAGAATTGACATTGCCCGTGCTTTGAAATAGAGGAGGATAAAATTACAGGCAGGCCCCCAGGCTTTACAGAATATTGTTTCTCAGAGGTCATGGTACTTCTTTGTGATCTCCCTGGAAATAGTTGGTGCGAATGTAACTATAGTCTGAAGACCTTTAGGTTTCCCATTTTTCCTTTATAGATGCATTGCTTTTTAGTTTTACTCTCATACTCCTCCTCACCCCTCAGCTAATACTCATATTGTACTTCTGGTGCCTAAGTGTTTTTTGTTTTGCGTTGTCTTTTTTTCTGATCAGCTGGAGCTCATGTTTATTTGGTTTCAGGAGAGGGTGATCTGCTTTCTCCCCATCCTCTATTGAAGAAAGCTGCAGTGGGTTGTTCTGAGTTTCTTTACATTTTTGTTTAGTCAGATGCACAGGGTTATTGTATGATTTAAAGAAAGGAAGAAAAGAATTAAAGGCTTCATTGCTAGCCCATTGACTGTGGTAGTTTGGGGCATCTTTCTGGCCATTCCTGCAGGAGGTCAGAAATGAGTCCCAGACGTGGTGATTGGAGATTGTAGCGGTCACATGCTGTAATGGCATTGGCCATGGCCGTGTGCCTTTGTGTGCTTCAGTTAAATGTTTGTTGTTTTAGAAAATCCAGATCCTTAGGTATTTTTACCAGAGCAGTGACGTGTGAACTTGAGATTCCTCTGTTAGTTGCTGTGTATCCACAGCTCAGAGCATAATCTGAGAGTCATCGTACCATTTATTATAAAAGGCGCTGCCACAATCAATTGAATGTGCACCTGGATGCATAAAGAAAACTCATTGCTTTAGAAGCGTCCAGATCTAATGTCTGTCCGTTAAGCCTGCGTCACAGCAGAGCCCAGAGAAGAGGCCTCACCGGTTTTCTCTGTGCTCTGGTTTGTTGATGGATCTCGCCTCACCCATCAGCCAAACCTTATGTGTGTGTATGCCTCGTAGGAAAGAACTAGCAGAGGCGCACAAAACTAACAAGCCATGTGGGAAGTGTTACTTCTACCTTCTGATTAGCAAGACGTTTGTGGAAGCAGGAAAAAGCAATTCCAAAAAGAAATGGAGCAGCCAAAAGAAAGATGAGTTAATGTTTGCAAATGCAGAAGAAGAATTTTTCTATGAGGTAAGACCATCCTGTTCCATCTCTTTGTTTAGATGTAAATAAGGATTTTCTCGATAATAATCAGGATTTATTGCTCTCCCATTTCATGTCCAAGTCCTGCGACTGTGGCCATTCTGTTTTTAAACCTCCGTATCTAGAGCAGCCAGGAGCTAGTAACACAGTGAGAGTGGGGAGGAGGTGATTACCACGCTGACGACATGCCTACTGTGAGATCTTTATTCTCAAAGCACTCTGGGAGGTGAACATCGGCCTGTGTGCACAGACGGGGACGCTGAGTCCGGGGAGCTTGGAGCCGCTGTCTGGTCGGTGTGGAGGACGGGGTGGACCCTGCTCTCCCGGTGCCGGCTCATGTGCTGCCCTGTGCCCTTAGTCCTGGAGGCCACCCCATGGGTGGGATTTCTAGCACTCTCTCCCTGTAAAAGCTTGTGCTGTGACGGACAACCAGATACCAGAGCATAAACTTTCTTATGCTGCCTTCCTCTCAAAAATGTTAAATACATCTCTGAGGAGGACATATTTTCCTGGATTGGATGATATCACTTATTTTAAGGCGTCCACTAAAGACTAAACCACTAAACATTCAGCTCTGCCCTTGTTTTTCGGGAAGTAAATAAGTGAAAATTAAATTTTTAAAAATGTGTGCCTCAGTACTTCAGGCAGACCATGTCAGGGACATATGTAATGGGTGTTTTAAAATGGGCTGGTTACGCAGACCTCCCTGTCTTCACACAACAGCTTTATGCTAAGGAAGCAGCTGGGACAATGGGTAAGACCAGCATTTAAAGATGATTCTTCTCATTAACTGTCAGATTTTATGAGTCTTAATTTCACTTGTGTATCATGAGATTATTTTGAGACTCAAATGAGATTATGAATGTGAGCGACTTCAGAATTATAAACAGTATATAGGTGGGTAGTAGTGTTAATATTACTTAGCTGCTTGTTCCCCTCTTAGAAATGGAACACTTCCATCCATACTCCTCAGGTAAGTTAGAAATCTATTTGGTGAGTGTTTTATAACGTCTGCCTGACTGTCCCATTTGAGCTTCTTTGATTCTGTGTTTTGCTTCCTTCAGCTGTCAGTCTTACTACATATGCCAAACATAGTATTTTTTGTTATCAAGTAAGTGAGTTTTGCCTTTAGCTTGTCTGAATTTTAAATTTATGGTTCTTTGGTTTAGAAGGCAATCCTGAAGTTCAACTACTCAGTGCAGGAGGAGAGCGACACGTGTCTGGGAGGCCGATGGTCCTTTGATGATGTGCCAATGAAGCCCCTGCGAACTGTGATGTTAATTCCAAGCGACAAAATGAATGAAATCATGGATAAACTGAAAGAACATCTATCTGTCTAACCCATTTCCCATGGACAGTGCTGGGCTTGTTTTTGTAAAAATTACCAGAAGACTCAGTGGAGATTTACTGAAAAACTCATGACTTTATTCAGATTAAGGTCCTCTGCAAAAAGTAGGGTTCTGTCACCCGTGTCTGTGACACATTTACAAAATATCTTTGCTTTTTAAAATTTTGGTCAAATTAAGAATGGTTGATTAAAAACTTTTCCAATAAGAAGAAAAACATGGAGTAGTAATTTAAAGAACTCAATAAAAACTTCTATTTTTAGTTGTTAAATAATATGCAAAAAGTGTTATTCTTTTCAAGACTATCCTGTGTGGGGTATGACATCCATCTTCACGTCGCGTCTGCACATCACTCCAGTGGACCAGCTGTTAGGCTGCCTTTGGGATATTTATTGCACCTCAGGTTTTGTGTAGAAGGTTCTTGAGAGTCACTGTATAGTGCATCTTTGTTCAGTAGTTTCAGGGCAGTTCTCACACATTTTCTGTTCCTTTTTCATTGCTGAAATGGGTGATAGGTGATCCATCACTTGCTGTAGAATATCCTTACTTTCACTAGGAGGCAGATTACTGAAATAGTATTGTGGTGCCAATTGCATAAATCTGTTTAAAACAAAAAATTATTATTTTTGGTGAGAGGTACCAAACATGACTGGACACTTCCCAGGCCTGGAGAATCTGCTTGTAGAATTTTGATTAGTTTGAACTTCTCAGTGGCTTGGTCTGCCTTTGTAGAATGAATACTTTCTGTGGTTTACATGGAAACAATCCAATTGCATTTCTAGGATAAGTTGGGTCCTATAGGGTTATGCCATACAGCGGAAGTGATACCCCCCCCACCACCACCGAGGGGAACGGGTACTTCCCCCAAGGCCCATCACAATTTTGCAACAGATCAGATCAGATGCTTGGGAGAACTCTGGGTGCATAAGAGGGAGTATCTTTGTGTCTCTTACTAGTACCATACCATATCCATTTGCTGAAGCTGGACACACCTGTAGTTAGTCCTGGTTCCTGCCTAGAACATCACACAGCCCAAGTGGTAGTGGTACCTTCACAGTGGGTCTAGCATCTGCAGCAGCCTCTGAGGCTGGTCTCCATTCTCACTGCTGCCCCTATAGCCCATTCACTTAGCAGCCAGAGGGATCTTTAAAATATACGGAGAAGAGGTTACCCTTGCTTAAAACTTTCCAATTGCTTTGTACTGCACTTAGGATCAACTCCAAACTCTTTATGTGGCCCGTAAGCCCTACACCTCTGCTACCTGCCTGTCTTCAACCTCGCCTCCACCCCTTCTCTTCCCCACTTGCTCCAGTCTCAGTGGCCTGTCTGTTTTGAGAGGTTGCCACGCTCCTCAAGGTCTGCACCTGCTAGCCCTGTTCCTCTTAAGGTGCATCGCGCTTTGCTGTACATTTCTATACTGTGTTCTCTCTTTATGCTGTAATCTCAGAGGCGTGAACATTTCTTAGTCATCTATGGAGACCTGCCTTTAGTAGGTACTGTCAACATAATTTAGATTGGTAGCAGTATAAACTTATATTGAAAATGTAAGAAAAACCAAATTTGTCATTTGCTCTTCATGTATGAATTCCAAGAAACCCCCTTTTTCTCCATTAAACTTACAGCTCAGGAGAGATTTCTGAGGCGATCCTGATGTAGTTGTTGTCAGATATGCTGAATTTATGGAAGAGAACCCACTCTGGCATCTTCTTGGTGACAGAGTAACAAGAAAGGGGATGCAGCTGTGCAACTTGCTTGTGCGTCAGCATTAAGTAATTGCCTGACCCATCAACATCCCGAGCAATCTAAAAGGCAGCGTTTTAAAGAAAAAAGGATTTTGTATTAATACGGAGATCGATACACAAAAATATTTTGTTTTAAAAATTCCAAAATACTTCATACAGAATAGTTAAAACTACAAATTTGCTGCCCATGTTTTCTAGTTTCAGATATAGAAAATAAGACATAAACATGTTTTGCTCAAAACTTGGAGCCAGTGATGATGATAATGTTAACTAATTTCATCAATTTCAGGGCAGCATGCCAAAATAGTGCAGCTACAGAGGTGAATGTTTTGGTCAAGAAATAAAGCTAGCACGTTCCCTGTCACATTATGCACCACGCTTGCAAATGTCCAGTGCTTTACACTTGACGTTTAAGCTCATTTAATCCTCATGATAACCCTGTGATGCAGGTAACCTTACTTCTTCCATACAGATGAGGAAATCCATGCTAAAATGTCCTTTTTCTCCATTAAGAGTGCTTTAGAGTTTAGGTGGTGCATACTTATTCTGTAATGTGCTTTAGTTTAGAGGCGCTACGTTAGTCAACCTCCACGCTGGGAAAGAAACAAATGGGCTGTTGCCTTTACTTCTTGGTGGGCATTAATTACATCACCAGGTACCTGGGAGCAAACAGGTGAGATGCGGGGCTGTAACTGTTCAGCCGGAGTGTTGTAACAACTCCTCTGTGATGGAAAAGGTCTTCTGGACAGAGAGAATGTTCTAGCTTAGTCCTCCATTCCCCTGAGGGGAAGTGTATTTAAATACCAAATCTTTAATAACATAGAAGGGTTTTTAGTTTTATTTTAAAGTTAACATCAATACAATAATCATCCTAAGTGGGAGGTTTCTGACAGGATGTCCTGAATATGTGAAATTTTGTAAAGCGCACACTACAGGTGTGGCCTTATCCATTCTTACCTGCATGAAATAACCAGAGAGAAGAGCTTTCCTTATGTTCAGAGTGTTTTCCTTTGAGCCAAAAGCAGGTTCTGTGTAAGGAAGCTCGATTCGCTTGATGATTTCTAAGAGTTCGGCTCGGATAACATCTGCCATCCTGAGTGCAGAGCAGTTGAGGAAGCGATCGTGACACCACTTTTCAACACAGTCTAGGAAGGAACGAACAAAACTATTTAGAAATGACTTGTCATAACTGAGAGAGCCCAGGCGGGAAGGCGCTCGGCCTCTGCGTCTCTCTGTGTCCTCTCCTAACAAGGTTGTCACGTGAGTGAGTGGGAGGGAGGCAGCAAGGACGGGGACCTCCGCTGGCCGCGGGAGTGGCTGTCCCTGGCACTGCTGGGAAGGGAGAGGGTGCCGGCTGGCAGGCCCTGCAGTGGCCGCGGGGGACTCCACGAGCCCACCAACTGTGAAGTGCAGGTCCCTAGCGCTGACCAATACTATAGCACCCTCATCTGGCTCGTAAGGGGCAGCGGAGACTGTCTCAAGATCAACATTTCGTCCAGCGTGCGTACGGCGAGGATGTACGTGCCCACGACATTCAATCAAAGAAGGAGGGAAAAGCTTACAGTACAGATAGCTCTGATCCATGAAAATATCTCACATACTTTACTTAATTATAGGAGAAGGATTACTACTAGGCTGATGTGGGAATTAATGATGTTACAGTTAAGCTCGCCTACCCTAGCTGCAAATTCTGTATCGAAATTCAGTCCCCTGGATCAGTGTGAAGTTATTCTTTCTTGCCGTCTGTGATTAGCTGGACCCAGAGTTTTGCCGTGGCCTGGGAGCACAAGTGGCCTCGGCGCAGCGGGCCGCAGACCTCCGTCGGTCCTTCCCGTCCACTCACTCAGGCCCGTCTGGAGCCACAGGAGTGCGTGCACTTGCTCCAACGACGACCGCCACCGGCTTGCCCTCCAAAGATGCCAAGGCTCTCATGTACTTTCTGGCTCCACTGACAACTTTTTCTGCTCAGCTTTGAAAAACTAACTCCCTGCTCTGCCACTCTGACTGCTGTCATACTTTTCACTTCACTTTAAACATTTTTCACACCATCTGCTGGAGCAAAGGAGGTAAAAGCAGCATCGTGGAGAACAAAGGTGAGAACAATCCTCCTGGTAGGAAGGGAGCTCCCCTCCGGCTGTGTCCGCCTCACTGCTTTGCCCCATCTGCCCCTGGAGACCCCCTTCCTGTCTTTAAGGCCCAGCACAGGAGTTTCACGTGCAGGAGTTTTCCGTTCCCTCACCACTGGGAACGGGAACATACCCACCGTGGTTTAGACGTACCCAGGACTTCTGCCGCAGCTCTGCACCAGGCCATTCTACTCCCCTGCACGCCCTCCCCGCCCCTCTCCTCGGCCAGGCTCCAGCCGCCCTCAGCTCATCAGCCTATTCGTTACTATTACCTGGAGCTGGGGGTTTTCTTTGTTTGGTTTTGAATGCTCCATATTCTCTCTCCATCCAGTAGTGAGCATGCCACGTTATGAAAGGCACAAAGCACAGCTCTGGCCGGTGGGCACCTAGAGATGGCAGTTCCTTTCCTTCCTCCCTGGACCCGAGAGGACAGGAGCCGCGCTGTGCAAGTCTGTGTCCCCCCGTCCCTGTGTCCCCAGCGAGCTCGCTCTGAAGGCCGCCGGGCTGGGTGCCGGGTCCGTGGATGCAGGGCCGCCCTCTGTGGAAGCAGGAGGCGTGTCTCTACTGCTCACCTGTGGGTGCCTGAGGGCCTCAAGCGCCATCCCACTCAAATGACCAAGGGGGCTGGAAAGAAAGGGTGTTGGACGAATAACAACCCAGCTTTGTCTGGGGAAGGAAAGGTGGAATTCGGAGGTAATTTCTGAGAAGGTCAAGCATTCACTTACGTTCGCTGGTGGAATTCAGAGCCATGTCCTGGTAGGCCTTGTAAATGTTGATGAGGGTGAAGTGATCTCCTTCAGGATGTAAGAACTTCTTCCAACAAGACAAGGCGGCCTCCTCTGCTCCCCGGGGCAGATGCGAAAAGCAATTAGGAGCTTTAAGATGCAAAAGGTAAGAAGGTCAGCAATAATGAGATGTGCCCTTTAGCCCTTTAGCACGACAGGCTGCGGGGGGAACGGATGGGGGCTCACTGCTGTTTGTGGCCCTGCTCCTGTCTTACTCTGTGAATAACATGCTATCCTGTTTACTTAGAAATCAGAGAACTGTAGGGTGGGCTGTCATCTTGTGCTTCTCCTTGCTCTTGTGTGTTAGCTTTTCTCAGGTCTGCTCAGCACAGCGGACACCCTGCTTGTAAATATTACAGCCCCCGGTCCAGGGACAGGATTAGAACTCAGGTCCTAATGCAGCATAGCCTTTGGTTTGTCCTGCCAGTAAAAGAATCAATTAAAACCTATAAACCAAGATGAATGAGGTGGTAGGAAATAAAAAACACGCACATGTGACACGTTTTTCTTGATCTGTACCGATTACTTCAGCAAAAGCGAACTTGGTATGCTTTCACCTGTCTGATTTAAGAAATTCACTGGGTTTTTATTTAGATTTTTTCATATTAAGGCAATTCTTATAATTTTCTACATTTTTAAACTACTAAAATATTTCATTATCATTTCAAATGGATCTCATTTAAATCTATACCTGCTGCAGATACACAGTACAAAAGAGCCGTCGAAGGAATACCTGTTACCATGGCAGCGATTGTTAGCATTTCATCTACACAGTCAAATTCACAGGATGCTAAGATAGACTTGGAGAGTTGTGGATCAAGAGGAAACTCTGACATGATGATTCCAAATTCGGAAAGATTTCCATCATTGTCCAGTGCTGCCAGATAATCTAAGTCTTCCAAAGCCTGCATCAAACTTTCCGGTGCTAGGGAAGACAAAATTAATAATTAGAAAGTCTCATACAACCAAGATGGAGTAACAGGTACTGGATTTTCCCTCCCACACAAAACAACCAAACAATGAACAAAATATATGAAACAAGAGTTTGCAAGACAAAGAACATCAGGCAACGAAGGACAGTGATTCCTGGGAGGGGGACACCTCAAGAGGTAAGCCTGAGCACTGCCCAGCTTACTGCCTTGAGAGAGTTTCCAGGCTGTGGTGCTGGGAGGGGACCCAAGGGGAGCTGCCAGACTCCCCGAGTTATGGAGAGGGTGCTGAGGGTCCAGGGAGACTAAGGTGGCCAGAGCCTGCAGGTCAGACCTCCTGAGAGGAGAGAGCTCTAGAGCGAGGACTCAGAGGATGTACGAGAGCCCCTCAGTCAGTCAGCAGGGCCCATTCACTCCACTCCAGGCCAGAGAAGGAACCATCCAGAGCAGCAGAGGGTCAGTGCCTGGTGCTCACATGGGATCTAGATATATGCCCGTTCCCACCAGCCAGGCTGGAAAGCCTCATGATTCATGGGACTCTGGGGGGGAAACACAGAATAACTACACCCCACATGTACACTGTTCCAGTGCCACCTAACTAATCCTAAAGTCAAGACCTGAAAGGATCACTCTGCATCCCAAGACAAAGCTCAAGAATATTTACAGGAATACAAAATATCCAGTATCCAACCCAGTAAAATGTACAATGTCTAGCATCCAACAAATATTATGAGGCATGAAAAGCAGGAAAATATAATCCCATAATAAAGAGAAAAACGAGTCAATTGAAACTGACCCAGATGACAGAAATGGTAGACAAGGATGTTGAACGAGCTATTTGCCAGTACAAGTAAGGACCAAAGGCTAATTTTCCCCATCCCTCTATTTCCCTTATAAGTTTATATGACATCAATAATGGTGTAGTTTTATTATATATGCTTAATATCCACCTACAAAGATAAATCCATTTATTCAAAGTGAGGTATTCTCCTTGTCCTTGCAAAATAAAGTCACATTAAAATGAATACATGTGTTTTTCACCAGGCCTCACAAAGAAGCAAATCACACAGCATGAAGCTGCTGGATTGTTCTACCCAAGAAACGGAAGGATTTATGAGCTACTCAACGGCTTTCACTTGTCTCACTTCCAACATGTTCCTGGCAGGCGGGAGACAGAGCCTGTGGGGACCTGAGAAGCAGTTTAACCTCCTTGTAGCTGGGAGTTCAAGGTAATGAACAGTACAAATTTACTTATTTGCTGCCCAAACTTTGACCACTAAGCTATTTGTCAAAATTTCAAGCAAACTGTGTAACTCAAAAGCCAGTCCCAAATTCAGATTTGATAAAGTCCCCCCATTCCCATCAAGAGACCTGGGAACACTGGGAGAGACCCCCGCTGCGGGCTGGGTAAGGACCCCCGGTGCTGCACGCAGCTCCTCGCATCCCCAGGCCTCCTGCTGGAGGAGAGAGCGTGGAATGGGCCTGGCCTCCACCTCTGCCACGTGATTTGCCAGTGAAAGATCAGTTACTGGGAAAGCAAGTAAGTGTTGGGCTGAGGGGGGCTATGAGCAAGCCTGCAGAGAACCCAGGCATCTGCTAGAGGACTCGGGCGTGGCTTTCACCCCGCCTGGGAGAAAAGAAGCTGAACGTCCCTGTTTTTGGTTTCTTTCATCAAGATTTAAAACTGAGAAGAGCACGGCCTCAGGGGATTCTGTTCTTGGATTCTGACCCCTTGGCCTCTCCAGGGCACTAGCCAGGAGCACTGGTGGACTCCTTGTTCATTTGGAGACCCTGGGGCAAGGATGAGACCTTGAGAAATCACAGTCCCGGGAAGTAAACAGACGGGCTATTTAGAAAAAAAGTCCGAGCCATCAGTGAGCCATGAAATCAAACGTAACAGAGATGGCCTCATCCACCAGAGGGCAGACAGCAGAAGCAAGAACTACAATCCTACAGCCTGTGGAACAAAAACCACATTCACAGAAAGATAGACAAGATGAAAAGGCAGAGGGCTATGTACCAGATGAAGGAACAAGATAAAACCCCAGAAAAATAACTAAATGAAGTGGAGACAGGCAACCTTCCAGAAAAAGAATTCAGAATAATGATAGTGAAGATGATCTAGGACCTCGGAAAAAGAATGGAGGCAAAGATCTAGAAGATGCAAGAAATGTTTAACAAAGACCTAGAAGAATTAAAGAACAAACAAACAGAGATGAACGATACAATAACTGAAATGAAAACTACATTAGAGGGAATCAATAGCAGAATAACTGAGGCAGAAGAACAGATAAGTGACCTGGAAGACAGAATGGTGTAGTTCACTGCCGCAGAACAAAGAAAAAAGAATGAAAAGAAATGAAGACAGCCTAAGAGACCTCTGCGACAACATTAAACACAACAACATTCGCATTATAGGGGTCCCAGAAGGAGAAGAGAGAGAGAAAGGACCAGAGAAAATATTTGAAGAGATTATAGTCAAAAACTTCCCTAACATGGGAACGGAAATAGCGACCCAAGTCCACGAAGCGCAGCGAGTCCCATACAGGATAAACCCAAGGAGAAACACGCTGAGACACATAGTAATCAAATTGGCAAAAATTAAAGACAAAGAAAAATTATTGAAAGCAGCAAGGGAAAAATGACAAATAACATACAAGGGAACTCCCATAAGGTTAACAGCTGATTTCTCAGCAGAAACTCTACAAGCCAGAAAGGAGTGGCATGATATACTTAAAGTGATGAAAGGGAAGAACTTACAACCAAGATTACTCTACCCGGTAAGGATCTCATTCAGATTCGACAGAGAAATCAAAAGCTTTACAGACACGCAAAAGCTAAGAGAATTCAGCTCCACCAAACCAGCTCTACAACAAATGCTAAAGGAACTTGTTTGAGTGGGAAACACAAGAGGAGAAAAAGAACTACAAAAACAAACCCGAAACAATTAAGAAAATGGTCATAGGAACATACATATTGATAATTACCTTAAATGTGAATGGATTAAATGCTCCAACCAAAACACACAGTCTCGCTGAATGGATACAAAAACAAGACCCATATGTATGCTGTCTACAAGAGACCCACTTCAGACCTAGGGACAGATACAGACTGAAAGTGAGGGGATGGTAAAAGATATTCCATGCAAATGGAAATCAAAAGAAAGCTGGAGTAGCAATACTCATATCAGATAAAATAGACTTTAAAATAAAGAATGTTACAAGAGACAAGGAGGGACACTACATAATGATCCAGGGATCAATCCACGAAGAAGATATAACAATTATAAATATATAAATATATATGCACCCAACATAGGAGCACCTCCATACATAAGGCGAATGCTAACAGCTATAAAAGAGGAAATTGACAGTAACACAGTAATAGTGGGGGGCTTTAACACCTCACTTACACCAATGGGCAGATCATCCAGACAGAAAATTAATAAGGAAACAGAAGCTTTAAATGACACAATAGACCAGATAGATTTAATTGATATTTATAGGACATTCCATCCAAAAACAGCAGATTACACGTTC
Source organism: Balaenoptera borealis (assembly GCF_965194805.1). Classification (NCBI taxonomy): domain Eukaryota; kingdom Metazoa; phylum Chordata; class Mammalia; order Artiodactyla; family Balaenopteridae; genus Balaenoptera; species Balaenoptera borealis. Next base: position 111,593,382 of record NC_138874.1, read on the forward strand.
TTCTCAAGTGCGCACGGAACATTCTCCAGGATAGATCACATCTTGGGTCACAAATCAAGCCTCAGTAAATTTAAGAAAATTGAAATCATATCAAGCATCTCTTCCGACCACAATGCTATGAGATAAGAAATCAATTACATGGAAAAAACCCCGTAAAAAACACAAACACATGGAGGCTAAACAATACGTTACTAAATAACCAAGAGATCACTGAAGAAATCAAAGAGGAAATCAAAAAATACCTAGAGAAAAATGACAATGAAAACACGATGATCCAAAACCTATGGGACGCAGCAAAAGCAGTGCTAAGAGGGAAGTTTATAGCTATACCAGCCTACCTCAAGAAACAAGAAAAATCTCAAATAAACAATCTAACCTTACACCTAAAGGGACTAGAGAAAGAAGAACAAACAAAACCCAAAGTTAGCAGAAGGAAAAAAATAAAAAAGATCACAGCAGAAATAAATGAAATAGAAACAAAGAAAACAATAGCAAAGATCAATAAAACTAAAAGCTGGTTCTTTGAGAAGGTAAACAAAATTGATAAACCATTAGCCAGGCTCATCAAGAAAAAGAGGGAGAGAACTCAAATCAATAAAATTAGAAATGAAAAAGGAGAAGTTACAACAGACACCGCAGAAATACAAAGCATCCTAAGAGACTACTACAAGCAACTCTATGCCAATAAAATGGACAACCTGGAAGAAATGGACAAATTCTTAGAAAGGTATAACCTTCCAAGACTGAACCAGGAAGAAATAGAATATATGAAAAGACCAATCACAAGTAATGAAATTGAAACTGTGATTACAAATCTTCCAGCAAACAGAAGTCCAGGACCAGATGGCTTCACAGGCGAATTCTATCAAACATTTAGAGAAGAGCTAACACCCATCCTTCTCAAACTCTTCCAAAATATTGCAGAGGAAGGAACACTCCCAAACTCATTCTATGAGGCCACCATCACCCTGATACCAAAACCAGACAAAGAGACTACATAAAAAGAAAATTACAAACCAATATCACTGATGAATATAGATGCAAAAATCCTCAACAAAATACTAGCAAACAGAATCCAACAACACATTAAAAGGATCATACACCATGATCAAGTGGGATTTATCCCAGGGATGCAAGGATTCTTCAATATACGCAAATCAATCAATGTGATACACCATAATAACAAATTGAAGAATAAAAACTATATGATCATCTCAATAGATGCAGAAAAAGCTTTTGACAAAATTCACCACCTATTTATGATAAAAACTCTCTAGAAAGTGGGCATAGAGGGAACCTACCTCAACATAATAAAGGCCATATACGACAAACCCACCGCAAACATCATTCTCAATGGTGAAAAACTGAAAGCATTTCCTCTAAGATCAGGAACGAGACAAGGATGTCCACTCTCACCACTATTATTCAACATAGTTTTGGAAGTCCTAGCCATGGCAATCAGAGAAGAAAAATAAAAGGAATACAAACTGGAAAAGAAGAAGTAAAACTGTCCCTGTTTGCAGATGACATGACACTATACATAGAGAATCCTAAAAATGCCACCAGAAAACTACTAGAGCTAATCAATGAATTTGGTAAAGTTGCAGGATACAAAATTAATGCACAGAAATCTCTTGCATTCCTATACACTAATGATGAAAAATCTGAAAGAGAAATTAAGGAAACACTCCCATTTACCACTGCAACAAAAAGAATAAAATACCTAGGAATAAATCTACCTAGGGAGACAAAAGACCTGTATGCAGAAAACTATAAGACACTGATGAAAGAAATTAAAGATGATACCAACAGATGGAGAGATATACCATGTTCTTGGATCGGAAGAATCAATATTGTGAAAATGACTATACTACCCAAAGCAATCTACAGATTCAATGCAATCCCTATCAAATTACCAATGGCATTTTTTACGGAACTAGAACAAATCATCTTAAAATTTGTATGGAGACACAAAAGACCCCGAATAGCCAAAGCAGTCTTGAGGGAAAAAAACGGAGCTGGAGGAATCAGACTCCCTGAATTCAGACTATACTACAAAGCTACAGTAATCAAGACAATATGGTACTGGCACAAAAACAGAAACATAGATCAATGGAACAAGACAGAAAGCCCAAAGATAAACCCACGCACCTATGGTCAACTAATCTATGACAAAGGAGGCAAGGATAGACAATGGAGAAAAGACAGTCTCTTCAATAAGTGGTGCTGGGAAAACTGGACTGCTACATGTAAAAGAATGAAATTAGAATACTCCCTAACACCATACACAAAAATAAACTCAAAATGGATTCGAGACCTAAATGTAAGACCGGACACTGTAAAACTCTTCCAGGAAAACATAGGAAGAACACTCTTTGACATAAATCACAGCAAGATCTTTTTTGATCCACCTCCTAGAGTAATGGAAATAAAAACGAAAATAAACAAATGGGACCTAATGAAACTTCAAAGCTTTTGCACAGCAAAGAAAACCATAAACAAGATGAAAAGACAACCCTCAGAACAGGAGAAAATATTTGCAAACAAATCAATGGACAAAGGATTAATCTCCAAGATATATAAACAGCACATGCAGCTCAATATTAGAGAAACAAACAACCCAATCCAAAAATGGGCAGAAGACCTAAATAGACATTTCTCCAAAGAAGACATAGAGATGGCCAAGAAGCACATGAAAAGCTGCTCAACATCACTACTTAGGAGAGAAATGCAAATCAAAACTACCGTGAGGTATCACCTCACCCCAGTTAGAACAGGCATCATCAGAAAATCTACAAACAACAAATGCTGGAGAAGGTGTGGAGAAAAGGGAAGCCTCTTGCACTGTTGGTGGGAATGTAAATTGATACAGCCACTATGGAGAACAATATGGAGGTTCCTTAAAAAGCTAAAAATAGAATTACCATATGACCCAGCCATCCTACTACTGGGCATATACCCAGAGAAAACCATAATTCAAAAAGACACATGCACCCCAATGTTCATTGCAGCACTATTTACCATAGCCAGGTCATGGAAGCAACCTAAATGCCCATCAACAGACGAATGGATAAAGAAGATGTGGTACATATATACAATGGAATATTACTCAGCCATAAAAAGGAAGGAAATTGGGTCGTTTGTTGAGATGTGGATGGATCTAGAGACTGTCATACAGAGTGAAGTAAGTCAGAAAGAGAAAAATAAATATCGGATATTAACGCATGTATGTGGAACCTAGGAAAATGGTACAGATGAACCGGTTTGCAGGGCAGAAGTTGAGACACAGATGTAGAGAACAAACGTATGGACACCAAGGGGGGAAAGCCGTGGTGGGGTGGGGTGGTGGTGTGCTGAATTGGGCGATTGGGATTGACATGTATACACTGATGTGTATAAAATTGATGACTAATAAGAACGTGCAGTATAAAAAAAAAATAAATTCAAAAATTAAAAAAAAAATTAAGGATTTCTGTTCAACAAACAGCACAATAGAAAACCTTAACTGAGCATAAGATTGGGGGAAAAAAAAATAACAGCTGACATGCCAGAGAAGGTGCAAGAAGCAGCAGCAGAAATAAGCATCTCAGATTAAACAGAGTAGGAGGGCACTGGGAGCACAAAGTTAATTACTGAAAGTTGTGTAGAAACCGATTTCCATAAATCAGCAAAGCTGCTGCATTGTAAGTTACAGGATCTCTGGCAACTGTCCCTGTAAGCGCATCTGGCTTAACAGCCAGCCTCTGTCCCCAAAGGGCACCTACTTCTCATTTTTATGTCCTGGAGTTGAATTGGCTGCACACAGAGTTACTAACGGACATAACTTCACGATTCGGCTCTCGGTCCGAACACCAGAAAAAGAGAGGAAGTTCTTGGGGTTTCATTATATTAGAAAGAACAAGTTAATGAATGCAGATTATACAGGTGAAGGAATAATAATAAATAACCGAATAGGATTTGCTAATATTGCATTCTACATTTTAAGACATCTCCCCAGTATGGCCCATAAAATTGTCTTAGATAAAAGCAGAAGGGTTTAGATGAGGGTTCTTTATGGCAGTGCTATTTAAGTGTAATCCATGGTAAATAATGCTAACAAATGGAATATAAATGTTTCAGTGTGAGGCCTCTTCTTTACAGCAGTGCAAAATCACACTGCTTTATTCCGAAGGCAATTTCAATATGGACAAATCATCATTTTTATTAAGTTCTATTGCCAACGGCCGCCGTACTCCCTGTAGGATAGCTCACTACAAGGTCACACACCTCCCCCACTGCCATCACTAAAAGTAACTTGAAGGGCTATTATCACACTATTTCGTTACGGTGCCCTTTCTCCATGGAACCCCAAATGCCAGGCTCCAATACTGAATATGCGTTTTCCTGCCACAGTATCTGCAGAAAGGCTGCTCACAAACAAAGAGGCCATTAATCTGGAACAAGGGTTAAGTCCACCAGCCGGAGGGAGGGACTGACCCAGTGCTGAGTCTAAGCAAGAGTGCAGGTCAGATGAGGAGTGCAAGGCTCTGCTGTGTCATTTCCAGAACCAACGGCCTCACATGGCATCTTTCCTATGGCCTTGAAAAGTCTGCCAACATTTTAGATGTCACATAGCAGGAATCACAGGCTGTTCCTGTCCCCGTCACGGGGACATTTACTCAGGCACTCAGCAGGAGAGAGAAGAACCAAGAGACAGAGACGAGAAGCTGAGTACCAGTGCTGTTCAAGCCTCTGTCCTTAGGTGTCCCTGAGGCACTGCCACATTCTCGTCTTGGATTTCATAAGACACCCCGAGTTCCTTATCACAACGCACTTTGGCTTATGCCAGTTTGAGTGGCGTTACTGGCACTGGCACCCAGAAGAATTCTATACGTCAGAAATTCTGTCACAAAGGAAGAGTGTATCAAAGTGCCACTGGGACTTAGAAAAGGCAGGGACGAAGCTGGCCCGGGGAAGGATAGCTGGGCTCACACAAGGCTTGCTGTGTGCCTCGTACACATGTGACTTACACACACGTACACATGTGCAGATGGACATGGAGAAAGAGAGTGACAGCTGGACAGGGCGGAGGCAGAAGATGAGGTTTCTGGCCCGGTGGGTTTTAGGACTGGAGCTTGGGCACTGTGTGCACGGAAGTAAAGAGCCCACGCAGGGGAGAAACGGAACAATCGAGACGGTGCTGGTTGGACGGTGTAGATTCTCAGTTGTCTCGGGACTTTTAGGGAATAGGGTTAAGAGTTTGGCTCTGAAGAGGAGAGAAAGGAAAGGCCTCTGTTTCGCTTAATTTCACAAGGACATGCTCACAAAAGCTGGCACGTGCCCACCCCCTACCCTACATGGTACACAGAGCACTTCTGCATAAATAATCTCATTTGAACCTCTCAATAACCCCCACGATACAAGAGGGCAGACCCTCTATCCTCATGTTACGCGAGTCCCGACAAGGGCGGCAGGTCCGCTGCATCTGCGTATTTCATTCACAAGGGGAGCTACATGCGGCAGCTGCAAGCATCATCTTTTTTTTTCTCTTTCAAAACGATGAGTCAGAGTTAATCCACAGTTACGTTTCCCCAAGCACAGCAGAAAACAGTTATGTGCGTACCGTCAGCGGACAAAAATAAAGTGTCACCCTCACCCTTCTGTCCCCCGTTATCAGCTCTAAGCCCCGTGGAGTGAGCAGCAGAGGTGACCACTGAGAGACACGGGAGTTCCTCTGCACGGCTGTGGTGTGCCGTTTGCTTTTGAAAATCTTCGCTGTTACGAGGAGGCCTGCTCTTCTTCTCTCTTCGCGCTAGTCCACCAAACAGCGACTATCACGACAAGAAGATGTCCAGGCAATCAACACGTGGTGGTTCTTGGGCTTAAGAGGCGAGCAGTTTTCAAAAATGAAACCTGTTTCTTCAGGGGGTGGTCTCTGGAGTGGTGACTGGCCGGCCAACGACAGAAGCCCTGGGGTCAGCGGTGAAAGTCGGGAGAAATGGATGCAAGTGACACACCCTCACCTTCTAGACTCCTTTTTTCTCAGGGACCAGAGTGAAAGCCGGGACCAGAGTGAAAGCCAGGAGCAGAGTGGCTTCACTACTTGAGAGTTAAGGGATCACAGCTAAAGGAATCCTGCAGCCGGTGTTTCCCAGCCTTTCTGGGCCGCATCACTCCACCCCCGGCCCCCCACCCCGGGGCCCCAGCCCTCCCCGCCCCCTCCGCTCCCCCCCAGGCCCCTGCCTACACCCTTTCTAACTTGCCACAGTCCTGTCACTCTGGCCATTGCTATCAAAGAAAAATGCACTCAGCCTGAGTTTGCTACAGATACTTTACCACCTTACATCACATCCTATGACTGTTTCTTTCCTCCAAGCTACTCCCTCCAGGTATATTTATCACTAGCATATTCATCCTTGCAGCTAGTTAGGAAGGGGCCGGGCCTTTTCTGGGACCTTCTCTCGGGTGGGGACGCTCTACTGAAGCCAAGCTGGCTAGCATCCTCAGAGGCGGACGTCCGGCTGGGACTACTTGGCGGTTCTCCAGGCGATGTGCTAATCTCCCCAGGAACCTAAATGCCAAGGCCTTCTTGACATGCATTCGATTTAGACCTCTCTTTCCCGCATGCCTCTGAGCTTCCACTGGAGAACAGCAAGCCTTTTCCTGCAAGAACAGACAGCGCCAAGGGAGGAGAGGGCTCCAGAGGAAGGAGATCAATCTTAGACGAGATAGGAGCTCACCTGGACCCTTTCCTCCTAGAGATTCCACTGCTCCTTTAGGGAAGAGTCTGTTCAGAACGTTAGATTCCAAAGAGTTTCCCAAAGTAATTGATTTTCCAAAGTGTTTGCTGGGAGAGTTTCAATATAAAACTCCCTGCGGTTCTAGGGGAGGACTCGCATCGCGACCTCTAGGTGAGGCCCTGACACTGCCCCTCAGGACCATCCAGGGTTGGAGTCTTGGACCATCCCCTTGGCTGCTCTTCTTGTAATGAGAAACTGTCTCCTCCACACTCTATTTTCTCTTCTACCTTTTCATGTCAAAGGTTAGCTTTCTTAGGGGGCCCTCCTCTTACTTAACCTACTCCAAATTCTATGCGCTATTTTAAGAAATACTTGAGAAAGAGTAACTCTAATATAACCTATATTTCTCAAGTGCTTGTAATCCTAATGGCACCACTGGCCAAAATGACTGAAAAATATAGGAACTGAGACAAAGTACAGCAAAACAGTAGAAATTCTTCAGTTTCCATTTCAAGTACACTCTGCTTACAAGGTCTTTTGGCTGGCTGCTCTCTCGTGCAAATTTGATAAATGCCATGAATATCCTAACACTAAGATTAATACACTGCCAATCACCCCCTTTGATAAAACACAGTGAAAATTTTAACCATGGGCCTAACGTGTGGAAAGAATTAAGGATGTTTTCTTTTATTAATGCACGAGTGAAAGCTAAACATCAACTGAAGGGCAATCAGTACTTAAACCAGAAACCTTTGTACAGGGACTCGAGCACCCACTCGGTTGCAGTGAAGCTCAGCTGCCGCTCTGGCAGCCTCGCCACACGGGAGGAGCGCCTGCCCTGGAGCTTCCTCAGCCTTCTGTCCAGGATCCCTGGTGGTTCCCGCGGGAGCAGCCCAGGTCCCAGCCGGGTCTGACACTAGTGGGGAGGACGCCAGCACCCCTCCCATGGTAGAGGGCCCTCCTCAGTGAACTGGACGGCAGGGGGGAGCTCCCCAGGAGACAGACGCTCAGACTGTAATTCTAAGGCCTCAGTCTTATGCTTAACAACCGTACCCCCTCCGTATCTCCATTTACCCTTAATTACAAAGGCGTGAACTTCGAGTGGGTTTTCCCCAGGTGACGGTACGATTCACGAGGAAGGGCATTTGCCTACAAGTTTTCCCACCGCTGCCAAGAATCCTCCTCCATTCAGTTCGGCCTTTCACCCCCGTAGTCCACTGTCCCCCGCCACCCCCCACCCGCCGGGTTTCTGCTGGCCTGGCCCCATCTCCCTATGTTCCAGTGGCCAAGGGCAGACACTTTTCCAATGTCAGAATAGATATTTCCTAGAGGGTAGCTTTTTTTTTTTTAATTTTTAAACTTACTTTAGAGAATGTTTACCTCTAGTGGGGAAAATGCTTCAGGACAAACCAAAGCCCCGGGCTTGCTTGCACCACCAAGGGCCACTGCTCTTAGGACTGGGGACGGGCAAGAGGTACGAGGGTAAGGCCCAGCCAGGCGCCTGCTGACCCGCGGGCACACGGCTACCTGGTCTGTTCACGAAGTCACAGTGGCCTAAGCCCGCGATGTCGATTCTCTTCATAAAAAGCACCATGCTGGTTAGGTTGGCTTCCTGCATTTCCGCCGGCTTAAGTGGCCGCATGTCTTCGGAGGCAAATTCTTCAGAGTACAGACAGAAAAGTTTTCCTAGAAGAAACCAAGGAAAACGGTTTTAATGCTTCTGTGTTGCCTCCGGACAGGAACTTACGTGAGTTGGTTTTGGGGTCTGCAGTGCTACCTGAAGAAGATGAACCGAGAATCTGCTTGCGTATCTCTGCTTGGCTCTGGCTGATGGGCTGCATGACGAGTGAGTTTGCTCTTATTCTAGGGTTGTACACCTTTAAACGAAAGACAGCATCTTAAGCATCAGCTCACTCAAGATTTAGCAGGCTCGCTGGCCCTGAAGTGACTGCTGTTTGCACACTTTACTTCACGAAATGCTCTGCTACTGACTCATTTCTTTTGTACAATATTTATTATTGTTTCACTTGCCTTGAGATGGAAACTGCAAGAGCTTTGATAAATGGATTTAAGGGTTGTCTGCTTTCATTGTAGCTTCAATAAATATGGGAGCTCTGTATCATCTGCTGAAATACAAATGCCACTTCTCAAAGCGCTATACTGCTGATTGATGACAGATATTCACTCGTGTGCCACGTGGAGAAAAGGATGATCATCTGACAGTGCTGCATTTCCTCAAGGTTCTGTTCAAATTGACTGTGACCCCAGGGGTCTCATCTTTATTACATATGCTGGGTTTTTCCAGTCCTATCAGCTAACACAAAAACTGCAGGTGGCACTAACAGTGATTTTTCTTAGGCGTAGTTTAAAGGTAAGTAATAACCCTGGGTTCTCTGAATGGTGGACTAATTCAATAAGATCAATCCAAACTGGTTCCAAGGGAACCTTCCTAATGGCTGGAATTGCTCCGTCACAGTAAACAAGGATATTTAAGAGACCCATAGTTTCCTGGAGGGGTAAAAGCTACATAACATCTAATAATGGTAAATGGATCAATACTTGGGTAGATTCTTCTCAGTTTAAAGGCTATGATTTCTGAAGTCCCACTGTCTTTGAGAGTTTGAGATATCCTATTTCCATTTTTCCTAATTTTTAATTTAAGGATAGTGATTAAAAATATACAGACGTTTTTTAAAAATTTAGGATGGAATTTTATCATGTCAACTATAAAGCCAAAATTTGTGAGAATTAAACTCAGCGTACTTGAAACTAATTTCTAGTAAATTACCTGGGGGGAGATGCTAATTACTTTGATAAAGGGGCTACCAAAAATACCCAAGGGATGTATAGAAGAAAAGGTCAGTTTAGGAGTCAAGTAATTTGCTTTAGTAGTCGTCTTTCCTTAAAACTTTTTCCTCTGGCCCCTCAACCAATTTAATTTGTTTCCAGACTACCAACCTGCTAATGACAGGCAGTTACATGTGCTCAAGACTTTTGTTACTGGATGCAATAGTTCTTCTTTGCACACATGGCCAAATAGAGAGAAATCCCCAGATCATATAGTTCATCCTCATTTTCTGGTCAGTAAAACGGTAGGAGCCCAAGACAATTAGCAGCAGTCTATTTAACCTCAACAATAATTACCTTTCTTCTCTCCACCCCGACATCAATAACAAATTTGACTGTGTTGCTACAGATCAAAGATTCTCCAGAGCTAGCCGTTAACACCACTCGTCTCTGATAAACTTGGCATCTTTTTTCTGTTTCATCATTTGGCTTGAACAATGCACATTTCTCTTTTGGATACAAAGGAACAACTATCAGCTCTCCAAGATCTGGGTTTAAGTTAGATCCTTCTTGACAGATAATTTCATAGGCTTTTTCAATATCCTAAAGTAAAAGAATAACATCATCCATGAGAATAAAGTACATTACAAACAACTTTCTCCAAATTATATAAAACTATAGGCAAAAGCTGCATAATGTATACAGGGAGAGAAATACTTGTGTCATTTCCTATAGGTATCGTTAAATATGAAAAGGAGATATAACTGCTTAAGAACATGTCTTTGGGAAAGTTAAATATAATTTATAAATAATTTCAGTGCTTTTAGTCCAAAATGGCTTTCCTCTTGTGAAATGTACTGTCTTTGCCTTTATGCATTCATCCTGCTATTTTTCTAGCTTGGTGCAATTTCTCATATCCATTAACAATGACAGGTGAATAAGTTACTCTCACATCAGTGATGATGCATCACTGTGCTTTAATGGTGGCAGAACTAAGAATTCTAAAACAATCTCTAGATTTCCAATAGAAGCATATATACATACACATTCCACAATCAGGGTCTCTAATCTGGGTCATCTTGAAAACTATTATTACCCATTAGCACTTTAAAAAAAGCAGAAATGCAATGAAATAGGCAGGAAATATTCACTGCTATTTATATATTTGCAAGATTCAGGAATTTAGAAATACTCTTTAAAAATGCTTCATTGTCAAATATACTGAATAAAAGAGTAAATTACGTGCCCTAAAACCACAAACAAGTAAGTATATTGGTGTAAAATGCTCAAAAAGCAAGACATTTTACACAGTACTTTTTAATTAATTAATTAATTTATTTATTTATTTTTGGCTGCGTTGGGTCTCCGTTGCTGCGCGTGGGCTTTCTCTAGTTGCGGCGAGTGGGGATTACTCTTCATTGCGGTGAGCGGGCTTCTCACTGCGGTGGCCTCTTGTTGTGGAACACTGGCTCTAGGCACGCGGGCTTCAGTAGTTGTGGCACGTGGGCTCAGTAGTTGTGGCTCGCGGGCTCTAGAGTGCAGGCTCAGTAGTTGTGGCCCACGGGCTTAGTTGCTCTGCGGCATGTGGGATCTTCCCGGGCCAGGGCTCGAACCTGCGTCCCTTGCATTGGCAGGCGGATTCTTCCCTGCGCCACCAGGGAAGCCCTGCAGTACTTTTCTATTTCTCAAATCACAACCAGATTTTTAGGACCTCATATAAAAAAGATGTCACTTAATGTAATTCTTACTCTTCTTAAATTTGTTTCCAAAATTTCTATTTTTTTAAGGGCCTAACTCATTACCAGATGGAAGAAGCCCCATTTCATTTCATTACATACATTAGATTTCACTAAAAATCTGAGTAAAAAAGATGCCTTCCCATGACTGTTAAGTCTGAGTCCACTGTCCAGCGCTCTAGCTCACCTCTCCTTCCTTCCACGCCACCTGTATAGTGGGATTGAACTAACTCAAGGGCTTTGTAGGTGGACAGATCTGCCTAGAAAAATAGTGAGACCTCGGGTGAGCTACTTGAAGGTTATTCCTGAGCTGCTGAGAGGCCCCCAGGAAGCAGGGCAGAGGCTGCCCCCTGGGGCTCACACAGCAGTTATCCCGGTACCTTCTCCTGTTCACACTTCCCTTTTCTGCAGGGTTGGTTTACTTGGGGCAGATTTTTTTTTTTTAACCAAGCAAAGAGTAGGATTATTGACCGTAATGAATGAAAAATTGCCAGCTGGAATAATCAGAACAAAGCGATTTCTTCCAATTTTTATAATTCTAATCATGTCATCATTTTAAGTGAGGAAAGCTTAGAAATTTCTACGGAGGAGAACAAGTCCTCGAGCTGCGTCTCCCTGCACAGGACGTTCACACATTCCTCCTCGGTGGCAGGTGGTAACCTCCGCACGCGGTGCTTCACCTCCCACAGCTACCCTGGAGCTGGAAGAGGAGATCTGATTCCAGCAACCCACTCACAAATTTCCAATCAAAATAACCTTCAAACTGCACTGAAATATTGTACCTAGTTTAGATTCCTAAAAAGCTGACAGAAAACTTTGAGGCCATAATCTTCAGAATTTAAAGAAAGTACTTAAAATATTCATTCGGTGCTTCAAAGTGTTTACTCATTTCCTTCCTATTCAATGTGTTCAGAGCATTTACGTATGTGGGGCTTTCCTACAGTACCTGCAAAACTCAGGAAAACACAGCAACCTGCACTGAAGGAAGATATCTGCCCCCAGATGAAAGGCCCACAACTAGATGGAACATTTCACAGGAAAACCTTCAACCTAAGAGCATCTTCCTTGTGACAGCTTCAAGCTGCTCGATAATCTGGCTAGATAGTGTCATTAACCTTAATTTGTTTTCTATTTAATCTATTTCACTTTTTTTTTCAGGTTACAAGATGGTGAAGTGATAAGGAACAACACACTGTAAACATGCAGGGCTCCAAGTCTCAATTAAGCGCAAGAGCCAGGGGAGCGCGGGGTTGTGGGTATTAATTCACAGCAGGTGAGGGGCTAAGTGAGCAGTGCGAGAAAATGTGAGGCACCTGATGTTCACCAAGCCAAATGTGAGAGTATTTCTGCAACTTTAAATGGATTTCTTAAGAGAAAAAGTGACAGTTAGTACACTTCTGTTAGACTGCTTGGGTTTGTTTTCCTATGACATTTAGTTGCTATGGAAGATTTTAAAGTTTTATATAGAAATCAAGAAAGCTTCAAACAGCATGGGGAAAAATGATCAACAGCTGTTAACATGGATTTCGGAGCAAGACAAAACTTTCCAAAAGACAAATTCCAAGACCATAGGAGAGTGTTAATCCTGACGTAAGTAGTAAAAGAGAAAAAAGTCCATCAGCATACTGAACTATGTTCAGCTGTTTAGGTGGTAGATGGGGAAAAGAAACCCAGATAATACCTGTGGAATTTGGGGCTGAACTGTGAGGAAAAACACTGGTTCCCAGAGAAGGTGTGCTGCAGCCCGCAGAACTGCTGCCCCACCCGCTGGGCGGCCTGCTGGGAGCCTCTAGGCAAGGAGGACCCCCCCCCCCCCGGAGATTCCAGTGCTGGACCCGGGCCACATGAGCAGCCGCTGCCAAAATGACGAATCCGCATTCTCAGAGGCTCAGAATTGCAAAACCCGCCCAGAGCTTTCACTACACCATCACGTTCATGACTTTCAGGACTGATGGTTTCTTAATAGGAAATGTCTTTCTGGTCTGACTTCGAGGAAGATTATATAATTTTCTAAGCCCTGTGGATTTTATAGTTTCTACCACTCTCCTAGGTAAAAATGCATCTTCTAAAGTCTGACAATTCAGAAGTCACTATGCCATTAATTATAGCTTATATTAAACTTGTAGGAATCAAATACTTTAAGAATCAAATACTACCCCCAATTCTGTTATGAGCTTTACTTTTCAAAAATCAATTTTGGAATTTTTGGTTACTCTGACTAAAGATGACTACTCATCTTACCAGTCTTAATTATACTGTCCCCCACCCGATCCACCCCCAAATGTATGCCTTCTTTTCACCTGGCAGTTCTAACTTTCAAATGTTTCAGACTTCTAATTCTGCCATTCCTCCCTTCCTTAGGCTTCAGCCGGTTATACTGAGAACCTCTAATTGTTTTCATAAATCATTCTTCTGTCTCCTTAATCATTTTGTTACTTCCCTCAGGACTTTCTTGAGTATCTTGAATCATGCGGGATTAGGGAATGATCATAGAATAAATCACTGTAATCGGTAGAAGATTTACTATTCAAGAAACTGTATAATCTACACAGGAAAAATTGAAAATATGCTGTAGTTATCATATATTTGAGATTCTAAATTACTTTCTTTATGGAAACAGATAAAATCTAAGTTGTGAGAAAACTGTCTAAAGTTCCCCAAACTAAAGGATCAGTCATCCTTTATGCTTTGACTATAAAGCAGAATAAATACTACTGAAGGTGCTTGTGAAGGCGTGTGAATACTTAAGAAACGGCTCTGGTAGAGAGCTGAGGTACTTGTCTTTATTCAGCTGGTGGCTCAGCCAATATCATACAGTTTCCTTTTGGTTTCTGTTTAATCACTGGAATCACTACATATCTGGGTCATGGTCTAAAAGCTAGTGCTTTTTTTAGTCTCTGAGTGAGATGATGGGTAGGGGAAAAAGGCCAGGAAATCAGTCTCTAAGAAGGAAGGTCTAACTCTTCAGATTCTGGAGGCTTTTAGATTTGGTCCACAGAGGAGTGGAGAGAGAAGCAGGGCCACAGTAACTGCATTAAAAAAAAAAAAAAAAACCCCAAATGATGCCTTGACTCTATAAAAGCAAAAAGAGACGCTCAGCTGTACATTTCCCATTGTTCTTTTGAAAGACATTGTCAGATATCGAAGTGAAGATTTTTCTCATTCATCTTTTTAAGAAAAGTATAGGGAGATAGCCATCTGACTGTGCTATAAATTATATTTTCCTGCCTAACACTCCACTGACTGCTGTAGGAACACTGTGGGTACTTTTTTGTTCCCTGACTCTATGCCAAGGACTTAGCTTATGTCCCGCATCTCCAGCACACGTGCCTGCCATGAGGGAGGTGGCCGTGAGTGTGAGATGAGTCAGTGTGTCTTCTCTACTGAGACAGTTCACAGCAAGCCTTTGGGGCAGCCCAGGATCTCGCCCGATCCCATGGAAGGAGGTCAGCTCTGGAGATCAGCTCTGGAGATCAGCTCTGGAGGTCACCCCCAGAAACTCCTCAGAGTCCCCACCTCCCCACCCCCATTCTGTGTTTCAGAACAGCTCCTGGGGTGGTTGCTTGGTTGGTTGGTTGGTTGGTTGGTTGGTTATGTATGTATCTATGTATGTATGTATGTATGTATGTATTTATGCTGTGGCTTGTGGGATGTCAGTTCCCCAACCAGGGATCGAACCCGTGCCCCCTGCAGTGGAAGCACAGAGCCCTAACCACTGGACCTCCAGGGAAGTCCCCAGTTCCTGCTTTTAGAAGCACTTCCTTGTTTGCCTTTCAGCATAGGTTTTATTTACTCTATATCAAGGATTCTTCTAAAGTATGAAAAAAGAGGTGTGATGGAACCAAATAGCAGTTCCATCAGTTAATTAGTAAACTGAAACCTGTACGTTAGTTATTAAAAGCTTCCCAACAAGGTTAAAAGGTTCCCAATAAGTAAACTTAATACTCTCTTAGGTTAGAATGAATATTACTTACTTACTTGTTCACAGGCCAGAAAGACTACAATGTCACCCTTCTCACCAGAGTGGTGAATTTCAAAGATAAGGCGTAAAATAGACTCAAAAGACTCCTTTTGAGCCCCACTAAGGTACACAACCTCCACTGGGTGCTTATTTTTCACTTCTATGAGAGGCACGTTTCCATAATAAGAACTGAGTTTGCTGATCAGGTGAGGTGAGGAGTTAATTATGAGCTTCAGTTCCGGTCTTGCCAGTAAAACATCTTTAAGAAGTCCAAGTAACACATCAGTTGCAATGCTTCTTTCATGAATATCATCTAAGATGATGACCCCATAGCTACCCAGAAAAGGACTGGACATCATTTCTCTCTGTAACATATCATCAGTACAATACCTACAAAGAAGAAACATGAAAGTTAGAATACTCTCATGAAAAAAATCATATAAAAAAACTCCTAACATAAACAACAAAAATGCCTTTCCTATATCCTTTTGTCTAAATCAGGAGTTTAAATCTTTATCGGGGGCCAAGATTTCTTCAAGTTGATAAAATCTACAGGCCTTCAAAATAGAAAAATACACGTGAACAAATTTTAAGCACAGTTCCCATGTGTTCACAGACCCTCTAGAGACCATCCCTGAGCCCTAGGTTCCAGACCTCTGCCTTACATGTGCACTACAGATATTAACAAGAGCTACATTTAACATTTGCCCTGAGCTTTTTAAAAAAAAGTGATTCAGCAAAATACCCTTGTCGGGTAAGAGTTCCCCCTGTTCCATCAATGTTAGAATTTTGAGTCAGAGCACACACTTCAAGGGAAGGATACACGGATGACTGTCCTCTCTCAGGCTCACGGCCCAGTGAGTCCACTAGCAGGACTCTGTCAGTGGCACATTGTGGGAGATGACGTCACCAGGGTGTTAGCACCAACGAGTTGGAAATGTCGCCCAAATAATAACCACACGAAAGCACCTAAAAAGTAACCACCTATTTGAGGGCAGCGTTCCTGGAGGAGGAATGGGTCATTAGTGATTTTCATGGATTTCCAGTAGTTCTTGGGGTGTAGTTAAAACTAATAGTAAAAATAAATACCTATTAGTCATCCAGCACCATACAAACATCATCTTTCTGACACTGTTTACATATCTACCTATATTATTCCTTGAGGAAGCCAATTTCATAAGTTTTCTACCCATTTAAGGTATTTATTTTATGTGTCCCTGTCTATGGCAGGTCTGAAACTGCTATTCTTAGAAAGGCCTGCTTGCAAGGTTGGCCCTTGGCTGGCATTTGGAAACTTAGATTTGGGAGGGTTCTCACCATTCCCAGAACTGATGCTTACTGTTTGTAATATGGTCTAACCTGCTTTCCTTCTGGGAGTCTGGGACTTTAGAATACAGTAGGAGGCAGAGGGTGCCTATGTGACCAGCCCCCAGTAAATAGCTGGGCACAGTCTCTAATGAGTTTCCTTAAACTCGTTGCTACAACTCACAGCTGGAGGAACTAAGCATATCCCGGGTGAGTCCACTGGGAGGTGCTCTCGGAAGCCTGTGTCTGGTCTCCTCCGGACTTCACGCCTTGCACCATTTCCCTGTGCTGACTTTGCTTTGTATCCTTTCACTTCAGTAAATCTGAGCTGTGGATTAACTATATACTGAATCCTACGAGTCTTCCTAGCAAATCATCAAACCTAGGGGTGGTCTTGGAGACTCTGAAACAGTCCTCACTTAACCCTTTTCAAGGAAGAAAGAAAAAGGAGAAAACATTTATAAGTTCCTAGTGTGCGCCAGGCATTGTGCTGATAGAATAGTTCTCATTTAACCTCTAGAATAAATCTTCAAGGTAGACATTACTATCCCATTATTTATAAATGAGGAAACAGGTTCAGAAAGGTTAAGTACCCTGCATAAAGTCATAAAGCCAGGGAGAGAGTCAAGATTTAAGCCTGAATGTCTATTACATCTCATGCCACTGTCAAATTATAAAGACGGGTCCCTTGGCCGCCATGGATTGGTAACAAAGCCCATGTTCTCCCTCTCTGCACCTTGACGAGATCAGAACATTTGCTCTCTGCCTTACTCCTATACTTGTTCTCATTCTGTGTCTGTCTTACCAAAAGAGCAATGATAAGCTGCTGATTATTCCTTTTCTCAAACTTAAGAAAGAAAATATATTGAATACTACAGTATTATACTTTGTGCAAGATGCAAACAAACAGAGATGCATCCAAAATCTAGGTTCCAGGTCATCTTCTGCTGAGGGTAATTAGTATGATATAATAATATAAGTACTATTGACTCTTGCCTGAAAACAAGTTGCTTTAATCTATGCTACTTCCTTAATGTTATTCCCTTCTGAGCAAAACTCATCTAAGCACTTATCTGACAGGAAGAAATGCTTCCTCTCTGCCAGGCAGAGGAAGTGTGTGTGTTATGTAAATACGTCCAGGCTTAATTAAAAAGGGAGCAGATGTGACTCACCTAAAACTCTACCAGACTCAGCAAGCTAGACCTGGCCTTCCAAATGATTCTGTAAAACTAAGGGAATACTAAGGATCCACCCTAAAACTTACCATACAAACCTCCAGTTTTCTACATAAGACAGAGATCTATTTCTTACCTTTATATTAATAAGATCATGTGTACAGTGCTTAAGAAAATACTGCTCCTGATAACTATGTAAAAAGATGGATACATTTTGGAAATGTAATTTATTTATTTATTTATTTATTTATTTATTTATTTTTTAAATTTTTATTTATTATTTATTTATTATGTTTATTTTTGGCTGTGTTGGGTCTTCGTTTCTGTGTGAGGGCTTTCTCCAGTTGCGGCGAGTGGGGGCCACTCTTCATCGCGGTGCGCGGGCCTGTCACTATCGCAGCCTCTCTTGTTGCGGAGCAGAGGCTCCAGACGCTCAGGCTCAGTAGTTGTGGCTCACGGGCCCAGTTGCTCCGCGGCATGTGGGATCTTCCCAGACCAGGGCTCGAACCCGTGTCCCCTGCATTGGCAGGCAGATTCTCAATCACTGTGCCACCAGGGAAGCCCTTTTTATTTATTTTTAAAATTTATTTTTATTTATTTTTGGCTGCATTGGGTCTTTGTTGCTGTGTGCAGGCTTTGTCTAGTTGTGGTGAGCGGGGGCTACTCTTCACTGCAGTGCGTAGGCTTCTCATTGTGGTGGCCTCTCGTGTTATGGAGCACGGGCTCTAGGCGCGCGGGCTCAGTAGTTGTGGCGCACGGGCCCAGCTGCTCTGCAGCATGTGGGATCCTCCCAGACCAGGGCTCAAACCCATGTCCCCTGCATTGGCAGGCAGATTCCTAACCATTGCGCCACCAGGGAAGTCCCTGGAAATGTAATTTATATTCTAAATTCTTAAGACTGAAAATTTGAAAGCTAAGAATGTAATATAGGAAAGTTTTATTAATATTTTCTGAAATTATATGTATTGAATTTGACCTTAAAAATCTGAGTAATTTCTAAAAAATTCTGTGTTCTAGAGGGTCCATATTTGAAATGTATGTCACTTCCACAAGATATTGTGATATCTAGTTCAGAAAGACTATTTTAGGTATATAATATTCAGGGATCCACTGTTTTGAAAAAGGCCAGAAAAAAGCTTAAAGAAGAACTAAGCTGTTCTATATAGAATCCAGAAAAATGGTAGCGGCATAAAGATTATATTTACTAAGTGCCTATTATGTACCCAACAGACTAGATGCTAAGGAGTTACAAAGAAAATGAAAACGACAATATCAAATACAGAACACTACCTTCTATAATCAACAGTCACCCTTAGATCCTCTTATTTAAATAGCTATTCAGTCTGAGCTTATCAAAAATAATGGCTAGGGCTTCCCTGGTGGCGCAGTGGTTGAGAGTCTGCCTGCCAATGCGAGGGACACGGGTTCGAGCCCTGGTCTGGGAAGATCCCACATGCCCTGGAGCAACTGGGCCCGTGAGCCACAACTACTGAGCCTGCGCTCCGCAACAAGAGAGGCCGCGATAGTGAGAGGCCCGCGCACTGCGATGAGGAGTGGCCCCCGCTTGCCGCAACTAGAGAAAGCCCTCGCACAGAAACGAAGACCAACACACCCAAAAATAAATATATTAATTAATTAAAAAAAAAACTTATGGCTAGCACATGTGTCCAAGGAAATGAATGCGGCCGGAATTTACCTTTTCACCCAAATCACCCAAATCGCTAACAGGTGCGTCGTGCTCCCATCCACCAGTCATGAGCAGCAGCTCCCTGAGTCCTCACAACAAGCCTGTGAGCTGGTGTGTCAACCACCGCGTTTCACGGATGAGGAAGCGTAAGCAGAGAGGCTGGGGGACTTGTGCAAGGCGACAGGTGGGTGGGTGGCGGAGACACTCATTTTACAGCCACGCCGCCTGCTCTTCAGAGCACAGAGCACCAGGAGGAAAATAAGGGACGACTTTCTTTTCTCGTATCCCATAGAGCTTTTCACTCGCTTTGGCCCCTTTGCTGCAACTCAAACCCTGTTAGCAACAAATCAGAGTATCTGCTGACTCTGCACTGGTTGGGGGATGTCAGGGAGGAAAGTGCAGCATCCCAGCAACGAGAGTGACTGTGAAGTAAGGATGAGACGACCCGGCAGCCCGGCCGAGGCAGGAGGAACCAGAACCCGCAGTGGCCGGAGGAGGCTGCTAGTTCCCTTCCACCTTCTGAGGTGCACCTGCGGTTCAGCTCCTCCACACCTGAAGGCTATTTTCTACATTAAGGAAGGAAAGCTACATGCAGATAAGAGCCAAAAAAAATTTTCAACAGAAACTGTAGTCCTTCCTTTGGCTGTTAGGATGGAATGCTTGCAGGGTTTTCATCATAAAGCAATGAAAGCCAAGTCCCAACACATAAGAGATGCTTAAAAGGTGAGATGTGTCTTTGACCTACTCTGACAACATTACTGGGTTACTCCACAATTATTTATCTCTATGATTTTCTTAAAAAAAAAAAAAAAATATATGCACACGATCCATATCAATAAGATAAAAAAATCATAAGATTTCATTTTAAAAGTGACTACATCCAAGAGTCCTTTTCAAAAGGTTTCCAAAGTCTAGTCCATCCTTTAATTAAAACCATGACCACCTGAGAGGTCACTTCAAAATGTAAAGGATGAAGAATGAATCTGCTAGGCGTGGCGATCCTTCACCCTTTCAGGGTTGCACGTCCTGTCCAACTCTCCAACTAGTCTGTGAGTTCCCAAAAGCAGGGAGGTTTTTACGTTTATTTGTATCACTATTGGACCATTTGCATAATAAATAATTTATAAACATATACAACGACTCGGGGACATCATGGCTAGAATAACAGAAGGTTACGCATCTTCAAGAAGTTCAAGTCGTAGTGCTACTGATCAAAAGATTCCCTATGGTTTAACACCAGCCTGAAGACCGATGTCCTCTATTTTCGAAGATAACATTTGAGGGAAAGCAGCTTAGTACAAACCAAATGAGTTATACAGGCTTTCTGAATGGGAGAAGAACTGCACCAGAGTCTGCAGCAGCCAGCTGGGACCAGGCACTCGTCTTTCCTTCCGTTATCAAGCGTGTTAAACAACATTCTCCATGGGACAAGCATGTCAGATGCCAGGGATATGAGTATGCAGGAACCATCCCTGCTATACTGTACTCTGCTATGCTGTGTCATAGCATCCCTGTTACACTAGCGTAGGACGTCCCCAGTGATGTGCCAGGGCACTCTGGTGTGCCCCACAAGGGGGTTAGAGACACGCAGATACACTGAGGCTGAGACACTTGTCTCCTCAGACCTTGGGGCATTCAGGCAGTGCCTGGGACAGCTGAAGCCCTTGAGATGGTCATCTTTGGCTGCAAGCAGCTTTGACCATTTCCTTAAGGTGCCATAAGATACTCTCACTTTCAATGATGGCTATGATAGAAAACTGCTTGAGAAACTGGCCCAGAGCAGTGATTTTTTCCACTTCTCTTTTTCCTTCTGTTAAGCTCTTGGAAACAACTGTGTAAAGGAAATCTCACAACTGTGGTAGCTACTGAGAAGGGTCCTTGGAACCTGTAAGAATCTCAAAACTAGAGTTTGAAAAACACTGACCTACACTGCCATGATGAAGGCTGAGACCAAGTTTTACAGAAGCCCAGCAGAGGGTTTTCTAATTTACACTACGGGAGGGTCAGGGAAGCTTTCCTGGAGCAGGTGACCTCTGCATGGGATCTTGTATGACGGGGAGGAATTAGCCAAGCCCGGAAGAGGCACAGACATTCCTGTGGAGGGAAGATCATATGTCAAGGCACATGGTACACGGAGAACCACGTGTGTCAACACAGCTGGCACACAGACAACGTATATGGACCCACTATGAGGCGGAGCTCCAGAAGCACAGCTTGGAAGGTATTTGGGGCCAACCTAACAAGTCATGACTTTTCCCTGAGGATTATGGGGAGATACGGAAGAAGTTTAGACAAGGAATCCCTGACGGTGCCAAGGTGGGAAAATGAATGGTGCGTGTCAGGCTGGTGACAGAGAGACGAGTTACTATCACACGTTACAGGTGCGTAAAGCAGAGAACGCAAGCATACGCTCTTCTAGGATCGCAGAGGACAAGTCAGGAGTCATCAGGTACAGCAGATGAAAGCCCCCCAAACCAACCTCAAGATCGTTTCACTGGTGCAGCAGTTCTCAAAAGGAATCACGTAGCCGACTTCATGACCGATGTTAACATCCATTTCGTCTGCCACCCGGAGGGCGAGCTGGACCGCAGTCTGCTTGTGGACCTGTGTGCACACCACGCCCCCGTGCTGGTAGTGGATGGAAAGGCAATATTCAGCACACCACTGAGGAACCTTTAACGGGGACAAATGAGACAGGATCAGCCCCGCTAGGAAAACAACACCACCACCACCAAAAAACCTCCAAGGGTTCATCTTATAAATGATTTGTTTTCTTCCACCAGTGAATCACTGGTGGGCTGCATTACAGCTTAGTTAGTGAAACTGAAGAATTTGTATTTATGCATAGAGTTAGTACTAGTAAATAAAGTTAGGAATAAACAGGAGTTAGCAGGGACTGTAAAAGTTAGACTCCCAGATGAAAAACAGGAAGATAAAAATAAAAGGCAAGGTAAAAAAAAATTTTTTTAACCTCAGCTGTTCTGAAAAGACTAATGTATTTAAGATTATTATTTTCTTTCTGGTTAAAAGAAGACACCATCAAAGATATGGCTTCTGGTATCAACTTTTAGGCTTTAAGCAATGTAAATATTAAATAGCATTTAGATGAAAAATAGTAGTTCAAAATTAAAACATTTACATTTAAATCTAAATGACCATAACAAAATAACCAGATAAGCCTACTTTACATTTCCCTGGCAATAAAAGCTAAAATACACTGCATTTATCATCTAAATACAATGAAAAATAAGCTCAGTGAGATAATTAACCAATCCATCCAGATTTGGAAAGAGCCAATTCCAAGACTGCTCTTGAGTTATTTATTTTTAAATCCTTTTACTGAAAATGTATTATGGTTCAGTTGATTTTAAAGAGTTCATTTGCATAAGAATTATTACAGTAGAAAGTACTGAATTCATTTGTATGCTGGAATCTTAGGGCACTTTCAGTAAGTTACGCTTTGTTACATGTATTTTTAAAATAAATCATTCTGAGTGTTTTTTAATAGATCCAAGGTATTCAAAAGTTTTAGCATTTTTAATTATCTTCAGATTTGCTATTTACTAGACCCATCGTGGAATTCTTAGATTTTTTTAAAATATAAATTTATTTATTTATTTTTGGCTGCGTTGGGTCTTCCTTGCTGCACGCGGGCTTCCTCTAGTTGCGGCTAGTGGGGGTTACTCTTCGTTGCAGTGCGCGGGCTTCTCATTGCGGTGGCTTCTCTCGTTGCAGAGCATGGACTCTAGGCGCATGGGCTTCAGTAGTTGTGGCATGCGAGCTCAGCAGTTGTGGTGCATGGGCTTAGTTGCTCCGCGGCATGTGGGATCTTCCCGGACCAGGGCTCAAACCCGTGTCCCCCGCGTTGGCAGGCAGATCCTTAACCACTGTGCCACCACGGAAGCCCGAATTCTTAGATTTTAATACTCACTATAACTTGAAAAATAAACATAACTTACTAGAAATCAAGTAACTCCAAAATGAACACCTGCTGCAGACTGCAGATTCCCGATGATTAAAAGTGTAAATGTAGTTCCTCTGTTTCAAGATGAGTGTCAGCCTTGTCAACAGGTTGAAAACTATCAGCAATTATTTCCTCAATAACCCACTTTGTTCTATGAAAGATGAACATTTAACATACTAAGCTCAGGAAATCTGGAATCAAGGTACACCACAAGTGACCAAAGTCAGGAGTTCTAGAACTGGTGTGCCACTAGTTTGTTAATTGTAAATCACCATTTCTCTAAGCTTCAGTTTCCTTTCCTGTAAAATGGGTTGAACGGATGAGACCTACCCTTCAAGTCTGAGCTCCTGTGCCATTTTCTCCCCAAGGCTTGCTGTGATACCTCCCCTCCACCCCCCACCAGGAAGGAGACCCCACAGTGTACTTCCTGACGACCATGGCATGGACCACGGACCACACTTCCTGCAGTTGCTGGTCTGTTCCAGTGCAGACCTGTTCACCCCACTAGACTATGAGCTCTGGGAGAACAGAGATCTGTCTTGGTCACCAAATAATCTTAAATAAGTTTATTCAATAAATATTTGTTAAATGGACAAATTAATTTCTTACACTTTCCAGAAATATTTTTAAATTCTATGATTCGATATATTCTACCTTGAATTGCTTCACAATCACACCTAATTGGGAATTCACGTAAAAGTTTCTATCTCCCTCATTCCCTAGGAAGTTATTTTTTATCCTTGTCAAATCCTTACTTTTTAACCCGATTCCCTATTCCCTTCATATCTAGGTCCTTAGCTGAGACCTCAAATAACACTTTTGTGAGAAATTATATTAAAACTGTTTGAATCTTTGTCTCCCCACTAGAGTGGAAGATCCTTAAGGTGGACATGCGTGGTTCATATTCCCCCCACTACTTAATAGAGGACCTGACACATAAGAGGGATAATAAATATTTGGATGGAAGGATGGATGAAGACATTAGAATAATTGAAAAGAAGGGAGAGAAAGGCTTAGACTCAGGACTTAACATGGGAGAGAAGTAATAAAACCAAGGGACATTTATTTCTAAGGAAGAATGAATAGTACTCACTAGCAGACTAATTATGCGTAAGAAGAAACAAATATTTTACGATCTCTGACTTAAAATACTAGGGTAATGGCATCGTTAACAACCAGAAATTTAAAAGTAAAATAAAACAGAATGAATGAATGAAGCTAAACAGTAGCATAAAGTGCTTCTGGGGGGAGCGAGGTGTTCACGGGGAGGGAGAGAACCTTCAGGAGAGCCGGGAAAGTGGTCAGGGTTAAGGTCATCTTGATGGGAGGACATCCAGGTGTAGCCAGCCTGAGATCAACTGCAAAACAGGCCAGGAGCCTAAGTGAGGGGCCAGAGCTAGAGATACACACAGAAGTCCTAGAATTTCAGAGCTGAAAGGAATCTCTGGAAGGCATGTAGGCCACGGCCTCATTTTACACATGAGGAAAGTCTTAGAAGGGTGACTTGCCCCAGTCATCCTGCCAGTAAACAGCACAGCCAGAACCGATCCGAATCTTCCAGTTTCTCATCCAGCATAATCTCCGCCGGGCCAGGGTCGCTCCCGAGAATCTTTATACAAAGGTAGTAACATAAGCCATCAGGTTCTCAACAGTCACCACTTTTCACTACTCTTTCTAGCCTGATAGCAATGTCGGGGGACAGTACTACGAGGACAGCGGGCACTATTTTACACAGCTAGAACTGCTGCTGAAATGACACCATCCAGTTTCACTAAAACACCTGGATATACTCAGTCTGGTTATTATTCTAAGATCCAGGATAGCTGCTTTCAAACTCTAGAATTCTACATGATTCAGATGATTATGGGCCACGTTCCTAAGGTTCTGATTTTGTTTTCTGAGTGCACTTCATTTATTTCTATTTACTCACATAAACAAATTCTGCAAGATTAGACTATTACAGTATGTTTATAATGTTATAAACATCATATCGGCCTGGCAGTGGAATAAATATAAACAATCCAACAGTCCTCGCTGTTCTTTTTGCCCTCCTCCACAATAGAGCAAATTATTTCACCTATGAGGCAAAGAAAATAATTCAGAAATGGGACAGCTCTTCTAAACATCAGTTCAAATAACCAGCGAAAGACTGAACACATGCATATTGGGCTTAATGTAGGGATGTCTGCTGACACAGCCAAGCTGAAGGTTGAGCACAAGTCACAACTAATTGCAGAGCACTCACCCCATGCAGCTCTGACTGCGAACGATGTATTGCCCCTTTCAGTAAGTCACACATGGATGACGACAGTAAGTGATGCAAATGCAAACTGAAAGGGTCGTCTCTGAACAAAAAGGAGAGACATATGAAATCACCTCTCCTAATTATAACAACTTCTGTGCTTTAGCAGACCTTCCGAATCACTCTAAGCAAGCTACGGCACACTGTGAAGTCTGACGCCTTCGCAAACTCAAAGTATCGGCTGAAAAGAAGTATGATTCAGCAAATGCCAGAAATGTGAACATTTCGTCATTTCAAGGGGCACTAAGATTACAGCTTCACAGGGAACTCTTGCATTCTCTGCACTTATAGCAAATACCGTACCATTCTGCGCCCTGATTCTGATTCTCCTCTGGGAGTGGCTTTTTCTTTGTCCCAATAGTACTTTACCCTTCTCACCAATGCATTATGTGCCTTTCATGTCTCTCTCTATAGTTTCTCTTTGGAAGATATGCCCCCCACCCCCGGCATCTAGAACATACTTTAGTACTTAGCAAAAGGTGTACAATTTGGTGAACAAAACAGAAAACTGTTCTTTTACTTATTTATTTATTTTTTGTTAATTGTGGCTCACGGGCCTAGTTGCTCCGCGGCATGTGGGATCCTCCCAGACCAGGGCTCGAACCCGTGTCCCCTGCATTGGCAGGCAGATTCTCAGCCACTGCACCACCAGGGAAGCCCCAAAACTGTTCTTTTATAACTGAAAAAAACAAACCTATTTACAAATTTACCTGGACCTTTCAGCAATAGATAACACCCACATTTATATATTTGGTCTAGAAAATTTCCCTACTAGAAATCACAACTTCACATATTTTCATTCTGAGCTCATCCAACAACTTTTTCACATTCTCTCAATCCAGTTTTAAAGGTCATTTTCTGGACTGTGTGACGTGCCACACGTGCTAAAGCCTGAGCGGCGAAGCGGGCTCCGGGTCGCGCAATCAGGATCAGCGCAGACGCTGACAGAGCGCGACCGGCTCCTGGCTCTTATCTCCTCCCTGAAAGCAAATCACTGGGACTCTGGCCCATCTGCCGCTACGAGAGTAGGTAAGAGGGGTCCTCCAAGTAACCAAAACCTAATCTACATCAAGGCTTCACCAGCTTGACTTCGTAACTGGAGCTCTACAAGTTGTACAGATTCGGAACACGAAGCCAAGACGCTCCATCCCCACCCCGGGCAACAGGCAGGAGGCTGGGCTGCTGGACTCTGGGAGGCTGGGGCCCAGGATCCTCGGCTGGTCCTGATCCAGATCGGAACCAGGAGGGCAGCAGAGCAGTCTCATTGCTGCCACCGCAGCAGGAGGACAGCCACATGAGTCACACTGGTGTGGAACCTCCTGCCCCTCCGTCCACGGCTAGAGATTGTGTCCCCTCCTCTAGTGGATATACGAGTAAAGGACGCGAGACAAAAGTCATCTGTGAGACACAACGCTACTACAGTTAAACAAATTCTAGTCCCAAAGGCCCTCAAGCCCTTGTTTTATGTCCCCGGCCTGCCCACGGTGACTGATTCCTCTTCTGGGCCACCCAGGGCGCAGCTGTGCCAAGGTCCCAATCACTCACTTTTATTTAAGTACCAGAATCATGAAATCCAAAGTTGAAAGGAACCATAAGGACCAGCAATTCACCCAAAGGCATGAATCTCTACAGCAACATTCCTGCAGGCGCCCTAAGCTGCCCGATGTGAACCAGAATGTCAGAACTCATTCCTGAGGAGTGGGTCCCCTTCTGCATTAAATGTCACATGTCCCTGGATACCATAATTTGTATACCTCTTGAGTGAACACAGGTAGACTCTGCCAGCAGAAAATGCGGGGTAAGTTACTCAGCTAATAATGTGGAGTTGTTCTACACCATCCAGCTTCTTAATTTAGGCTAAAGCTCAGGTACGTCATGCTTATTCAGCTCACTAACCCAACCATTTCAGGGGAAATTTCAGGACAAGTAAGTAAATAGATGGTTCTAAAAATATTTCATTCTCTTTTAGACTTTTTCATAAATCTGCCCCAAAAAAGGTAACAAGAAAAGGCTCTATAAATGTATGAAAAGTTGTCCTCTTTTCCAGAGGGCAGTCACAAAATAGCCTTCATACCATCTGCACTAAAGAGAGGTGGAATTTTTAGGATCCAGCAAAACACTTGTGGTCCTCTTTGGAAAGCTTGGGTCTAAAGACAGACTTTTCTTTGAAAGGTTTAAAATGCTGAGGAAAAAGAAAATAGTCTTAGAAGCTCTTTAAAAAATAACCAAGTTGTTTCCAGAATTAAGAAAACAACTGATGCTCCCATTATTTAAATTGGTTTAGAATTTGATTTCTCCTACCCTGAAGATACATATTGCCTTCACACTTAACAGAAACAAGCATGATTTATTAAAATGATCAAGAAGTTAGAGATGACAAGAGAAACCATTGCTAGGTATTAACATAACATATTACATGATAACAACTCTTGCCCTTTAAGATCACAAATTCTAAAAGAAAACTCAAGGAGTATATATTAAAAAAAATTTTTTTTAAACAATATTGTGGGTTAGCAATTCTGAAACTAAAATTTGAGCATTCTAAAATTGAACAAGTAAAGATATTATGAATAATGAGTGCTAAGTTTCTCATAGTTAGTGAAGGGAGTTACAAATATGGAAGTGCGGAAGGCTAGAATGAACGCTGTACAGCTGAACTGGAATCAGAGACGTCAGTAGGAACCCATGGTTTTTAAGAAGAGAGAGACAGAAATACAGATAAAACAGAAATATACATAGAGAAAGAAATACAGAGAAATAGAGAGAAACAGAGAAAGACAGAAATCGAAAGAGCTAGAGAGATAGAAGGAGAAGCAGGAGGACCTAGAAGCAACGACAAGTCAATGACCAACGGGCACTTAGCACCCATCTCCTGGTTTTTAAATACAATTCCCCACTAAAAGGAACCACCAGGGCTCCTTGAGAAAAATGGCTGTTTCCAAGACTGGAGCAGGGAACATACTAGATGAGCCTATAACATCTTACTGGGCCAGAAAGCAAAGAAATGCTCAGAGAATGATGTCAAAAGAACACAGAAGGCATCCTGAAGGGGTTCCCATAGGCCACATTGGGGACAATTTGAGCAACAAAATAAATGGGCTTAGTAATGAATTATCACCTACAGAATAAAATAAGAATTCATGAGTCCACACTGACATAAATAAATGAGAAAGAAGAAAAAGCTCAGTTTTACGGAAGAATTCCAAATATTAAATGTATCGATAGAAGGAATTTCAGAAATAGAAAAATCACCATTTGGTCACTACCGTGTAATAACGTCAAAGGTAAGAATCATCCAAGGATGCTAAAATTAGTAGCTGGAGGCACGACAAGAAGCAGACTCTACATAGTCTCCAAGTATCTCCCCATATGTCTTAAATGATAGGGGGGAATTGTAACTTGACGATAGGGATCAAGACAGTCACCACCTTACCAAGTTATCAAATTTAACATCACCAGTCACGGGAAAAATCTTCTGTCTCCTGCTACGATGTCCTGAGGAGGACACATAGCACTTCTGTCCTCTTCCTGCCACAAACGCAAAATTGGAATCTAATCCAAAGGAAACACCAGACAGATTCAAACTGAGGGATGTTGTACAAAATACCTAACTTGTACTCTTCAAAAATGTTGCGGTCGTGAAGGACAAGGAAAGACTGAGAAGCTGCTTCAGATCAAAGGTGATTAAGGAGAAATGACAAGGAAATGCAATGTAACTTTGGATTGGATTCTGGACTAGAATTTCTTTTTTTAATTACAAAGGTCCTTAGTGGGCAAACTGATGAAATTTGAATGTTATAAGTTAGATTTTGGTAATTATATTGTGGCTAGCCCTGTTTTAGTAGATATTGCTGAAGTGTTTGGAGGTGAAGGGTATCATGTCATCAACTGACTCAGAATGTTCAGAATAAAAATCTGTGTGTGTGTATGGAGAGAGAACGATAAAGCACGTGTGGTAAAATGTTAACTTTGGTGGAATCTGGGTGAACTATATGTGGAAAATCTTTGTACTATTTTTGCAACTTTTTGTAAGTCTGAAATTATTGCAAAATAAAAACTTTAATTTTTTTTTTTTTTGGCTGCGTTGGGTCTTCGTTGCTGTGCGCGGGCTTTCTCTAGTTGTGGCGAGCGGTGGCTACTCTTCATTGCGGAGCATGGGCTCTAGGCCCGCGGGCTTCAGTAGTTGTGGCACACGGGCTCAGTAGTTGTGGCTCGTGGGCTCTAGAGCGCAGGCTCAGTAGTTGTGGCGCACAGGCTTAGTTGCTCCACAGCAGGTGGGATCTTCCCGGACCAGCGCTCGAACCTGTGTCCCCTGCATTGGCGGGTGGATTCTTAACCACTGCGCCACCAGGGAAGCCCCTAAATAATTTTTAACTTGCCACTTGTCCACAGAAACCAGGAAAATTATAACCCTTCAGTTTTCATCATTAGCTTCTTATGACAAACTAAATCATTCACTGTAGCGACAAGTCATCACAACGAACAGAAAATTATAATAAACCCTTGATACTGGCAGCTATAAACAAGATTAAAGAAAAAAAAAACCTATTGTCCATTTCACCCCTCTTCAAGTTCCATTTAGAACAAGTAAGCCTCAGAGGTAATAAAAACCTTAAAGCAGCAAAGTATAGTAGAAAGAGTTCTTAGAATTCCAGCTCAGAAAGTTATGTGACATTCATTAGACAAATTATCAAACTCCTCTGGGCCAGGGTTTCATCATCTGAAAAATGAAGGGGTTCTATCAGATTATCTCTGTGGTCTGCTCTAATTCTTACATCATGAGAACCTACAAATGAATTTCATAATAAAAATACTTATTGCTTGCTTTACAATTTAAGAGTAAAATAGAGATCTCACTCAAATCAAACTTCAAGTTCAAATATAACAACAATAAACTGGACAGTAAATAGTCATTCGCTATCTATCCTAATTCTTTCCTCCTTTTTAGACCCTGAAGTGTGTGGCTCTAGGCCTGGATCATATTTGGCCACTCAGTTACTTCTTACAGTCTGGAAAATAAGAATTTCCTTGTGCTTTTGACTTTCTGTAACTTAACCAACTTCACCAATAAGCATATCCACACATCCTTATTATCAGACTGCTGGACATGTAAACGTGGCAGTTAATCCCAAAACCTATGGCAGGCAAATAACATCTATCACATCTTTTAAAACATAATATGCACAACAAAATAATTTGAATAGATTGTTCTGCTATTCTAAAGAACATTCAGTGGTACAATAAACACAATCAATAGCCACATAAGTATTAACTTTTATTCAGCTGGCTTTCATAAAAAAATTTAGGGAAGTAACTTAATTGTTGTGCCTGAATTGCTGATGCTCTTTTTTGTTTTGTGTTTTGGTTTAGATAATATCATTATTAAAACAGAACACTATGCTGTGACACTGTAACTATTTAAGTAATAAAAAAGTACAACATGCAAAGCAAATGCTTTTTTGTAGCGGCT
Source organism: Balaenoptera borealis (assembly GCF_965194805.1). Lineage (NCBI taxonomy): Eukaryota > Metazoa > Chordata > Mammalia > Artiodactyla > Balaenopteridae > Balaenoptera > Balaenoptera borealis. Next base: position 111,624,488 of record NC_138874.1, read on the forward strand.
ACTCACCTGAGAGCTCTTGCCACACTTCGCATCTCCTGAAACGATCACAATTTGACTTTGAAGCAGATTCTCCATAAAGGAGTATTTTTCCTTCCATATTGGAAGATCTTCTCTTTCTTTCAGAAGTTTATAATAACGTGATGAATATGGCAATCCATCAAAAGGGTTAAGTTCCAGATCCTCACAGGCCAAAATCCCCTCCTCATCCCCCTCACTGGAATCGAGGGATTCAGGAAAATAGCGTTTTTCAGAGGAAGAGTTTGGACATTCCAGTTCTTCTTCTTCCATCTTGTCCAAGTGAGCTTAAGCAGCTGGCATTCTCCTACAATAACCCACTGCAAATAGAGTTGAAAGTCCACATATACAAACTCAGATGTCCCAATCTCTAGGACTTCAGTTCAAGGTTTTAGCAAGCTGAATTCCTCAAATCTGCGTCTGTTCTTCTTTGCTGCATTAGCTACTGTGCTGGCTCACCAGCACTCTTCAGCACGTTAAGTGATTGTCAATAAACCACGCTAAACACAAACAAAAAAAAGAAGGAAAATCAGGTACATATACATACAAGATGTTCAAAAGAAAAAGCATACGCATTCAAAAATAAAACATGATTTTTCCTGTTAACTGGTTACTGTCTGTCATTTCTGCTGTCTGTTTAAAAGGCCAGGAATAATATAGGTTAATTCTTAAAGTCTGGTTGGCTGCAGTTTTTTCCTGGCCAGTTTGGAAAACAATTCCACACTGGACCTGGTGCTCTCTGCCTGATCTGCCTCTATCACAGGTCCCTGCATCTTGATTGGCAGTGAATAGAAAGCAACAGGGGGACATTGTGAGTGTGAGCCTCAATCACGTGGTCACTAATCCCACTACAAAAGAGATGCCAGACCCTATAAAAGGGAAAATTGTGAGGGCCTGGGGAGTGTTCTCCAACACTGGCTACAAGAGTCTACTATTTATTTATTTATTTAGTATTAAGAACTCCTCTAGTTTAAAGGAGAATATTAAAAAAAATACTTCATTTTACATTTGCTTGTGCCAGTTTACAAAGTCAAGTGAGTGGGTTTCTTATTTTTTTCCATCTGAGGCTATGGCTAGCTTTTGTTAATGAGGTCTTTGTTTGCTTAATTAAACCAGTAATCTCAAGCATATTTCTCAAGATTCCTGGGTCTTGAGCCCAGTATGGCATATTCAAGAGGCAATAAAATACATTTAATTTAAATGAAGAAGTGAAAAATTGCCTAAGAAAAGGTAAAATTTACGCTAGTAACACTCCCTACGTGTCAGGTAAGGGGTCCTTCCTTTTCCAATCACTGGTGATTTTTTAAAACTCTAATCAGTATTGCTGGAAATAAGCACCTTTTCACATCAATCAAGGGAAAACTAAAAAGACAGAAAAACTCGAGTATAAAAGAACAAATAATAAAATACATTTCATGATATCTTGTCACTCAGATCACTCTTTTTACAGCACCCCATTTATCGGAACTACTGCTTTTTTTTCTTTTAATGTATAACACACCACTTTATTTTTTTAACTTCCTTTTTAAAATTTTTTTCAAATTTATTATTTTTTAAATTTATTTGGCTGCACCAGGTCTTAGTTGTGGCATGCAGGGTCTTTTTTTTTTTAGTTGCGTGATCTTTTTCTTTTAGTTGCGGTGTGTGAACTCTTAGTTGCGGCATGCGAACTCTTAGCTGTGGCGTGCGAACTCTTAGTTGCGGCGTGTGGGATCTAGTTCCCTGACCAGGGATCGAACCCGGGCCCCCTGCATTGGGAGTGAGGAGTCTTAGCCACTTGACCACCAGGGAAGTCCTGGAACTATTGCTTTAGATTGTCAGAGTTAGTGGGCTCAAATGGCTAGCTCCTAATCGTAAGTAATAAAAAAAAACCCTCCCCATTGGTCAAGCCAGGCTCCAAGGAAACAGTCAATCACTTAAGAAACATTTGCTGAGTGCCTTTTCCGGGCTTAAATTAATAAACTAGGCACTGGACACCCACTTACTTTGGGGGTAGGACGAAGAGTGGGATAGAATTTTTAAAAAGTCACATACAAATAGGCCAAAAGAGGGAGAAACCAGAGCGGGAAAAGGACGTTTTGGCTCTATGAAGGTAGAGTTCTTCAAAATTCATTCTAAAAACCATTGTTTCAAAATTATAATGGAATTATAACGTTGTGATAACACAAATGCAACATGGATTAACTCTACAATTCTTCACTGCCCCATGGCTGAGACCAGATCCACAGAATAGCTCCGAGAACACAATAGCCTGAGATCACAGGACAAGCTAACTTTGAGAAGGTATCCAAGAGTCAGAAAATTCTACTGCTTAAGAGAAGTTAACATTTAGTTTTATATTCAATTTTTGTTTTGTTCTGATTAGAATCCCTTCCAAGGGATCTCATCGTACATGTAAATTAAATTACTGTAATGACCAATGATTGCCTTAGGTACTATTTCTGAATTGTTTTAACTTAAAAACAAACAAAAAAGCAGAGCTATTATTTTTACCAAATATGTGTCCTTGAAATGTTTCTCTTAATTTTATAGCACTCCCTAAAAGTGTAATGATCTTGTAATTAAAGTAAAATCTTACTTATAAAGTATTTACCACTTTGAATCCTCGGGGAACAGTCACGTTTTCTGAATAGTCATCTTTCTAGAGATCTAAGGCTCACCTAGCCCCTTCATAACACATACAATGTGTACAGATACATCACCCACTTCTCTGTTATGGTGATTAAAAGATGACCACAGATTCTCTGCCACTGCTCCCATGGGGAGGTGGAGCCTATTTCCTTTCCCCTCGAGTCTGAGCTGGCCCTGTGACTCACTATGACTACAAGAATGCAGTGAAGTGATGATCAACTACTTCCAAGGCATTCACATGCTTGAAACACTCCCCCTTGGAGCCAGCTGTCATTCTGTGAGATGCCCAAGGCACAGGGAGAGGCCACTGGGAAGAAACCAAAGGTTGGCGTCTGTTTCCAGAAAGCACAGACCGCCAACCATGCGGGTGAGCCGTGGAAGATGCTCTAGCCCAGTAAAGCCTCCAGATGACCACAGGCCCAGCCAACAGGACACCCAGCAGAAGGAGCCAAGTCAACCCAAAGAACCATGGGAAGGGGACATGGTCACTGTCATAAGCTGCCAAGTGCCAGCAACACATAACCAGACTTCTGCCTACTAAACAGAGTACACTCAGAATTCAACGTTTCCTTCATAACTCAACATCACCAGTACATTGGTTCCTATAACACAATGATGATTTCAAATTTCCCTGAAGTGATAGGGGTCAAACCCAGACTGCGGCCCCAGAGTCCTCCTTTCTCTGGGGATTCAGTACCCACGTCACACTGTGGTCAGCTCATTTACCTGGTGAGGCCATTCTCTGCTTCTCTAACCTGCTCTCCTACTTGGCATTTAGAAACCAGTTAGGCTTGTTTGACAGAAATACTTGTAATGGTTGAGTCCACAAAGGGCTCTACGCTGAATCCAATGAATCTGAAGGGTAAAGCTATGAAGTCTGTGACCTCTATTTCCAGCTCTCCCGGGACCTTTTTACTGCGATATAGACTGAGTTCCAGATTTGGAGGGGGGAGTGGCTGAGTTTTGAGCCCACCCGACTCCCACGACACACCTCTCCTCATTTACCCAGCAACTGGCATCAGTCATGTCAATGATTTTCTCCTAGATGTAATTAAATACATACAAAAGATCCATGTCTCGGCTTTTGGCAAATTTAATAGTACTAACCTAAATAAAGGAAAACACATAATATGGTAGGCTACATGCCACTCAAAATAAAATTTAATATAAAAACTGTTATCAGTATAAACAACATTCTACTACAAGAATTTTAAATCTGAAAGATTGGCATTTGCTCCTTTTCAAAGCTATGCTACCTGAGACTGTAGATTACAAAACTCGTCAAAAGACTGCCCTTTGAAGTGAATCTATTACAACTCTTCAATGAGTATTTATGAAAATAATACATATCTGGTATAACATGAAACCACCTCACCAAGAAAAGAATCAGAAGTTGATGTAAGATGAAGCTATGTGTTAGCCATTTATATTTTGGCTCTGGTCCAGTAATTCTAGAAATGTAAATGTAGTTCATAGACAACAAAGGATAAAGTTTGCAAGGGACTAAGTGAAACAAGATTGTGAAATTTGTCCTGAATAACTGTTTCACTGTTCAATGCTCCTCTTCAGTATTTCTCTCCATGTTCAATTTAATATAAATGTGTTCTTCAGACCTACCAAACTCTCAAACGTACCATTTCAGCAATTGCAGAGATCTGGAGATTTCCCAACACAGTCTCTGGACCTCTTCCCTTTTCTCTCTATAATAGGGCCTGCATGGTCTCATCCTGTTTCATGGCTTTAATGCCATCATATGTGGAGGACTCCCATTTATACATCCTGTCAATCCTCTCTCCTAAACTTCAGGTCTCATGTATCCAACTACCTACTTGTCATCTCCAACTTGGATATTTAACAGGCATTTCAAACTTTACGTATCCAAAACTGAGCTGTGATATTTGCCCCAAAGCCATAAACCTGGTCTTCTCATCATCCTTTTCATTACTCAGACCAAAAATTTTGAAGTTATTCTTCATTTCTCTTTATCACAAATTCCACATCTGGTCCTTCAATGGATGTGCAGAATAACAGCCTCCAAAGATGTGCACGTCCTAATCCCCGGGATTTGTGAATATGTACTTTGCTTGACAAAAAGGGCTGCAGATGTGATTAAGTTAAGGACCTCGGGGATAGGGAGATTATCCTGGAGGGTCCAAGCTAATCATAAGAATCTGAAACTCAGAGAGCCGTTCTCAGCTATAGTCAGAGGGAGATATGACCATGGAGGAAGGGTCAGGGAGATGCAACGTGTTGGCTTTGAGAATGGAGGGAGGGGCCGTGAGCCGTGATGTGTGTGACCTCTAGAAGCTGGGATTCTCTCCTACTGGGTCTAGAAAGCAGCACAGCCCTGCCGACCCCTTGATTTTAACCCAGTGAGATCCTGTGATGGACTTCTAACCGAAGCACTGTAAGATAATAAATTACCACTAAATTTGTGGTAATTTGTTACAGGAGCAATAGTAAACTAATACATCTGATCATGTCAGCTCTACCTTCAAAATACATCAAGAACCCCATACGTTTTACTGTGAACAGCTGGTCTGAGCCACCATCCTCTCCCCTGGATTACTGCAGTAGCCTCCTGACTGGTCTTCGTTCCACCCTTAGTCTCTTGGAGTCAAAGTGATCCTGTTAAAGTCAGCTCACGTCTCCTCTGCTCAAAAATTTCTAATGGCTTCCCATTTCATCTTACTCCAAGGAAAAGCCACAATCCTTAATAGGATCTACAAGTCCCGTGGGACCTACAGCCATCACCTGTCTGCCCTCGTTTCCACCGGCTCCCTCCCTTGGTCACTCTTCTCTACCCATGTGGCCCCTCACTATTCCTCAAACACACGGCACATGCCTGCCTCAGGGACTTCACGCCTGCTCTTCTCTCCTTCTGAAATGTCCTTTCCTCAGATATCCAAATGGCCAGTTCCCTTACTTCCCAAAGATCTTCATCAAATGTCAACTCTGTGAGGGCTTCCCTACCACCTGGCTGCCCTGTCTGAACTTCTACCCACACCCCCGCACCCCAAACCCACTTCCTAGCTTCTTAACCTGCATTATTTTACCTCTTTATTTTGTTTATTGTTGGTGTCCTCCACCAGATTGCAAGCACCCTGAGTCAGGGATGTGTCTATTTTGCTCCCCACACCTACAGCAGAGCTGACACATAGAAAGCATTCAATAAATATCTGTCGAATGAATGAGTGAATGACGTTATTAGCACGTCAGAGATACTGTTGTTTGACTTTCCAGGTTGCCCTCGATTCAGTCAGTGACCAAGTCCTTCAAAATTCGGGATTCTGTTCCTTCCATCTCCCTCGTCTTTCATCCCCAGATGCCCGTGACCACCTACCTTTCTCCTCAGTCTCTCCACCGCAATCTCTCTTGCACAGATTTGCACTTTCATTATTTCACTCTCCTCAAAGTTCCAGTTAGCTTGCTACTGCTGAATGAACAGAGTTGAAACACTTCTGTCAGGAACTCACTATGTTTCTGGATTTCGGTTACTTTTCTGTCCCCTTTCATTAGTGATATAGAATAGACCCCTGCTGTTTTTAAAGCATATGGCCTGAAATTTTGGTGAATCACCACAACCATCAACTGAAATATTTGTGCAAGCTCTTGAGTTTTCCCTTGAACCACATACCTAAACCACAGATTAGCTCCTTTTGCAACATTTATTAAGGCTGTTTCTTTCTTGGTGACTTGAGAAGAGGGATTGTGTGGAAAATCACAGAGCTGCACTGAGATTCACATAACAGCGTTGTCACGCTTGCTCCAGCAGACACCTGATCTTTCGGGCCACTTGTAAATAACCAGTATGAGGAGGCAACATCCCTAAGTATTAGGGAACTACTGAACTATCTGTACTACTTACTGTCTTTCCCCCATATTTTCAGTCTCTCTACCTGAACCATTATTGAGCTATACCTTCTTTGGCAATTTCCAGAGTCTGAACCCAAATATATGGGTACTCGGTTAGCAATTAAAGGCTGCGTAGATAACCAATCACTTTATGTTCTTTGGGGGTTTTATGCTTTTAAGAGTAACATCTGATTGTATTTTACTACAGGTATTATTCTTAATCTAATTAGGAATTGAGTTTTCTCTATTCTCTATTCTCAAGTTTTCTCATCTTCAATGCCTATATTTTCATGGCTTCCATTTTCTTATTCAACCAATACCTGAGTGCCTACTAAGTACCTGCCCTGTGAACATGGGGGTGACACATGTGAACAGGCAGGGCTGGGTACTGTCCTCATGGGGCATATAGTCTAGCTGAGGATGAAGGTGAGGTGTGAAACAAAGACTCTTAATCTTATAGTCAAGTAAGTAAAAGAAGGAAAAATGGCAGGTATAGAATAGGAAAAATAAAAAGACCCTGGGACAGGTAAGTTCATAGATGAGACAAGGGCCACATCACAATAGACTTGATATGCTATGATAAAGAGACTGTGTTTTATTTTAAGTGCCATGGGTCTAACTCACCGAGTCTTGATCAAAATTTTTATTTTTTTACTCTTTTTGCTTTTCTTTACAATTTTCCAAAATCTAATGTATTACTCAATTTTCTAAATATTATCTATAATTTTTCTAACACCTACCTTCAATTTTCTTAAAGTTATTACTGAGATCAAGTTCTCAAAGAGTTGGTGACAGTTGAATGTAAATGGCAGAATAGAACAGATAGTGGGGTTATGAGCAAGCTTACCAAATAGGGCAGTAAGAGAAACCAATGAACCATTTTCATGTGAAAAATTATAAGAATTATTAAAAACTAAGTAACATTTCTTGACTTTGAGTGTTTATAATTATTTTCACTTAGGTCTGGGAAAATAGGTCTCTTCTATGATCTAAGTCACAGCCAATCCTTTTTCATCTCCATTGTTTAGGGAAAGGGTTCTTTCCCTAAACACACCCAGACTTTGCCTTTTAAAAAATTATTCTTTTAATATGACTCCCAAATTTGTTTTGACACTATTTACCAATGCATTTTTCTTGAAGAATCTGTGCTAATTTTTATTGAAAGTTTTAAAGTAGTTTAATATCTATTTAATGTCTCTTCATATTCTGCAGAACAGGAAATTATTTATTATTCAAATGTTTGCAAACAGGATCAAATAGACAATCAGTAATGTCTTAAAAATCCTAGAACCTAAGGATGAATCTTCTGTAATACTAATATCAAAAAGTTATACTTTTGTCAGTTATATTTAAAAACTAAGATATTCCCTAGTGTTGCAGATTTCTGAATCTCCCAGGAAAAACACAACCTTAATAAAGTAAACCCTGATCTCCATTATGAGAGTACAAATGCTGAAAAAATAAAGGCATTAATTCTGTCCTTTTACAGGCGCAGGTCAGCAAAAGGAGACATCTGCCTACGTGGAACCTTTGGAATGAAGCTGTAACACTAACACAAACACTCACCACACGTACTCAACACATTTACTCAGGTTTTCACTTTGTGTCCTCTAGCTCTAGGTTTATGATAGACTTCCTTAGGTCAAGATCCGTTTCGGAGCCATCCTTGCGAAGTCTACAATATATAGGGCTTTGCACAGATTATGTGATCAATAAATATTATCTGAAATAATAAATGATATACTTGTGAACCACGATTATAATGTTTAGAAGAAAGAAGGTTAATGAGGCATTACGAGTGAATAATAACTCTTCAGGACAAAGGGCCATTATTTTTTTTGGAGAATGGGATCATTAGTCCCATATTCCATGCCAATTCTATTCAAAGTGCTTGTTTGCGGCAAGATAAGGAGCTTAAACCAGAATGTGAATTAACTCACTGCTCCCTTCACTGAAGAAGTCTTGCTGTTAAACTGAAATAAACAGTATGATTAGTGCCATAGTCTATTTACATGCTGGTACCAGCTCCCAATCTCACTGCAAACCAGTAACAGTTTGTGGACGGGCACTGGTCTGCAGACCACACTTTGAAAAGAAAGGTTCTATACAACCACTGAAGTTGGACTAGTACTAATGATAACAATAATAATGATGAGAATTCTACCAATTAGCCTTTACAGAGTGCTTACTGGGTGCCAGATGCTATAAGTACTTAAGCACTTTATATGGATTACTTCATTTAAACTCTTAAGGACCCCATGAGGGTTTACTTTATTATTTCCATTTTTTCAGATGAGGGAATTTAAGCCTTCAGGAGCTTAGTTAATTTATTCAGCTTTGAGATGCTCATCTGTGGTGCTGCAGGTGCTGAAGTCCTGCAGTCTGAGCTCAGCTTCGCCCCAGGTACGTGTACAGTGTGCACTTAACGACATCGTACCACACTGCTTCCTGACTGCGCTGAAGAACGTGGGCTCCCACTGCAACACTGTGGGGTGAAGAAATACTTGATATTATGGGAGATGTCAGGCAGGGTGGTCTGCAAAAAATACCGTAAAACAAATAATGTGCAGTTCTTTTACGGGAAGAAAAACATAGTTGTAATCACCCACGTGAAGTTACAGTCAAATACCTAATATATAAACTTTATTTCCTAGGCGTGTTATATTTTAATTGAAACAATGGACTTAACGTTACTGGGATTTTTAGAAGATTACCCCTTTGCTTTCCTTTGTTTTAATTGGCTCAGAGCTCCCAAAAAGCACATCCTACTGGTTTCTAGTATCTACTTAAAACCTTTCTTGAACAAGGTAAGGTAAATATTCAGAACTTATTTTAAAAACCTTATTTCTAGACTCCTAAAGTTGACTTTGTCTTGATTTTAAGTAAGTAAATCAAATTAATCAGCTACTTAAAAATACTCAAATGAAAAATGATTCCCTTTTAACTCAATATTGGCTCATACCAAATATAGCTTGAATAACCAATCCTGCACAATTAATTTGTTAAAGAATCCTACATTCTGCTGGTAGTCTGCATCTACAGAAAGACTTCCCAAGCTCAAGCAATGCTTATGTATCATAATAACATATTACTCCCCACATATAAGTTTGTAAATCAAGGGTTTGGTTAGACTCTCAAATGGCTGGGTCACTCAGTGCTTTTCAATATTATTTTGGTGATTTTTTTAACTGAATAATATTCTAAAAACTAACATTTGAGTAAAAGCAGAGTTAATGAAGTATGCTAAAATATTAATTTGGCTCATGTATGCCGTCGAGTTAGCTATCTGAGCAAATGGGTGGGAGCCAATCACAGCTGAAATCTAAAGAATAGGTTACTGCTGGCCTCCCCGGGGAAGTCAGCGTATTTATTGGAGCTCCACCGCACACGAAGCCAACTTTGACCCATTTTTTTTAAAGACAGTATTTGCTTGAGGCATTATCATATCTCCTGGAGTTACATTTAGCTCTAAACAGAGATCATGAAAAAACCACCAGTCAGGAAGTTTTGTTCTTTGCGAACAAAGCAATGGGTAGCCATTTTGCATCACCTTTAACAAAGCAATAATAAACTGATAAACTGTGTTGTGTGCTCTGGGGCAGGTGGAGGGAAGCACTGGGCTGGCCAGAAAGTTCGTTCTGGGTTTCCCATAGGTGCTATGGAAAAACTCGAACGCACTTTCTGGCCAGCCCAGTGTAATCATTTCAGGGAATGCTGGTACATGAGCCCTCTAACAGCAGGCATTCTGTTTTATTAATCTTTCCAGATTTTCAGCTTACTTTTCTGGTCCCTCCTCTTTAGTCTCCTTGTGTTCTTCCACCGCACCCTGCTCCTCATACAAGGTATCTGTGTACCCCAGAGTTCTGTCCTTGACCCTCTTCTCGTTCCACACCATCTCCCTGGGGAATCTCATCACATTTTAACTTCAATTACTGAATGCTTCATCCAAATTTCTATCTTCATCCCAGGCGTCTTTCTACAGTTCCAGACACACATGTCCAACTACCGCTTATGGGACACCCCAACTCAGATGACAGGCAATTGCAGTGTTAACATTCGGAACTGAGCTCATCATCTGCCCCATTCCTTACACTCCTGAAAAAGAAAAAGATGTCTTTCCTTCTTTCCTGTTCCAGATTCAACAATTGACAGAACAATCCCCCCTCAGCGGGGAGACAGCCCTGGCTTCTCCCTCACCTTCACCCCCTCCCCAACACCAACTCCGCCTCTCTCAGCCGTCCCTCCTCCTGATTCCCACCAACACCGCCTTAGTTATGTTAACATTTTTTCACGGGATTACTGCAAAATCTCCAATTTTGTTTTTTTCTGCATGTACTTTTGGCTCTCCATCAATGTCATTCACAGGCTGCCAGTGATCTCCTTCAAATGCATAACTGATCATGTCACTGACTCAAGTACTTTTTATTGCCTTCAAGATAAAACCTCACTCCCAGGTTCTTTCTGATTTAGCCTGCATTTGCCTCTCCAGCCTCACTTCCTTCCACTCCCTTCTAATAAGTTGTCTCTGCTCCAGCCACAATGAACTTTTGTCTAGAGTTGGCCTCCCATGCCTCCCTGCCTTTGCTCAAGCTCCTCCTCTGCCTAGGAAGCCCTCCTGCCCCCACATACAATCCATCTGGTCATTTCCTAGTCCCTTTATGAACAGCGACTCCGGAACCGAGGAAGCACCTAACACACTATGGATGCTCAAAATAAATGTTTGCTGTATGCTGGAATCAATAACAGCCCTCTACATTTAATAAATTCTTTGCAATATACAAGGTATTTTCATTCATATCTATAATCACATTTACTTTATTTCTATTCTCACAGCTTGACTATTAGACAACCATTGCAGGTTTTATTATCCCCAGTTATCAATGAGGAAATAATAGCTCCTGACTTTCCCAAGGTGGCAGACCTAGAAATTAATGCAATCATCCCTGACTAAAGGCTTGTCCTCTTTCTATTATTATTCTACTTAAATTATCAGGTACATGCCGAAAACCCACTATGAGCTAAAAGGAATACAGAAGAAGCCTAGGTCATGGACTTAGCTCTAAAATGTTTAAACTAATCAGAGGCCAAGACCCATACACAAAAAATGAAAGAAAACTCTACACGAAAGTAGAGTGTGTGTGTGTGTGTGTGTGTGTGTGTATATATATATAAAACAGTCAACAAAGACCTATTGTATAGCACAAGGAACTATACTCAATATTTTGTAATACCGGTAAGGGAAAGAATCTGAAAAAAAAAAAAAAATATATATATATGGCTGAGTCACTGTGCTGTATACCTGAAACTAACATGAAACTAACACGATATTGTAAATTAACTATACTTCAATTAAAAAATAATATTCTAAGAAAAAAAAGAAAGTATAGTATAGGGATAAGTGCCAAAGCGCCCCCAGTAGGAAAGAGAAATGCATTCAGTGGGCAGTCCCCTAACCTGGAAGACTTCCCAGATGGGAACTGTGGGTGTGGGTGCCATGGCTCTGTAGCCCGATTATACTACGAATGATTGAAAGAGCTAAGAGATGGGCATTTCTTGAGTCCAACAATTTGAGTGCAGACCATGACAGGTCTGGAGAACAGAAAGGAAACAGCAAAAATGGAAATATAATTGTTTTCTGCCTTTGACTGAACTCCTTATGAGTTTCAGAAAGTAACAGAGAAAGAGGAAAAAGTATTCTCACTTTGGCAAAATAACAAACAAAAATCCAAAAACAAAAATGAAAAACTTCCTCTGACTTAAGATAGTAAGTTTACTAAATGGAAATAACACATTCATTTGCTTTGTTTTCTTTCCTTCTTTCTTCTTTTTTAAATCATCCTACTCGGATTAAACAATGTTAACTTCCTACTGGAGTTACTTTTACTTTGAATTCTGATGTGGACAAGAGATTTAAATAAGAAAAACAAAGGCTACTCTTACTGGCTACCTTGCTATTCCCTGTGACAGTGCTTTGGCTTGCTACATTTAGTTGAGCATCAATCAGCAGAGTAAATAATAATGTAACTATTCTATCCAGTGATGAGCTTGGAAACTTTTTTAAAAATCAGGACTTCATTGTTTTTAACTTGACCACCAGTAACACCCTGAAAATGACAGTGAAAAGAAACAGAAAACAAAGTAGTAGAAAATCCCCAAAGGGACAACCAATACCTTTACCATTCATCTCTACTCCTAGGACATTAGCAACCTTCTGACCTCAGGATATTTCCTCCAATAATAAAGCGCATCCTTTACCTAGAGCGATTTCTCTAAAGCTCTTCTCACTCATTCAACAGACATTTAACAAGTACATTGTACTAGGGCTGGAGGAAGAGAAACTGAATGTTGTCCCTGCCTTAGACATCTTTGCACCTTCCCCTCCTCCCACTCCCCCCACCACCACCAGTCATTTCTTCCATTGGTACACTATCCCCTAAAATCCAATGTTGCTTTTCAGTTGCCAAAGTCACCTGTTACCTAAAATATTTCAGTGCAAGAGTTCCTCAATGTCAAGTTCATAACTACTGATAAAATCATTCATCTATAATACAAAGTATTCACCAATGCATAGCTCCATTTTTCCAACCTTAAAAATCTGCATGCAACTACTAAACTCCTGAGTCCTTGTTACTCTGGCACGAAGATCTACAATGTTGCTTCTTATTTTTAAATACAAATGCCTAATCCTTTACTATATGGGAAATTTTAACCCTACTTCTTTTTTTTTTTCCTGCTAATAAAAGCCAAGTTTTCATCACTATCTTATCACATTGACTAAGATATTACTAATGAGCACCATTATGTTTGTTTCTTGGATGAAAAGACCAATTCATGATTTTGCTAATGATGTGAAAACTAGAGTTTGAAAAGACTGTACTACCAAAGTACTGTTGATCTTAGATGCTTTCTGTCTAAAAATCCATCCCCTGTCTCTACGTAACAGGAACAGGTATTTAAGGTACCATGAAGTGTTTACTTTCCAACCTCAATTTATTACTTTAATATTTTAGCTTATGAATTACGGATTCTGTATATACCACACTGCTTGTCGATATCCACACATAAACCTTCTTGCTGTGACAATTAATCTGAAAATGTCCCCATATAGTCTGGGAGGGGAAAGCCTAATTTGGTGGAATATAATAAATGTCCCTTTTCATCACAGGATATATGCTTCTCAGGTTCAATTAACCTCTGAATGATTCTAAGAGAAAAGTAATTCTCCTTGATGTTCCTTGTCTACAGAGTGGAAATCTCTCTAGCGGCAAAGAATGAGTAATCACTTACATGGCCGCAAAAGGCCTCTTTTCATTTCCCTCAAGTACTGTCTAGAGCAGCAGGAGGAATTGATGGAGGGGCCATAATCTCCAGCATGAGTACTAAATCAATCATGCCATTTTCCTCCCACCTGCACTTTCAATCTCGTCCTTTTCCTTCTCTCTTCTCCATTTTCCCCTCCTCCTTACAATCGTTTTTCTTAACCTACAGCACTCTCCCCGTGGTTTGAATTTTTACAACCTACCAGATAAAATCCCTGGTGACCCTCAAAGCTTCCTTACCTGCATCAATGTTTTAAAAACAAATATTAGGAAAGACTACGGTGTGGGATCACGTTACACTTGTTTCACATACCTATAAAGTTTTGGTACAGAACGTGTGGGCTGATGCCACAACTCAATCGAACACCGGGAGGGCTGAAACAAACACACACACACACACACAAAAACTAACTCAACCGGAAAGATCCGACTCGGGCCACCGCCTGAAATGTGACACTTGGGATGACAGTGCAATGCGGAGTGAAGTAATTCTCCCGGGTTTCAGGATACAAGGGACACACTCGGCCCACTGCTGACGACAGAAGAGGCTCTCATCTGCTCCATGCTTCCCGCAAATGTGACACGAGTGACCCAACTCTTCCCTCCCAAGGCGGGGTCGGGGCCCAAGCCCCCAAACCCCACCCCCGCGGCCGGGGCCCCCTGCTTGGAGGGCTGGTGTGCACAGGTTCGCTCCCCGCGCCGAGACGCGGCTCCGGGAAGAGCGGGGGGAGGCCGCCTCCTCCGGAGCGTTTTACGAGTCGGGGCGGGGTCGTCCCGGGCCAACGGGCGGGCAGGGGGCCCTAAGCGGCCGCAACAGGTGCGCCCGGGCCGCCCACCCACCCCTCCCGCCGCCGGGCCCGACCTTTACCTGCAGCGGCGGCTCCCGAGTCCGGGGAGGGAGGCTCAGGCCCGGCCGCCCTTCCCCGCGGGGGCAGGCCGAGCTCGCCGGATGCACGGACCGACGGACCGACGGACGCCTAGGGTCGCCGACGGAGGGCCAGCAGGCCCCCAGCCGAAGGCCCGGGCACCGGCCCCGCCGGGGGCGCGAAGGCCGCCAGGGAGGGCGCGACCGCCCGATCAGGCCTCAGGGGCAGAGAGTCTTCAGCCGGCGACCCCGCCGCCACCCTCGCTCAGTGCTCCGGCGACGCGCGGGTCCTCGCGGCCGCCTGCGTTGCCTCGCGGCTTTTGGTCCCTCCCACTCGCCGTCCTTCTTGCCCCTCCTCCCCCGCCCTCCGGGTTGTCAGGGCAACCGGAGAGACGCCGGCCCTGGAGGAGAGGCTTTAGGAGGGGCGGTGGCGGCGGCGGCGGCGGCGGCGGCGGCGGCGGCTCGGGGGGCTCGGCCCGTGGGGCCCCAGGAGCAGCTGACCATGGAGCCCCAGAGTAAGAGGGCCGGGACCAGGGCCGGGGCGGGCGGCCGGGCCTGTCCGGAACGGGTGTGGGCGCCCTGCGCGCGGCTCCGCAGGCTTTTAATGCTTTTGACATGGAAATACGGTCTCCTTCTCGAGCTTTCTTCTCTTGGAGAGACAAGAAGGGGGCTAAGTCCTGCCAAGTGTGTCCGCCGGGAGCCGGAGGGCCGGGTGAGCTCGGTAGTGTGGGCAGGAGGATGCAGCGCCGCCAGTGTGTTCCTGCCTGAAATGACCCCCAAGCAAATCCATTTCTTATTACTATTACTGTCATTGTTGTTGTTATTTTGTTTGGTAGTTTGATTCATTAACTGTAAATAGCCATTCTGCTTCTAAAATGTCAACAATTAAACATGCAACAAGGCTAGGTCTTGTATTTATTGGAAGAGATCCCGTCCTCTTCCCAGTGCTCGGAGATTTGAAGGAGAAAAAAATTTTTGAGCTTTGTCCAAGACTGTTAAATTCGTTGCTAGAGGTTCTACGAGGTAGGCTTGGACACAAACACAAAGTTACGATTTCTTTTTCTGTTTCCCACATTGTTTGACAAAAGGTGGGCAGTCTGGAGTTATCAGATCTAACACAAGCTTTAACTTACTGTGTTGATTGTTGTTGTTATTATTATTATTATTAACTACGACTACTACTACTCAAACCTCTCTAGAAGGACAGTGCTCCGTCCTTCTTTCCCAAGCTAATGTTTTATTACTCCTTTTGTTCTTAAAATAAGAACAGTGTTTTATATGGATGGACACCAGAAAGCCCTTGAACTTTTTTTTTTTTTAATTATTTATTTATTTATTTGTTTATGGCTGTGTTGGGTCTTCGTTTCTGTGCGAGGGCTTTCTCTAGTTGCGGCAAGCGGGGGCCACTCTTCATCGCGGTGCGCGGGCCTCTCACTCTCGCGGCCTCTCTGGTTGCGGAGGACAGGCTCCAGACACGCAGGCTCAGTAGTTGTGGCTCACGGGCCGAGTTGTTCCGAGTTGTTCCGCGGCATGTGGGATCTTCCCAGACCAGGGCTCGAACCCGTGTCCCCTGCATGGGCAGGCAGATTCTCAACCACTGCGCCACCAGGGAAGCCCCCTTGAACTTTTATAGAAGGATGCAGTTTGACTCTCAAAACCAAGTCATCTTTTCTTGCACAATTTCAGAAATGAAAGTACTCAGACCAAATCCATTCTCTGGGGTATATGCTGACATTATTAAAGTTTCCAAGAAGGTTTTTAAAAACTTTTGCCTTTCTTTTAACTCACTTGCTGAGGAGAAAACTTGCAAGTTGAGAGAGTTGTTTAAGTTGATTTTATACAGTATTCTGTCACTTGCACTTGTAACTCTCTGGATTCCACATTTTATCTAACCTATTGAAAGAAATTTACAACAATACTAAAATTTTTGTTTCATTTCAAACTGATGCCAAGGTGTGTATGTTTTCTCTTTAGAGAAGAAATAAATCGAAGTGAAATACATCTTTTAAAACAGTAACTTTATTTCTTCAGATTTGTTACTGTTTAAATGTGTAAACTATAACTTTCAAGTCCATCAGTGCTCAGACTGTTTATCCACTCACTTGTTCATGGTATTCGTTATGCTCCAAACACTGTCCTAGGGGTGGAGGATTGAACAATGAATAGGACCATGTTGGCTTTGGTTATCCCTGGAAAACTGAGCAGACACTTGCCCAAGAATTTCTGAAACCTCTCTGGGGTCTGAGATTGGGGAAAAAGAGATGGGCAGAAAGCTTCCGGTAGGAAGCAATAGTAGGCCTGCAGAATGACCCAGCAAAGAATGAGGGAAAGGGATTCCAGACAGAGGGAATCCCTTGGGTATAGGCCCTGAGACCTGAGAGAGCAGTGTGGGTTTGAGGCTCAGAGTTCAAAGATCAGTAAAGCTGTAACTGAGAGAAGCCAGAGGGGTGGAGGGGAGGAGAAAGAAAAGAGACAAGCCTGGAAAAGTGAATAGGAACCAGATCCCAGAAGCTCTGTAAAACTGTGAGAAATTTATTACTGCTATGAATTACACATTTATATCTCATCTCATTGGATTTTAAGGTGGAAAATATTTGTTAAGGAATCTATGCCTGGGACACAACTATAAATTTATTCTTTCTCACATACTCTCAAATGCTGTTATCAATTTAATTTTAGATAATTCAAACAATAACCATTTATGATAGGGAATTCTTTCACAGCCTAATAAACACCATTTCGGGTGTTAGTAAATATTTAAAAGGACAAGATTACATGATCTTTAAGGTCCCATTTAACTTGAAGATTCATACCGAACCAGATTTCACCTGAGACTCAAGTTGCTATTTTATTCTCTCAAAGGTATTGGAGAATGCCATGGCTATGATATTAACAAATATTACAGTTATAGGGTCACCATATATTGTTGTGCCAATGTTATCTGACATATTTTAAGCCTCGTGTGTACGTGGTACCTTTTGTTATTGAGGGGTTTCAAATAGCATTTTACAAGGGTAGTTGAGTATAGCATCAGTGACTTGATTAAAAGGAAGGCTCCTTCTTAATTGTTTTTAAGGATTAAACATATATCTAAGGACAACACCAAGGAACTACTAGGAATAACCCCCAAGTCAGACTTATCCATTCTGTTTCCACACACTCAGTTTTCTATTACTTTTAGCAATGACCTTTATTAACTGAGTCATTAAAATCCAATAAACTTAAACTCTTCAGATCCCACAGCTGGATCATACTCTGGCACTAGGCAGAGGGTGACAAGGGCTACCACTGTTTTACAGAATGATAATAAGTCAATGATCGAAGAAGTGACTCCTCGGGGAAAGGGCAAATTAAATAAGCTCACAACCTTGGGCTGTTCAGAATGGTTTTGGCTCTTGGCTTACACATTTACATCTTTTTTTTTTTCACATTTACATATTTAATTATTTTCTTCCTAAGCTAACAACACTATTGGAAAGCTAACCCATGTATGAAATAACATGGAAAATGTACATCAAATTTCTTTTTTTTTTTTTTAAGAAAATATTTAAGTTCAACAGTACTATCTCTTCCCTAAGTTTTAGTGAGTGACAATGCCAAGGGGTAGCTCTGGGGGTCTTTAACCCTCCCCCCCCATGATCTTCCCTAGTCCACCAAATCACCCTAAACAAACACATAATCTGAATTTTTAAATGTGTATATTTATCAATTGCAGCATCAAGATAACTCCCCAGCTCCCACTTACAACCATATTGCCCCCTGTCCCCTAAACTCTCCCTATATAAAATAATCTGGGCCTAGTTTAGGCCAGGCAGCAGTTTCTTGATACACACCTACCTTTTAAAAGAAATGCTAAATGGGATTCTAAGTTATTCCAATGACTAACAGACTGAGGCATATCCTTAAAGGAGTGAAGACTTCTTTCTCCAAACCAGTTTTCCCACTGGTCTTCCCCATATTTGAGTAGGATTTCACCACCTTCCCAGTTACTCCAGCTGGAAATCTGAGAGTCATCCTTAACTACTCTCTTTTACTCGCCACCCCTCCTACTCACCCCACCCACCAGAATGCATGTTTATTTTATTTTTTATATATCTTTATTGGAGTATAATTGCTTTACAATGTTGTGTTAGTTTCTGCTGTACAAAAAAGTGAATCAGCTATATGTATACATATATCCCCGTATCTCCTGCCTCTTGCGTCTCCCTCCCACCCTCCCTAGCCCACCCCTCTAGATGGTCGCAAAGCATCAAGCTGATCTCCCAGTGCTATGCTGCAGCTTCCCACTAGCCATCCTTTTTACATTTGGTAGTGTATATATGTCAATGCTACTCTCTCACTTCATTCCAGCTTCCCCTTCCCCCCTTGTGTCCTCAAGTCCATTCTCTATGTCTGCATCTTTATTCCTGCCCTGCCACTAGGTTCATCAGTACCGTTTTTTCAGATTCCATATATGTGCTAGGTCCATCCACCTTATTCCAAATAACTCAATTTATGGCTGAGTAATATTCCATTGTATATATGTGCCACATCCTCTTTATCCATTCCTCTGTCGATGAACACTTAGGTTGCTTCCATGTCCTGGCTATTGTAAATAGAGCTGCAATGAACACTGTGGTACATGACTCTTTTTGAATTATGGTTTTCTCAGGGTATATGCCCAGTAGTAGGATTGCTGGGTCGTATGGTAGTTCTATTTTTAGTTTTTTAAGGAACCGCCATACTGTTCTCCATAGTGGCTGTATCAATTTACATTCCCACCAACAGTGCAAGAGGGTTTCCTTTTCTCCACACCCTCTCCAGCATTTATTGTTTGTAGATTTTTTGACGATGGCCATTCTGACCGGTGTGAGGTGATACCTCACTGTGGTTTTGATTTGCATTTCTCTAATGATTAGTGATGTTGAGCATCTTTTCATGTGTTTGTTGGCAGTCTGTATGTCTACTTCGGAGAAATGAAATAGGAAGAATAGAAATAGGAAGACCTATTTAGGTCTTCTGCCCATTTTTGGATTGGGTTGTTTGTTTTTTTGATATTGAGCTGCATGAGCTGCTTGTAAATTTTGGAGATTAATCCTTTGTCAGTTGCTTCGTTTGCAAATATTTTCTCCCATTCTGAGGGTTGCTTTTTCATCTTGTTTATGGTTTTCTTTGCTGTGCAAAAGCTTTTAAGTTTCATTAGGTTCCATTTGTTTATTTTTTATTTTATTTCCATTACTCCAGGAGGTGGGTCAAAAAGGATATTGCTGTGATTTATGTCATAGAGTGTTCTGCCTATGTTTTCCTCTAAGAGTTTTATAGTGTCTGGCCTTACATTTAGGTCTTTTCTCCATTTTGAGTTTATTTTTGTGTATGGTGTTAGGAAGTGTTTATTTCACCTTCAGAATACACCCCAAATGTACATCTTTCTCTCCCTCCCTGCTGTAATCACTGATACTCCAAGCCATCATCTTGACTAAACCATGACAGGAGGCTCTGCTGATTTCTGCATGCCCTTTCCCCCAGCTGTGCTCACCTGAGAGACAGAGTAAGCTTTTCACAATACACAGGTCATATCAAAAAGCCCTCCAGAGTTCTTATCTAGCTGCTTCTTCAAACCACTGTGTACATGATCTTGGATACATTATGCCTCAGGCATATTGGTCTTTTAGTCCCTTAAACATCTCAAGGTCCTTTCAGGACTGCAGTTCTTTGCACAAGGTTCTCCCTCTGCCAGGGATACCCCTCCATCCTGCTCTGGCAGGTCTGATTCAGTGTCCTCTGGTTTCAGCTTAAATGTCACTCTTGTTGAGTAAGCTCTGACTCCCTAAAGAGGGTTGGGCCCCTCTCTATGTTATTCCTATCTCTGCTATGATCGCAATCTGTAATTCTTCTGTTAATTTTCAAAATCTGTTTTCTCCGCCGGGGTGTAGGGTGGTGGAAGAGGGCCCTGTCTGCCATTCTGTCTCCAGTGCTTAACATGGAATGAGCCCCAAACAAGCATTTATTGAATGGATGGCACTGCTGTTAACACCTGGGTGACTAATTTTATTTCCTTAAGAGCATTGCAGTGTGCTTAAAAAGAAAACCATTTTACTCTATAACAGAAAGGGCTGTGCTCCAGTGAAATTGAAGTACCTCTCGTGGAGTACACTTTGGGTAAAGTTCATTTAAATCAGGTGCTTATAAATGTTAGGTGAATTACAAGTATGGCATTCCTTTTTCTTCACTAGCTTAAAAGAGGTGTTTTAAGTATCTCATTCTATCCAGTAAAATTAAGGAAATAGGAAGGTAATCTTATTTGGGGTACTAAAGGACTGCCAGATCATAGACTCAACAAAATCTTTGTACTGCCGTGGAGTACTTGTTCATTAATTATCTGAGAGACTGGTAGGAATTTAAGAGTCATAAATTACTTAAGCCCAGGAGTGTTTTTAAAAGTCTGTGTAGGGGCTTCCCTGGTGGCGCAGTGGTTAAGAATCCGCCTGCCAATTCAGGAGACACGGGTGCGAGCCCTGGTCCGGGAAGATCCCATATGCCGCGGAGCAACTAAGCCCGTGAACCACAACTACTGAGCCTGCGCTCTAGAGCCTGTGAGCCACAACTACTGAACCCATGTGCCGCAACTACTGAAACCCACACGCCCTAGAGCCTGTGCTCCGCAACAAGAGAAGCCACCACAGTGAGAAGCCCACGCACTGCAACGAAGAGTAGCCCCCGCTGCCCGCAGCTAGGGAAAGCCCACATGCGGCAACAAAGACCCAACGCAGCCATAAATAAAAATAAATAAATAAATAAATAAAAATAAATCTATTAATAAAATGGTAAACTAATTTTAAAAAAAGTCTGTGTAACAATTTTTTGTCAAGTAGTCTTAGTCTCTAAAGAATATTAATCCTATCAATTAGGTTATAATTCAAAAGTTATTATTAAGAAATAAAGGCTTATATAAATCAAGTTTAAAACTTAAAAAAAATTCAAAGCAACACCTTTTAAATAGCTGTAGTTTAAAATCCCCATCAAAATACTAAAGTTCAGTGCAGTCCTGACCTTGGGATGCTCAGCCCACAGGGCGGGGCAAACCGACTTTATGGGTGCAGCTGTGTCTCACCAAAAGCTCAGCATTATCCCCAGACCAAGTCTATACCTGATAACTTGGATTTCACCTCCTCTTGACAGGAAAAGGAAGCACTACTATAGCCTGCTTGGTCTGGGGAATCTGCCCAGACACACCCAGGAACCGAACTAACCCAACCAGTTTACTGCAGGGGCTTTGTGCCTAAGCATCGCCCAAGAACGGCCTGAATGACTCATTAAGTACAGAAGGTGGTGCAAAGTCATTAACAAGCAAACAACTCACACCAGTGTTCTGTGCCTTTCCCTGCTCACAGCGCTGGGGCAAGCCAGGGGCAAAACTGGAGATGCTTATCCTTGGGACCCTGCAGAACTCTGGGGACATTTCTCTCCTGGGCGGCAGAAAGAAACGAGGAGGCATTCCTTGCTTTCAGATTCCTTTAGCTGTGACCCGCCCCCTTCCAGGTTGTCAGGGACCCTTCCTTGGCCTCACCTTCTTGGGAGGGTCCTCTCATTCTCATACTTTCCTGCCTGCTTGTTTCTGCCGGGAACCTACTCACTGCCCATCCATGTATCCATCCTTTAAAACATCTCTATAACGTTACCATCTCTTAAAAATGTTGCCTGTTTACCCTCCTCCAACCCAAATCAGAGTTAATTTCTCCCTCGTAGGCACTGTGTCTGCATTTTATTACTACTTTTATTATTCTAACACGTTGTAATTGATATATATCTATATGTTCAACCCTCCCATTAGAAGTTAACTTGAAATGGATTAAGGGCTTAAGTGTAAGACCTGAAACTATAAAGCTAGAAGAAAACATAGGGAAAGAGCTCCTTGACATAGATCTTGGCAATGGTTTCTTGGATATGACACTAAAAGCACAAGCAACAGAAGCAAAAATCAGCAAGTGATTAGTTTGACCACATCAAACTAATAAGCTTCTGTACAGAAAAAGAAACAATCAACAAAATGGAAAGGCAACCTAAGGCAAAGAAAATATTTGCAAACCATCCATCGGTGAGGGGCTGATATCCAAAATATATGAGGAACTCATACAACTTAATAACAGAAAAGCAAACAATCCATTTAAAAAATGGACAGAGGACCTGAATAGACATTTTTCCAAGGAAGATGTACAAATGATCAACACATGAAATGATGTTGAGTGCATGAAAATGTGCTCCACATCACTGATCCATCAGGGAAACGTGAATCGAAACCACAGTGAGATACCACCTCACACCTGTCAGAACGGCTGTTATCAAAAAGATAAGAGTTAAGTGTTGGCAAGGTTGTGGAGAAAAGGGAACCCTGGTCCACTGTCGGTGGGAATGTAAATTAGTACAGCCACTATAGAAAACAGTGAACAGTGTGGAGCTTTCTCAAAAAATTAAAGATAGAACTACCATATGATCCAGTAATTCCACTTCTGGGTATATATCTAAAGGAAATGAAATCAGGATCTTGAAGAGGTATCTGCCCTCCCACGTTCGTTGTAGCATAATTCACAAGAGCCAAGATACGGAAACAACTTAAGTGTCTGTCTGTGGATGAATGGTTAAAGATGTGATATATATGCATGATAGAATACTATTCAGCCATGAGAAAGAAGGAAGTCCTGCCATTTGCAACAACATGGATGGAACTTGAGGGCATTACACTAAGTAAAATATAAAATAAGTCAGAGAAAGACAAATACTGTATGATCTCACTTATATGTGGAAGCAAAACAAGCTGAACTCATATAAACAGAGTAGAGTGGTTACCAAGGGCTGGCGGGGTGGAGGAAATGGGGAGATATCGGTCAAAGAATACAAACTTCAGGTTAGAAGTGGAATAAATGCTGGGGATCTGATGTGTATGGTGACTATAGTTAACAATACTGTATTGTATGTTCAAAAGTTGCTGAGAGAATAGATCTTAAATGTTCTCATAACATGCAGACAAAATGTAATTATGTGAGGTGAGAGAGGTGTTGCTGGACCTACCATGGTAATTGTTTCACAGTTTATAAGTGTATCAAATTATCAGGTTGTAGATCTTAAACTTTCACAATATTATGTGTCTATTATATCTCAATAAAGCTGGGGGGAAAAGCTGTGAGGTCATCATTTTCTTTCCTGGAGCTCTCTAGAGTACTGGAAAGAAACTAACTAGCCCTGTTATACCAATTACTTTTACTAAAGAGTTCTAACACAGCAACTATTTGGTTATCCTGAGCCTTGCTTTATACAGGATTGGATTGTAGGTAGTTGGTTTATATTTTAAGTAACTTTTTTTGCCACTGTAAGCAATGGACTGCCAGGGTCCCTTTACCACTGGGGGTCATCAGTGTCTTTAAATCAAATCAGATTGAAGAAACAATTTTAGATAATCCAGTGCCAATTCAGAAGACAAGTCCTAAAGGTTCTGTTCTCTGGATCCCACTTTTGTATTAATATTTGTATCAATTAGGGTTTAATCAGAAAAGCAGAACTACTGTGAGTGATACAGGATAAGGGGTCTAGAACAGAGATTAGACTTTGTATAATTGTGGGAGCTGGTGAAGAAGTCAGTGCAAACTGTTGTCTCTGTGACTCACGCTGGGCCTGATGGTGCTCCAAGCTGGCGGGACCAGCAGTTGGGAAGGAAAGCTGGATATGAAGGTGGGAACAGATTGGAGCCTGCCAAGTCAAACTGGAACCTGCAAGGATAAACTGGAGCCCATGTCTGTCTCTCACCACCGGCAACATCAGTGATACGCATGACCTGCGAGAGAGCTGGCCCCCTTCCCTGAGGAGCCCTGCATGTGCCTGGCACAGTGCTCTGAGAACTTGAAGGAGGAGATCTGTCCACATTTCAGCTGCTGCTTCCCACCAACAAGGTGAGCAGCCGATGAACAACCACATGAGCCTGGTGCCCTGTACCGTCCTCTAGAGAGTAAAAAACAAAATGGGAAATGCTGTTTCACCCCCACTGCTAAAGCTCACCTGTGTGACCCAGAGCCGAACAGGGAAGGGAATTCTTCAGTGTAGCTAAATTGGCCCAGTACAAAACCACCAAACCCTTTAGCCCATTTATCAGATTGGGGAAGTTCCCTTCTAGTCCTAATTTGCCAAGGTATTATTTATTTATTTTTAATCATGAAGAAGTGTTGGATTTCATCAAATGCATTATTTCCTTTTTTTCTCTATTAGTGTGATTTACATTGATTGTTTTTCAAATGTCAAACTAACCTTGCATTAATGGGATAAACCCCATATGGTTATGGTGTTTTATGTGGTGAATAGAGTGCTGAATTTAATGTTCTATTTTTTAAAAGGATTTTTGAGCTGTATTCATATGAGGGATTGGCCTGTAACTTTACTTTTTGTGATTTCTTAGTCTAGTTTCAGTATCAGGGTTATCTTAATCTCAAAAAAATGAGCTTAATCTCAAAAATAGAGGCTGTATTCCCTCTATTTTTGTTCTCTTTCTGTCTTTATTCTCTTAAAAGGTTTTGTAATGTAATGTTGGTGTTATTTCTCCATTACATTGAAGAATATACTAGTGAAACCATCTGTAACTGGGGTTTTTCTTTGTGGGGAAAGTTTTTAATTGTGAACGCTATTTACTTACTAGATGTAGGGGTACATATACTTCTATTTCTTAGTTTTGGTAAGTTGTGTCTTTCAAAGACTGAGCTCTTTTAATATAAATTATCTAATTTATTGCCATAAGTTTGCTTATAATAAAGTCTTATCTTTGTAATAGTATCTATAGGATCCATAGTGAAAACCCTTTTAAAAAAAATTTATTTATTTAATTAATTTATTTTTGGCTGTGTTGGGTCTTCGTTGCTGTGCGCAGGCTTTCTCTAGTTGCGGCAAGCGGGGGCTACTCTTCGTTGCGGTTCGTGGGCTTCTCATTGCAGTGGCTTCTCTTGTTGCAGAGCACAGGCTCTAGGCACGTGGGCTTCAGTAGTTGCAGCACACAGGCTCAGTAGTTGTGGCTCACGGGCTCTAGAGCTCAGGCTCAGTAGTTGTGGCACATGGGCTTAGTTGCTCTGCGGCATGTGGGATCTTCCGGGACCAGGGATCGAACCTGAGTCCCCTGCATTGGCAGGAGGATTCTCAACCACTGCACCACCAGGGAAGCCCCCATAGTGATAACCCTTTTAATTCCTTATGTTATTCATTTGTGCTTTATCTCTCTTTTTCTTGTTCATTCTTGATAGAGATTTATATTAGTTGTCTATCACTGCATAACAAATTATCCAAAACTTAATGTCTTCAAACAACAAACATTTATTATGTGTGGTAGCCAGACTTCTAAGGTGGTCCCCATGATCTCCGTGTCCTGCTGTTACACCCTGTATAACCTCCTCCCTCTGAGTGTCGGTGGGCTCTATGACTTGCTTCTAACCAATAGAACATTGTGAAAGTGCTGGATTGTTACTTCTGTGTGTGTGTGTGTGTGTGTGTGTGTGTGTGTGTGTATGTGTGTGTATGCATGTATCTATGTGTATGTATAGACATATATACATTTAGATATATAGATGGGGAGGAGAGAGAGAGAGAAAGAGATAATACACACATAAATTAGACTTCATCTTGCTAGCATGCACTGGAGACACTCTCCTTGCTAGTTTGATGAAGTGAGCAGCCATGTTGAACATGTCCAACTGCAGGTGGCCTGTGGGACCTGAGGTTGGCATCCAGTCCACAGCCAGTGAAAAGCCTGGGTATTCAACCATACAGACACGGTGAAATGAATTCTCTCAGCAACTTGAATGAGCTTAAAGGTGGATTCTTCCCTGAATGCCTGCAGATAAGAATTTAGCCCAGCTGACACCCTGACTGCAGCCTTGTGAGACCCCGACAGAGACCCCACTTGAGCTGAACTCAAATTCTTGACTTGCAGAAAATGGGGGACAATAAACTTGTGTTTTCTTAAAATGTTCACATGTGGTAATTTGTTATGGAGCAATAAAAAACTAATGTATTATCTCATGTGGTTTCTGTGGGTCAGGATTTCAGGAATACATTAGCTGGGGGTTCTGTCTTGGATTGTAGTCAGTATGTTGGCCAGGGATGCAGCCTTCTGAAGGCTTGACTGAGACTGGAGGACCTGATTTCAAGATGGCGCACTCAACATGGATGGCAAGTTGGTGCTGGCTGATAGCAAGAGACCTAGTAACTGAACACGTTAACCACTCTATAGAGTTGCTGGAGTGTCCTCACAACATGGTACCTGATTTCACCCAGAGTAAATGATCTAAGAGAGAGCAAGGTAGAAGCTGTAGTGTCTTTTATAGTCTAGCCTAGGATACCATACTCTGTCATTTGCATTATTGTCTTAATAACAGGTCAACCCTCTTCAGTATGAGAGAGGACTACACAAGGGCACGAATAGCAGCAGGTGAGAATCATTGGGGGCCATCTTGGAGGCTGGATATCATAGAAATTATAAATTGTGTTATTCTTTTTAAAGGCTTTTATATTTTATGTTTATTTTCATATTTTTACATTTACATTTATATTTTATATTTATATTTTCTCCATTATGCATTGGTTTTCTATTTCATTGATTTCTGCTTATATCTTTATTTCCATCATTTAAATTTGCTGTTCCTTTTAAAAAGTTTTTTGATATAGATGCTTACATCATTGCTTTTAGCCTTCTTTTTCAAATAAATGTGTTTAAGGCTGTGAATTTCCCTCTGAGCCCCAATTTAGCTGAATTCCACAAGTTTTCTTTTTTTGTAAAGTTGTATAGAAGTATGACATATGTATAAGAAAGTACACAATATTAAATCTCCAGGTTGATGAATTATCACAAAGTAAACACACTCAGTTACTAGCACCCAGATCAAGAAATGGATTACCACTAGTTCTTTTAAAGTCTGAGTCTCATAGTATTGCAAACTGCTTTAAAGTTCATATCTGATCATTTCAACACCTGAATCACTTATGAGGTTTGTTTCTCTTTTCTGTTTTTGCTCTTAGTTTTCAGTCATTTCGTCATGTATCCTGGCATTCCTGGTAATTTTTGATTGAATGCTTGACATTCTTTTTGAAAAATCATAGAGGTTTTGGTAGACATTATCCATAGAGGATCTTATCTACTTTTGGTTGGCATTTAGGGTACAAATAAATCACTGTACTTTAGTTGAGGGCAGTCTATTTTCAGTTTGCCCTTATTCCTAGGATGTAGCCAGCCAGTTCAGGGATGTTAGCTGAAAACCTGGGGTCTTCACTAGTGCCCTTCCTTTTCAGCAGGACTTATATTTCAATTTTTGATCCCCAGCACCATGGTATTGCCAAAATCTCTGCTTGCCTATGGTCAGCAAACTCCTCAAGGAGGAGTTGCTGGGCTAATTTCTCTATGTACCCTTTTCTCTAGGATCTTGGCCCCTTAAGCCTTGGTTGTTTTGGCAGTCTTCAGCTCCAGTGTTTCTGTGTGGCTGTTGAAGCTCTACGATACCACTTTCTACTTGTCTTTCCCCAGCTGTGAATCAGCAGATTCCCCAAGGACCAATGTAAGGGAAATATATGGCCAACCTCAGTGCTCTTTTCTGCTCTCTGGGACCTTGGGCCCAAATCTTGTCTACATTTTTGGACCTTGATGCCTTCGTACAGCTGTTTTTTATATGTTATCCAGTTTTTGTGCTTTGTGGAATTATTAGTGTGATACCTGCTGGAAGCAGAAATTGGTAATTTAAATTTTAACAGAAGATCCTTAGACATTTAATTCAAAAGAATTAATCAGTTTTCAATATTTGTTTCATAGCCTTCTATTTTTCTAAGATCTGAAAACATATGTAAAAAATTTATTAATCCAGCAGCAATTCCTATCTTTTAATCATTCAATATGTAGTTCGCAAGTGAAAAAATGAATAAATTTAATACATAATGTCTGTGTCTTCCAGTTTGTGATCAAATAGCATAAGTCCTAGTTAATAAAGATAACTTGAAACTTCAGTAGATGATATTTTTTGTGCTAATTCCTTGAAGATTAAAAGAGACTTTTATAACTATTTTATGTACATTTCATAGAAAGCACTTTTGATGGTTAAAAAATTATATATATCAAAAATAAAGTAAGGCCAAAGATGACTAATGGGATGGTTTCTCTGGGGGAAAGTAGTCTCTGCTATTTTTAATATTTTATCTGTTAATTTCGTTTAGAATGTGTTCGGGATATTCCCTGAGTTGGCTAAATGTGTTACTTCAGCCTTTTTTTTTTTTTTTAATTGGAGTACAGTTGCTTTACAATGATGTGTTAGTTTTTGCTGTACAGCAAAGTGAATCAGCCACACATATACATATATCCCCTCTTCCTTGGATTTTCTTCCCATTTAGGTCACCACTTCAGCCTTCTTGAATCTACTCAGATGGTGGTGGTCTCTTATCTCTTTCTCTGACTGGCTTCCTCTCTACTCTGTGCATATTTTGTGATAAGGACACCACTAGCTCCCAACTATATATCATCAGTTCCAACTGCCCAAGGAGAGACTGAATTTTCTTTCTTAATTTGAATTGTAAAATCCAAGGGCAGGATTCTTATTAGAGCAGCTGTATCGTGTGCCCACCCCATCATGAAGGATGGAGGGGAGGGATGTCCGTGACAGCTCGTGCACAGGGAAGGCTGCAAGGATCTGGAATGTCAGGGCGTCATCAGCCAAGGTGACTGTGCAAAACCACAGTGGTTCTCTACTGTGTCCAGTGGGTCGTCTACTAGTTGCTGTGGTTCATCAGAGGGAGGCCTGTTCCTCATTGATCATCTCCTCCAAAACTGTTACCATAGGTACAGCAGCTCACTCTTCATTGACTTACTTCTAAGGTCCATTCACAGAAGCAGGGACTTTTTTTTTTTTAATAACTCAACTGCTTTATCTTGCTTAAGGTGACAAAGATGAGTACTGCTAAAAATCAAAGCATTATTGCTGTCAGGTCTTGCTGACCAGTATAAAATCACCTCTTATTCTTTTATTCAGAGCACTTTAAACCTAAAGGTATTCAATCTCCAAACCAAATTTATTAAAAAGTCTCCGTTCTTCCCATTTCTCAGAACAAAGTCATCATGACAGTGCTCTTTAGGACATTCTCTGGGCTTGTACCTACTTTCGTGTCCTCCAAGGTGAGAGAGTCAAACTGAACTTTAAAAAATCTTTTATACAGATTATCATGATGAATTTAGTCAGGCACAATGAAATCTAAGACACGAAGTAGCCACAGTATTCTCCCTTTTTGGTCTGTAAAGTGAAAATGACTTGTAGTTCAATTTACTATATAACCCTAAGAATGAGGCTGATCTAGGTATCATAACCGTGGCCTCATAGCCTACAGCATGGGAAATGTTCACTTATGCCACAGCCTTCTTTGAGCAGGCACTCTCGATACACTGCAGCTTTGTGTCTTTCACCATTAAAGACCAAATATGACAGAGTTCAGGACAAAACTTCCTGGTTTAGTTCAGCAACTGTGTGATTCAAGTGAACTTCGAGTATTTGGAACATGTCAACTTCACAGAAGGTTGTGTATCACCTGTCCTGATGGGATAAATAATGAGGTCTGCATCCTGCCTTCCAAGGCTCAGGTACTTCATGGCAGTCTGTTTGGGGATTTGTGCCCCCCACTGTGAATTATGAGGTGGGATTTTCAGATCTTTAAAGGAATAACAATTGCTATTCAAGACTGGCATTATCCCATTTGTGCTCTATATCTACATGAATATGCAGCTTGTCTTAAATTATGCTTCCTAATATTACAAATATGTATTACATTTACACAGAGATACATAAATATGTACTTCTTATTTTGAAACTTTTCAGAGTTAGAAAGTAGTTCAGAGTCATACAATGAATACTTTTATTCCCTTCATGGAGATTTGATTGTTTACATTTTGCCACACTGGATTTCTCTTTCCAACTCTCTCTCTCTTATTCTCATTCTCTCACTCTGCCTCTCCCCACCCCCACTCCCTGTACACACACACACACACACACACACACACCCTTTTGCTGAACCATCTGAAAGCAGTTGCACATATCACGATGCTTCAGTCCTGAACATGTCAGCACGGTATTCCTAAGAACTAGGACATTCTCCTGTGTAGTCACGATACAATTAATACATCCTCCAAACTTAACGTTAATAATATCTGATATGTGCTCCCTATTCATATTTTCTCAGTTGCCTTAATAATGTCCTTTATGGCTGTCTTTTTTCCTTTTCAAGTGACCAGGACCTAATCCAGGATTATGCACTGCATTGAATTGTCACATTCCTTTAGTCTTCTTTAATCTAGAACAGTCTCCCGTACTTTTTTTCTCTCATGACACTGACAGTTTTGAAGCGGCCAATTGTCTTTACAGAATGTTCCATGCTAGATTTGTCTGATTGGTGCCTCAAGACATTTTAAGTCAGATACTTTCTCAAGGAATGTAACATTACACTGATGTGGTGTCCCTTCCATTGCCTCATATCAGGAGGCCCATGATACCAGTTCTGTGTACTATTTTGATGCAGTGTCATTGCTGCAGCTGAAAAGGAAGAGACTAATTTTCTGGAAAGCAAGGGAATTACGTACGAGTTGGGGAATCTCTGTTAAGAAGAGAAAAACTAGTTTCTCCAGGTTGTGAGGACTGTGCTACAAGAACCGGTCAATTCTCATTGCTTAAGCCACAACTTGGTGCTTCCTACCATTGTAGGTACAGGACATCAGGGCGGCAAGTAGCATGGAAATGAAAGGCATGCCTGTCTTCTCTAAGAAATCTCCTCCTAGGGCTTCCCTGGTGGCACAGTGGTTAGGATCCCGCCTGCTAATGCAGGGGACACGGGTTCGAGCCCTGGTCTGGGAAGATCCCACATGCTGCGGAGCAACTAATCCCGTGTGCCACAACTACTGAGCCTGCGCTCTAGAGCCCGTGCTCCGCAACAAGAGAAGCCACTGCAATGAGATGTCCGTGCACCAGGACGAAGACCCAACGTAGCCAAAACATAAAAAATAAATTAATTAATTTAAAAAAAAGAAATCTCCTCCTAGCAGAGGAGAGAACCTGACAGATATGAAATTATTTTCCAGTGGGATAAGACAGTGTTTTTCAGATTAGGTCCAGGGCATAGATATGAGCATGGCAAGAACAGTGAATCAGTGGCTTGTAATTGGGCCAGTGCCGCTCTCTGTATCTGTTTTTACTGCTTCCGAATCTACACTTGTGACTCTAATTAGGCCTGTCTCCTTGCTGCCTTGCACACTCTCCACAGTCACTCACCTTTTTATTCCTTCACCCGGTGCCCCTGCCCTCCAGTGCTCTCCACTATCTCCACTGGTAGCCAGCCTCTAAGACGACCCCCAGGACCCCTCCCCCTCCAGTGTTCCCGCCCTGGTCCCCTGCCTCATTGCGCCAAGGTTGGCCGGTGTGGCCAGTGGCGTGTGGCAGAAGTGCCGATGCCGCTCCCTGCGTTAGGTTGTTTCTGCCTCGGGCTGATCTTCAGCCTCTCTCTCCCTCTTGCTTTTTCTTACTCTCTCTCTCTTTCCCACCACCTGCCAGCTGCCGTGGCGTGAACCCACTCAAGCACCCTGTGGCATGGCTTACCTGGTAAGGAATAGAGGCCTCTGGCTGAGCCAGCGAGGACTGACTCCAGCGACTCAGAGAGCGAGCTCCCAGCCAGATTCTCCAGGCTCAGCTGAGCCTTGAGGTGAGGGCAGCCCTGTCTGACAACTTGACGGCAAACTCACGGAGGCTCCGAGCCACGTCTACCCAGCTAAGCCATTCCCAGGTTCCTGACCCTCAAGAACTGTGAGCTAATGGGTATTTGTTGTTCTGAGCCATTAAGTTTTGGGGTAATTTGTTATGCAGGCTTGGAATCAGATACCATCTTGTATCTGCTACTGTAACCCTGGGCTTTCTGATTCCAGGCTGCACTGATCTCTCCCAACTAGACCTCCTTTTGCACTTTGCTTTCTTTTCATTTTTTCTAGAGTTTATTATTTTACTTTTGAGATAATTAATATAGTTAACAAGTTTCAAAAATCCAAAGTTATAGAAGAGTCCATAGTAAAAAGTCTCCTCATTCTGTAACACTGCCCGCCAGTTCCTGCCCTGCAGGCAACCACCATTGTTGGCTTCTGGTATATCATTCCAGAAATAGTTTAAACATTATAGATATAAGCAAATTATGTATACTGTATTCGTCTCTCTGTTCTGTACTGTGATTTTTTTTTTCACCTATTTTGGAGAGCTTTCTGTTTAGTCCATAATAAGTTGTTTTCATTTATTAAACAACTGCATAGTGTTCTATTGTATGAATTTACCTAATTTATTTAACCAGTCCACTACTGATGGGCTCTCAGTTTGTTTCGAGTCTTTTGCTATTGTGATAGGCAAAACGAAAGTTGTCTATATCCTAATCCCCCAAACCTGTGAATATGTTACCTCCCGTGGAAAACGGGGCTTTGCAGGTGTATTAAGTTAAGGATGGTAAAATGGGAAGATTAGCCTGTATTATCCAGGTGGGCCCAATGTAATCAACCACAAGGGTCCTTATAAGAGGGAAGGAGGAGCGTCGGAGGCTGGAGTATGCTGTGGGGATCAAAGTGGGTGTTGGAGCGATACCAGGTCAGGGATCAATAACGGTGGGAAGCCTCTAGAAGCTGGGAAAGGCTCGGAAATGGACCCTCCGCTAGAACCTCCAAAAAGGACAAGCCTTCGATTTTCGTTGGGCAAGACTCATTTTGGACTTCTGACCTCCAAAATGGTAAGATAATACATTTGTCTTGTTTTAAGCTACTATGTTTGAGGGAATGGGTTACAGCAGCCCTAGGAAACCAGTACAGCTTTTGTTACCAACCACTGTAAACAAAGTTGTACTAAATAATGTGCACCTGACGTTTTGCATTTGTGCTGGTATATTCGTAGAATAAATGTCTAGGTGTGGAATTGCTGCCTCAAAGGCAGTGTCAGTGTGATAATGTTCACATCCTCCATAGGGCGTAACGCTAATCTACATTTCCAACAGCAGCATAGGTCTCCCCTTTTCCACACCCTTTGCAACACGTGTGTTATCAAACTTTTGGATTTTTACCATTCTGCTAGTGAAAAATTCTAATTTGCTAGAACGACATGCTTATTAACTTTCTCTCCTCTGCCCAACACGTTTAGAATGTCCTTCAGAGTTAGGATTAGGTGCTTATTTCTATTTTATCTTCCACTGTTTGCCTTTGTGTCCCTCCTACTACCTGACATAAAATGGGTTCTCCCCATAGACTGGGAAAAGGAAATAAGTATCCAGAGACAGGGATAAGAAATGTGGTGTAGAATCCATTTTTTCTCTCTCTCTGTCCATCAAGTTCCACTTAGAAAACGAAGTGTCTGTTGGGACTAAAATATCTTAATGGCAGTCACGGATGAGCGAAGCGTTAAGAAATGGTTGCCTGGCAGTGTGGGATCTTTTTCGCCGTTTGATCAACATGGGGTGGGATCAACAAACCCAGCTTGTGTATGGCCACACCCTGCCTCTGACTGCACACCTTTCCCTCAGAGGTCAACACAGTCCAGGCTCCTGGCCAGTCCTTGGCGATTGTTTGCACACCAGATAAAACCTGTTTGTTGCGCCCTGTTCAAGGACTAAGAGCTGCCCCAGAAACTGTAACTCAAGTGCTTTTCCAGTGAAGGAAACAAATGGAAACTTCTACCACTTTCCTCCTCTTCCCTTCTCTTGGGGCTGAGTTATACTCCAGTTCTCATGTTTTCTACTTTATTTGTACTGCCGGCATCTTTAGAAAAAATTCTTGTTTCCAGCTTCCAGCATCTTTATTTACTTTTTTGAAATCTTGAAACTTAAGGGAAAGGAAAATCTATCACTCTCTTAAAAACATTGGAGACTTAAAGTTAGTTGCTTTTATTTATAATGTAGCCTGGTTGGTTTGAAATTTAATAAAAAATGTGACACTGAAAGTTCTGATCCGAGAAATCTCCTGGTTAATAATTTGAGCTGTTAGGTAAAAATTTTTTTATCCGTTTAATACGTAGTGTTCAGCTTCAATGTGAACCAATGTTAGAGTATGGGTTTAGGATTTTCAAAAGTTCCAAGAAATGGCAAAACTGAGTGAATCAAATAAATCACGGAAGGACAAAAGAAAATCTGACAGCCCAGTTATGAAATATTTTTGTTTCTTGAAAAGGAAAAAGGATACCAAACAGTGAAACCTTTCAAGAGAAACATGTACCTTCTGCCTCTTTGCTACTCTGAATTGGTAATTATTGACAGAAATACCCAACACATGATTTTAAAGGTAGACCGGTGATTCTCCATTTTTTTCCGATCACGCGTCCACATTTTCATTGGCGCTTATTCTGCATGACACCTAAACTTGAGTCCTTTAGTGTCTGCCAGAAGGAGGGCACACCCGTGACACAGACGCTGTCTGAAGGCCTGGCTCTCCAGGTGCTCTTTTTGCTAATCAGTTGTCAGATGGTCACTTGATTACAGATAACTTAGCGTGAGTCAGGCTGATTTGCCACAGCTGTTTCTACTAAAGCTTTATTACACTAGTCATTGCCACCACTACTGTCCAATGGCATCTGTTTTACTTTTGCGTTAATTTTAGATAAAAACAAATTGTGATAGTGCCAACAGCTCAGTAAGGCAGGGCAGCACGATGGCATTGGAGTCGGTCAAGCCTGGGTTACTGTTTACTGGCTGTGGGGTTTGGGACGTTTCCTGCTTCCCGTGTCTCAGGGTGATGATTAGCTGGCCTTGCAAGGTTCCTGTGAAGGTTAAATGAGATAGTGTGTGAACTGTGTCCACCGTTGTGGTGCCTGGCTTGTTAATGACTATGCAGTTCACGCAAAAACACTGGACAAACTATGAAGCAAGGTTTGGAAGGAAACATAACGTAAGCCCAGAGTGATCAGACAAATGAAGGGCTGTCTAAGAACCAGCAAAAAAGGGAGCTCCTGGGCTGAGTAGGGGCAGATCCATCATGGGGTATCTTTACCTGAAGTCAACTCTTATTATCATTGTTCAAATATTTTCTGTCAATTAAGTCACCATTAGAATGAGTATTTCTAAAGTCCCTAGTACCCATGACGGTATGGGACACTACTCTTTTTCCCTCGGGAAAACCACTCCCTACGGATAGTTCCCTCCCTCCCCCGACAGACTATGTCACAGTCATTTTCTGAGACGTCACATTCTAAATTTGCATTACTTTATCTTCATTTTCTAAAGCTTCTTTATGCATCACTTTTTATATTTTAAAAAGTCTGAGTAGTCTCTTTATGTGATAAGTTGCACACTCATCCTCAGCTAGACTGTAAGCCCCGTGAGGACAGGACCCAGGCCTGCCTGTTCACATGTGTCACCCCCATGTTCACAAGGCAGTTACCAGGTAGGCACTCAAGTATTGGTTGAATAAGAAAATGGAAGACCTGAAAATGTGGGCAGCATTGAAACCTGAAGATAAACAGAGAGAGATGGGTTAAGACAGGTTTACTTAAGACTGTGTTTCTTAACCATTTTCACTATCCCCTAAGGAAAAGAAATTCTCCCTAACAAGAGAAATTAAATACTAAGGAACAACATGTTTTCATGTATGGTTGAGCTTTGACAGGCCACAGCCATGGTGCTGTCCAAGACCCTCCCCTCCCCACCAAGAACAAATTTGGGAG
Organism: Balaenoptera borealis; assembly: GCF_965194805.1. Taxonomy (NCBI): domain Eukaryota; kingdom Metazoa; phylum Chordata; class Mammalia; order Artiodactyla; family Balaenopteridae; genus Balaenoptera; species Balaenoptera borealis. Next base: position 111,660,868 of record NC_138874.1, read on the forward strand.
GATCAGTGGGAAGTGCGTGGTGATCTGAGGCCTGGTCTCTGTCTCTGTGGGCACACTCCCACTTCCTGAAGGTTCAGGTCGCTGTGGGAGGGCGGGAGGTGGTGGTGGTGGTCAGAAGTGTGGTCTGTGGCTCCTGGGTTGGGCTGGGCGTGGAGGTGAAAGGGGAGCGCGCTTCTGGCAGTGACCTCGCCTCCACTCAGAGGGAGGCTTGCTGAGAGGGAACCAGGAAGGCAGGAAGCTACTGTAAACTCCCTGGGACGGAATGGCCGAGGCTAGCAGAGCCAGTCATCCCAGGCTGGGAGGTGAGTGAGCGATGTGTGTTATAACCCACTGCAGCTCTCACTTCAGTGTGTCCTTAAGGGGGGGTCCTGTTAAAACCCAGTGCTTCTCGTGTGGGGCTCAACTGTCTGCATTTCTAACAGAGCATTCCAAGGGGTGCCCAGGCTGCTCTGCCACAGGCCGTGTTTTGAGTAGCATGGAATTAACTCACCCACAGATGTTGCTTATATTAGCTAAAGGATAATTTTGCAAAACACTAAAATTATGACTCTCATATAGATATAAAAATACACGTTAAATATTTAATTTATTAATGAAATAACCAGTAAGATGTTATAACCAATGCAAAGGGGGTCCAAAGGGCAGACACATCTGTGATCAGAAATATTGAAATAAACTTGAAAATGATGCCCAAGTGGCTTTGCCCTGCGGAGGGAGGGAGGGTTGCTACTCCATGGGACAGTTCATTTGCATATCCGTAGACCAGAATCCTTTGCATTGCCATCTGTTCTTTTCAACTTAACCTGTAAAACAGGTGAAAGACAATGCAATGCTAAACTGGAAAACTCAAAAGGGTGTGATCTGAGCAATGTGTAGTTTTTCCGTTGAAGAACAGATCTTCCCCTATGATTTGTAATTGATTGAAAGTTTCAAATTTTGAATTGCTCTGTGTATTAACTGGACAGATTGTATTAACTGTTTGTGATTAGCAGTTTGTTTCTTTCCTCATTTTGCTCCTGTGGGTAGTATGAAAAAGTAAAGAGCTCTTAAATAGGATTTCCATCAACAGAAAGTAGGAGGTATTAGTATTCCCTGCAGATAGGCTTATGAAGATATTCTAAAAAGAGAACCTTTGTGAGCCTGGGACAAACTGTCTTGATTGCTTAATCTGTATTTTTGGCATTAAAAAAAAATCTAGTTAAAACACTTGCCATTTGCATCATTTATAACAGCTAAAAGATGGAAGCAACCCAAGTGTCCATTGACAGATGAGCAGATAAAATACTATTCAGCCTTTAAGAGGCAGGGAATTCTGACAAATGCTACCACTTTTTGTATTTTTTTAAAAAAATTTATTGAAGTATAGTTGATCTACAACGTTGTGTTAATTTCTGCTGTACAGCAACGTGATTCAGTTATACATATACATACATTCTTTTTCATATTCTATTCTGTTCTGGTTCATCCCAGGATACTGAATACAGTTCCCTGTGCTCTGCAGTAGGACCTTGTTGTTTATGCAGACACACACTACAGCTTGACAGCATTATGCCAAGTGGATAAGCCAGTCACAAAAGGACGCATACTGTAGGATTCCACAGTCAAATGACAAAAATAAAACAGCTTAGTAATCAGTCTGATGTCCTTTATTCAAAGAGAAAGCAGTCCATGGATTTGGGGGTTCAGCTCCTCACAAGCAGTGGAGCACTCTTCCCCAGGGATGTCGGGCAAGAGCAAGTTTTACGGAGTTGGAAGCAGTAACGTGGAGACAGGGCATGGTTGGCTGGGGGTGCATATCTGACCTTATTTAGAAATACCAGGCAATGAAGAAATCAGTTATAGAGCCTAGAGCTGGATTGGCTAACTGGATACACTATGTTTCTGGTCAAGTGGAACATTTACAGGAACACGAAAGTTCATTTTGCTGACCTGGAACCCTGGCAGGAGTGGTTCCATTTTGGGCCTAGAAATTTATTTCCACACCTCTTACCTGGAGTAGTTAAATTCATAGAGACAAGGTAGAGTAGTGGTTGCCAGCAGCTACGGCAGGGGTAATGGGGAATTTAATGGATGGGTACAGGGTTTCAGTTTAAGATGATACCAAGTTCTGGAGATGGGCAGTGCTGATGGTTGTACCACAGTGTGAATGTCCTTAGTGCTACTAAATTGTCCACATAAAAATGGTTTAAATGGCAAGCATTGTCATATGTGTTTTTTACCAGAATAAAAAGATCCTTAAATATCTGCCATTTAAACACCAACTAAATGCTACGTGCTTCATATACATTTCCATTGATTCTAAAAACTGCCTTGCATAGTAAATATCATTCCCAGTTCACAGATGAGGGAAATGACCCTCAGAGACTAGTTATATATCCAGGGTCTCATAACTGGTGTGACTTAGGCCTTGGTAATGTTAAATCACATACTTTTCCTACCCTACCACACTCATCTCCAGATAGCTGGAGAAATTTCAGTGGATAATCCCAAAAATAACTAATAGAATTGAAAATGTAACAATAAAGAAACAAAAGTATATTGTTTGAATAGAGACCAGCTAAAGATGGCTGGGACTGGTTTAAGTCTACATATCATTGAAAAGTAAATCAATAGGAAAAGGAAGGAATTTTCAAGTCTTTGAGATGAAAGAGAAGCCATGAGAATTGCATAAATTTAAATCCTAGTTCACTGAAGAGAGCTAGGAGTTAGCTACTGTTTGTCATGGAATGTTGAGTAAGGAGCTAACTTATATCATGGACATAGGGGATTGTTTAATATCAAATATAAACAAATGCTGCAAAACACTGGAGGTAAGAATACTCCTTTGATTCTCCTTTGCCTGACCTGGGAGACCTTCAGGAATGAGGGAAGGAATCATGCCTTAGCTTTCGATTCACATGAAGCAGTTAAGACGAGCCAGCCCCTCAAGCTAACGGTGGCTGCAGCTACTCCACTGTGGGACTTGTGAACCATGACATTTAAAAAGGTCAATTCTCTGTGGGATACGAGGGACATGAAGTGGGTCAAAGGTGTGCAAACCCAGCTGACCCTCGCTGACCTTAGCTGGTGGAGGTTCTGTTTTTCTGGCTGGGATTCTGCTGGGCCCTTTAGTGCCTTCCTTCCTCCTCCTGTGACCCTGGGTCCATCATCTGCCCACAGCTGCTGTAGACTCCTTACCCTGCGTGTGTGATGAAATGCTCTGAGGTTGGCCATAAACCTTCAAGTGAGTTTTTCCACAGAATTTGATTATTTTCTGGTTTCTTCTTTCTGACATGACTTTTTAACCAACCACAAAGCTGTTATGGTTTTACTTTTGTAATTGTATGAATTCTCTTGGGGCTGCTTATTCTTGATTCCTTACTTCACTACCCAGTGAGTATATGACTTACTTGTTCCTGCCTATACTGCTTCTGGAGTTCTTTTTTTCAGTACTGTGACTTTTCACAAGAATATAGATCTTGCTATTGCTACAGTGAGTATTATTTCCTTTCAGTTCAGATGACACTGAGACCATGTCAAATAATACAGGGGAAGAATATGGACTTAGGAGATATCTACTGCCTCTTATGCCGTCTGTGCCTGGGCTTTTAAACATTTTATTATTTTCAGCTTCATTTGTTTTTCTCATTGCTGAAGAGCATTGTCAAACATAAAATGGAATTTCATAGTACATCGAAGAAGCATGATATAGAATGCAGAAGAAATCGGCCATCATTTGGCCTATACATTTTGCTTTTTATTTTTCTGGTTTTAAGATAGAGACCAAACCTTGCAATCTCTGGTTTGAGTCTTTCAGAACTGTGATGGTACATTTAGCTCAGTTTGAGGTGTGACATTGGACTAAGTGTTTCCTTACAGCCATCTTCTTAAGGTGTCCAAATGAATTGATACTGCTCATCACAATTCACTAGATTTCTTAAGTAGGAAATTTAGGGAAGTTTTTCTCTTTCAGTGAAAATGTTTTTCTTAAAGCTTCTTCTAATAAAAAGAGAATTTTCTGTCTCTTGGTGTAGTCCTAGTAATAAGTGCAAACCCTCTGGAATGATCGTTTTTCGGCAGAAGGCCATGTAAACGTGGCTATGTCTCTGTGTGATTTATGGGAAGGGCTGCCAAACATGGTTAAAACGGTGATCCTAAGTAGAGAATGTGTCAGAGTTTGGGCTCAGCCACTGTGGGTGCTGTCGGCCCAGAGCAAGCACTGGGAAACCGATAGGCCAGCGGGGCACGGAATTTACAGCAATGGTTTTGCAGCTTGGTGGCCAGAACTCAGATCCGTCGGTAGGCCAGTACTTCATGATATTAGGTGAGGCTTTTTGGTTAGGGTTTCTTTTTTTAAAAAGAGGCTTAATATGGGTTTATATCCATTTATAGAACAAACTTGGAATAGTTATAAATGCCTCCTATTGTTCTTTTGTGGTGTCACATACTGACTTTGCTGACCATCTGATTATTTCATTCATTAATATGAAAACATTTGTGTCTACACCCTGCTTCCTCTCCCTCGACCTTGGCCGCTCTTGGCCTTTTGCACTTAAGTAGAAATTTTGATGAAACTAGGGATTTCCATTGGGATTAAGTGGATAGGTCATTCTGGCGAGAACTTTAGAGTATCGAATCTTCTAATCCATGAATTTATCGCACCATTTATTATGTTTTTGCATTCTAAAATCATGTGATCATTCTCTATGAAGGTCTACATGTTTTGTAGATTTGTTACTAAGTTCATTGCTTTTTTGGTGTTTTGTAAATTATATAATGAAATATAATTTTGAATTGTTGGTTGTATGACTAGCTAACTTGCTATATTTATCTATAGAATTTTTAAGATTATCGATGTACATAATCACATTATCTATAAATGAGGTTTTTTTCCTTCATTGGCAGTCCTTTTGCTTTTTCTTTTCCTTATTGCACTGACTAGGACCCACAGTAAAATGTTGACCAGTGGTGCTGACAGTGGTCATCTTTGTCTTTTCAATTTCAGAGAATACTTTCAGTGTTTCATATCAAGAATGGTATCTGTTATTTTTGATCTCCTTTATCAGAATAAGGGAGTTCCCTTCTATTCCTAATTTGCTTAGTACTTTTTAAAATCATGGAATGGGTTTTGAATTTTAACAAGTACTTTTTATGCATCTGAGATCATTTTCTTCCTCCTTTAATCTACTGATATGTTGATTATCTTTATTATTTTTCCATGTTAAAATCAATCAAGCATTCTAGTATAAACAAAACATATTATCCTTTTTATATATTGTTCACTTTAGTTTGCAAAAACATCTTTAAACTTTGTTTTCAAATTTACATACAGTACATGTTATCCTATTTGGTGTATCGCTCTATGATGTTGCCAATTTTGTGTGAACATAGGTTTCCATTTCATTTGCGTAAGTACCTAGGAGTAGGATTACTGGATCACATTGTCAGTATACGCTTGACTTCATCAGAAACTGCCAAATTGTTTTCTGAAGTGGCTGTACCATTTCAGTTTCTTTAAGGATACAGGAGTATTCAAGCAATCTATTCTTCAGTTTAGTAGTGTAGGTGAGGCAATACTTCATGTGTTCCATCTTAAGTTTCCAGCTGGGGCTCTTTAACAGAGAGATTAACAAAAGAAAGTTTATTAACTTGCACAGTGTACATCACACAGAAAAAACTTCAATGAAATGTAACTCTAAGTGGTGGCTTTGAATTCTGGCTTACATAGCATCTTCAACAAAGAGCAGTACCTTTGTAGAGAAATGACAGGAGAGAGGAAAGCAGTTTTCAGCTTCCAAGGGCAGCAAACTATGGTAAGGCAAATACATGAAAGGAAAACTTTTTTTTAAATTTTATCTGTAGATTCCTCTGGTGCCATCTCTGGCTGTTAAGTCTCGCTCCAGTAAAAGAACTTATATCCTGCCTTTAGGCAGAAATGGGGGAGGTTAGAGAGCTTTTCCTGTCTATGCTACTGTTTAATTGCGTTCAGCTTGAAAATAATTTTTATTTCAGAGAGGCACATTTTTGAGGTGACATTCTGGTTTCCTTCAGTAATTTGCCTTTCAAGCAGTTGATCTATATTATCTAATTTGTAGATGTATAAACAAATGTATTTTATTTTAGTATCCCTTATTAACTTCCCTAATATCTGTAGGGTCTGTAATGATGCTCCCTTTTTCATTCCTGGTGTTGATTATTTGTGTTTGCCCCTTTTTTTCTTGCAGTCTAACTAGAAGTTTATCAACTTTTGATTTTTTTTTTCTTTCTTCAAAGAACAAGCTTTGGGTTTCATTGATTTTTTTTTTTCCTCTATTGACTTTTCTGTTTTAAATTTTATTAATTTAGTCTCTTTATGTTTAATTTTCCTACTGCTTGGTTTAGATTTATTCTGCTCTTCGTCTATTTTCTTAAAGTAGATACTTAGATAATTGACCTGATATTTTTCTTTTCCGATGTAATAATTTAGTGCTATAAATTTCCCTCTAAGGAGAAATTTGGATAAGTTGATGTTTATTCAGTTAAATATTTTCTAATTTTCCTTGAGACTTCCTCTTTGACCCATGGATCATTTAAAGTATACTGTTTAAGTTCCACATATTTGGTAGTGTTCCAGAAATGTTTTTACTGATTTCTAGTTTAATTCTCTTATTAGAGGACATACTTTATTTGATTTCAATTCTTTAACTTTGTTAGGGTTTGCTTTATGACCCAGAATATAGCCTATTGAACCCTGGTATACTAATCATTCTTCAAGTTTTGACTTCTTTTCCCAATCTGCCTGCTATTTACCTTTCAGAATCCCCAGGTCATTGTTTATATTTTGTCCAGAGTTTTTCTTTCAATCAGTTTAAAAGAATGACAGGAATGACAGGCTATAACACCCATACTGCATCTTGGGTAGCACCACAGATTGTCAATACATTAAAAAATTTTTTTGATCCACATTGAATAATATCGGCCGATAAATATCTTTTCTCGCACTTGCCTTGTTGGGTTTTGGTATCAAGGTTATTTTTATTTTAATCCTATAAAACAAATTGGAGTGTTTTTCTATTCTTTGAAAGAGTTTGTGTTGGACATTTTTTTTAAACTTGTATGTTTTGTGGGAAATTTTGGTGAAGCCACCGGGGCCTGGAAATTTCTTTAAAGGAAGATTTTTTTGACTACTGATTCAATATATTTAATATGATAAGATTTCTCATCCTATTTTTGGGTCAGTTTTGATGTTGCTTTTTACTAGATATTTGTTTTCCGTATATACATTAAAGTCTATTGGCTTAAAGTTATCCATAATTGCAACTTATGTTTTCAAAGTCTTCAGATCTATAGTGCAAGCCTTTTTTAATGCTGTATATTTATTTTTCTACTGCTTTTTTCCCTAATAACCCTTGCTAAAGGTTTGTGAATTTTATTATGCTTTGTAAAGAACCAGGTTTTAGCTTGGTTGATTCTATTGTGTGGGTGTATGTGTGGGGTTTTGTGTGTTTGTATTTTATTCACTTCCATTATGTCTTCTCTGTTTGAGTTTATCTTGTTCTATTTCTAATTTGTTGACCAATGCTTAGTTTATAGGTTTTTGCTTAGTTTATAGATTTTTGCTTAAAGTTCCTTTTCTAATGCTCGTATTTAAGATTATAAATTTTCCTTTAAGAATGGATTCAGCTGTATCCTATAGTTTTTGAAATGTATAAATGATAATTTTTCTTATAATTTTATCTTTGATCTATGGGTTATTTAGAAGTGTGTGTCTCAATTTCTAAAAGGTGAATTTTCTAGTTTAGCCTTTTGTTTCCCATCGTTAACTTAATTATGTTATTGTCAGAGATTGTGATCTGCATTATTCTACTTCATTGAAATTTATTTGCTTTACCATACAAGTATAGGGTTAATTTTTTGAAAATTGTTTCACATTTACTTGAAAGGAAGTATATTTCTGGAATTGTTAGATCCTGTGTTCTAATATGTCCATTGAGTATATTTTTTTCATAATCTGTTAAAATCTTCAACATCTTAATTTTTATATTTTTTCTATTTGCTGAGAGATATTTTTCTTTATATTCTGTCAAGTTTTGCTAATTTTTGAGACTATATTTGGGTACATATGATTTAAATATACATACATATATAATTTTTTTTCCCCCCACACCGCACAGCTTGTGGGATCTTAAGCTCTCCAACCAGGGATCAAACCATGCTCTCGGCAGTGAAAGCGTGGATTCCTAACCACTGGACCTCCAGGGAATTCCCAAAATATATATATCTTTGTAATTTGAACTTTTATCAATGTTTTTCTTTATGTGCTCAACCTTATGATTCATATAGCTACAGTAACTTTGGTTAAACTGTGCTGTGTGTATGTATTACATGTATATTTACATGTATTTTTACTTTCAACCAATCTGTATCTTTATATTTTAGATATAATTTTGTAAACACCATGGAATTGGATTTAGCAATTTAATAACTTTTAACTGGATCATTTAGTCAGTTTGCGTATATTATGTATCCTGATATGGATTCTGTACTTATGGTTGAGTGTCTGATATGTATGCATATGTGTGTGTATGTATGTGTTTGTATCATCCTATTTTATACTTTCTATTTGTCCTACTTTTATGTTCTCTCACCCCCATTTTTTTTGCCTTCTGTTGGATTACTGTGATATTTTTTCTTTAGTTATTTAGGAGTTTTTGTTTGTGTTCTTTCAGTGGCTATCATACTAATCTAAACATGTATATGTAAGTTATAAGTGTCTAAAGTTGGTTATCCTTCTGGGTGATACGAGAGCTTTAGAATGCTTTAATTGCCGTAACTCTTGAGTTACGCTGTTATATTTACATTTATTTTCAACTTTTTATTGAGATAATTGTAGAGTTACATGCGATTGTAAGAAATGGAGATCCCATATACCTTTCACTCAGTTTCACTCAGTTTCTCCCAATGTTAACATCTTTCAGAACTATAATATTAACACAATATCACAACCAGGAAATTGATGTCAATGCAATCTACTGATCTTACTCAGATGTTACCAGCTTTACATGTACTCATCTGTGTGTATTTAGTCCTATGTGTGTTTATCACATAAATGAACACTATAATTGTCCACACACAGAACGACTCCATCAGAAGGACCCCTTGTGCTGCTCTTACAGCCACAGACACTGCTCTCTCCCCCTCACCCCTGGCAACCTCTAATCTGTCCTTCATCTCTATAATCTTGTCACTTCAAGAACATTACCTGAATGAAACCATACATAATCTGATCTTTTGAGACTGACTTTTTCATTCAGTCTAATTCTCTTGAGATTCATTCAAGTTTTGATATACTTTAATTTTACCATTTTTCATTTTATATTTCATGGGAAATTACATTGTTTTACATATTTAATATTTAGTTTTAACCACAGTTTCACCATTTTTTTGTTTTTGTTCATTCCTTCTTATATCTCAGATCTTCCACTTGGGATTACTTTCTTCCTGCCTGAAATACACCCTTTAATGTTTTGTTTAGTAATGGTCTCCCAAGGCAAACTCCCTAAATTTTTGTGTACTGTAAACTGTCCTTGTTTCATTCTCAAACTTTTAGAGAAAATAATTTTAAGGTACCTATGGGTAAGTACATACAGGTATAAGAAACCTACAGGTGAGATTATACATGTATGACTTGATGGATTTTTTTTACATAGTTAACATACAAGACTTGGAATATTACCAGCACCCCCAGAAGCCTCTCTTAGACACCCTTCCAGTTGCTACTCTCACCTCCTCCCCAAAGAGATCTCCCATCCTGACTTTCTACACCATAGCTTAGTTTTGTCCATTCTTCACTTTGTAAATAGAATCTTACTTTTCTTGTGTCTGGCTTCTTTTCCTCAGTGTTGACCTTGTGAGATGCATCCATGGTGATGCTCATGAGTAGTAAGTTCACATTCATTGTTGTACGCGTTTCATTTTACTAATATTCCACAAGGTCTTCATCTCTTCTGCTGGTGGTAGACATCTGGGTTGTTTTCATTTGGGTCTATTATAGGAATGTTGCTGGAACCTTTCTGTACACATCTTCCGGTGCACACGTGTACACTTCTGCTGGATATGTAGCAAGAGTGGGAGGGTGGTTTTATAGAGTATCTGTGTGCTCAGTTTTAGGAGATAACTGCCCAAAATCCTCCACACTGGTTCTGTCAATTTATACTCCCACTGCTTGTGTATGATGTCCCAGATTTTTCCCCGTCCTTCCCAATACTTACTATTGTGTCAGCTTTAAAATTTTTTAAATTTTGATTTACTCGTTCCGGTGGGTGTGTAGTGTCTCACTGTGTTTGTAATTTGATTTTCCTTGATGTCTAAATAGGTCGATCATCGTTTCATGTGTTTCAGTATTGGCCACTCGGATATTCTCTGTCGGGAAGAGCCTGCTCGAGTCTCTTGCCTAACTTTCTATTGAGTTGCTTGTCATTTTTATTATTGATTTTTTTATTATATTGATTTGTAGGCATTCTTAAATATATTCTAGAACAAAGTACTCTGCTTATATTTTCTCCCACTTAGTGGCTTGCTTTTCTGTTCTCTTCATGGTTTCTTTTGATGAATAGAAACAATTTTAATCTATCAATCTTTTCCTTTATGGATAATGTTTTTGATGTTCTTTATAGAATTTTTTGTCTAATCACAGGTCTTGATATCCTATGTTTTAGAAGCCTTTTCACATATCTATAATCTATGTGGAATTTTATGTATGGTATAGATTTTTTTAAAAAAATATGGCTGTCTGTTGACTTAGTGCTATTTATTAGAATGATCATCTTTTTTCCATTCTTCAGTGTACATTTTATTATAAATCAAGCACTATATGTAGATAGAGACCATAGAAATGTCCATATCTAAGCTCTTTCATTGGTTAATTTGTATTTTCTTCAGGGAATAAGAAACATAATAAAACAGTCTCTGCTCTTCAAGTGCTTACAATCTGACGTAGGAATCAGTTAAGTAGATTGCTAATTTCAATGCGATGGGGGTATAGAAGGAAAACATGTTAAAATTGTGCTTGCATTTAAGTTTAGAATTAAACTGTTAAGACTCACTTTAGTAAAGAAATTATAATTCAGTAGTAAGATGATTCTCATAACTGAAAGATATTTTGCATTTCATTTCGTAGATTTTCTTTATAGTTCACCACACACAGATACATCCCTAAACAGACATTGTTTAGTTTTTGCCTGTTTGGCTTTAATGTAAAACAGCATCAAGCCACGTATATTCTGTAGTGTTGTGGTTATGGTTCAACAAGCTTTTAAGACCAATTACATTTTAGTGATGGAATTTCAGGCAATGGGAAAAATTTTGTGCCAACTGCTTCCATTAAATCAGTAGTTCCTAAAATCTGGTACACAACGTGACTTTAGGCATTAACATTTTAAAATGTTGATCATTTTACATTTATTTCTTATAGCTACTTTCTGGAGTTGATTTTTAAAAAAATGATGCCAGATTTTTCATTTACTTATGGCATAAAATTTCAAGTTAATTTAAGAACACTTAAGTCAAGAATTTTGCAGGTGGTAGATGCTGTGTGCGTCTATGTAGCATGACAGAAGTTTGAGGTGGTGTGGGAATGACATCCTTAGGTAACCCTGCCTCATATATCCAAGTAGGGCCTTTCTCTGGCCCCGGGAATGGGCAAGGAGGATTTATCATTGCTTCCTTTTGGCTGGGGCCGCTCTCTGGCCAAGGCAAAGTTACTCCCTAGGAAAGTTACCGCTGGCTGTGACAGCAACAGTACACTAGGCAGTATTGTGATAAAGGTGAAAGGTAGCTTAGGTTTGCCATTCTTCTGCCATGAATGCCTATTAAGGATGCTCTTAATTGAATGTCAACAAGTTTATTTCTTTGATTACAAGATTAAATACCACCTGTGTCTGGTCTTCTTCCCTGACAGATGGGGAGGTAAAGGGTGATATTGGGGTACTTGTTAGCCTTTTGGATTGAGGAGTGTATGTGCACTGAGCGGGGGGAGCCTCAGTTTCAGAAAGAGTGATGCTTGGAGGGCAGTTGTCAGAGGACACAACAGAAGCCAAAGGTAAGGCACAGAGCCAGAGCAGGAGGTGGGGGTGGTGGAGGAGAGTGACCTTGGAGAATATTCTCCATCCGAAGTGAAAACGTGAGGCCGCAATGCATTTCAGTGGTAAACTAGAGCAGATTTTATCACATGCTTAAGGGGCATGGTCATCTGCCTGTAGGAAAGAAGCGAGAATCAACAAGGCCTGTGACTATGGATGTGGGAGAGAAGTACAGTTAATTTGGGAGGGATAATAAGAGTTCAAGTGTGGGATGGTGGAAGCATGATGATCTATCCGTGATAGCAAAGAGCTAACTGGAGGGGAGTTGATGTGGATGGAAAGATAAGTCCAATTTTTAACATAGGAAGTTTGAGGTTATTGGGGGCCAGCGCAAGAGGCTAAAACGGTCAACAGCACAAAGCTAAGCGAACGTGCCGGGGCGGGCTCTTAGCCGGCTGGAGACCGTAAGGCAGAGCTGTGGGGTTGACATAGGAGGGAGACAGATGGACAGACTGCATGTAGCTCGGGAGAGAAGCAAAGGCCACAGCCGGTGGAGCTGTCTAGTACGATGCCTTCTTGCACATAACGTCTCATAAATATTTGGTGGAATATTTGTTAAATACCTATGTAGATGTTGGATGTTAGAAATTTAAGAGATGTAGTGAGAATTCGACTTTGGAGGTGTAGCTTGTGGCAAGCGTAACTTTGGAATGTGGTCCTTACATGTGGATTAAAGACCCTTCAAGTTCTTGTAGCAGTCAGCTTAACTGAAAGAGAGCCTGGAGCTTGACTCCCACTCAGAACCTCGTATGGCTCTTATTTAACATACTTTTTATTTGTTTAATTAATTATTTTTTTTTAAACATCCTTATTGGAGTATAATTGCTTTACAATGGTGTGTTAGTTTCTGCTGTATAACAAAGTGAATCAGCTATACGTATACATATATCCCCATATCCCCTCCCTCTTGCGTCTCCCTCCCACCCCTCTAGGTGGTCACAAAGCACCGAGCTGATCTCCCTGTGCTATGAGGCTGCTTCCCACTAGCTATCTATTTTACATTTGGTAGTGTATATATGTCAATGCTACTCTCTCACTTCATCCCAGCTTACCCTTCCCCCTCCCCGTGTCCTCAAGTCCATTCTCTGTGTCTTTATTCCTGTCCTGCCCCTAGGCTCATCAGAACCTTTTTTTTTTTTTAGATTCCATATATATGTGTTAGCATACGGTATTTGTTTTTTTCTTTCTGACTTACTTCACTCTGTAGGACAGACTCTAGGTCCATCCACCTCACTACAAATAACTATTTCGTTTCTTTTTATGGCTGAGTAGTATTCCATTGTATATCTAACACAGACTTTTAAATCGGCATGACTTTCTAGTGCCCTTTTCCACAGTACATTAGAAGTCAGCAGTAGCTGTTTATAGGCCTGAGGTGACAGCTGGCAACCTGGTTTGGAGAGAGGAGACAGGAAACAAAATCAGGTTGCACTTGATGACTACATATTTCTAAGGATGCTGGGCTCTTCCAGAGGTGAGGCAGGTTACCTGGTAAACAGACTCAGCAGGATGGGATGAACAGTGGGCCAGGTCCAGCATGCAAGTCCTCCAGGTAACCCTGCCGGACGGGCCAGCAGAATCTGACAGCGCTGGGGAAGGCCTGGGAGGAACCTGGTCCTGAGGGAATCTAGCCTAGGCAGTAGGTGGCAATGTCTGCAAGCAGATGAAGGCCTCAGGGTTGCTCGGCTATTCATAGGGATTGAGTTGTGGGCAGAATTCCAGTCCCGGATGAATTAAGGCTGATCCCAGAAACCAGTGGAATGGACAAAACAGACTGGGGGAGGGGAAGGGCCACACGGAGGGCAGCTGCTATTTATTTAGCATTGTGTGTGCTGAGCTCTGTGCAGAGCACCTCGAGGATTATCATGCAGTAACTCGGCTGCCCCCAGCCAACAAGGAAATTTCAAAGGTAGTTGAAATGAGGCAGAGCCAGGATTCCATTCCAGTTTGACTGTCTTCATCACTCTTGCTCTTCAGGACGCCCCTGGTGGTCCAGTGGTTAAGACTCTGTGCTTCCACTGCAGGGGTCACGGGTTCGATCCCTGGTTGGGGAACTAAGATGCCACACGCTGCATGGAGCTGCCAAAAATTAAAAAAACAAAAAACAAAAAAAAACACACAAAAAAACTCTAGTTCTTCATCACCAGGTGATAACCGTCTCTTGCTGGAACTGTCCATTGTTGCAGCTTGGGTACAGTTGGTGCCAGCCCTGCAGGCATGTTGCCACGGACCTTGCTGAGCTGTGGATCTCAGCATAATGCTGTTTTCCCCTCCAGGTCTGCTCAGTGCTGGAGCCCAGCTGGGTTGAGACCACCCCCTTCTGGCATCCGTGGTGGTCTCTACCTGGGGGTGTGAGCAGAGCTGCTTTTTCTTTTTAAAGACTGGGGGGCTTTTTTATTTTTTAAATTTTTTATTTATTTTTTGGCTGTGTTGGGTCTTCATTTCTGTGCAAGGGCTTTCTCTAGTTGCGGCATGCGGGTGCCACTCTTCATCGCGGTGCGCGGGCCTCTCACTATCGCGGCCTCTGTTGTTGGGAGCACAGGCTCCAGACGCGCAGGCTCAGTAATTGTGGCTCACGGGCCTAGTTGCTCCGCGGCATGTGTGATCTTCCCAGACCAGGGCTCGAACCTGTGTCCCCTGCATTAGCAGGCAGATTCTCAGCCACTGCACCACCAGGGAAGCCCCAGAGCTGCTTTTGTCTCTGCTTCTTTCACCAAAGACCTCCTCCTCCCCTGATAGAGAGACCCTGCCAAGGGACATATCCCCCTCCACCCAGCTGACCTGCTGCCCCATTCATTCCTTCCCTGAAAGTCATCCAGTTTACTCTGTGATGGTCTTCTGTATAATCTTCCTTCACTGCATTGATCGTTGTTTGTAATGGGGAGATTATCTGACTCTTCTTTCTTTGCCCCGTGGAACTGTACGTGTCCTGAAGGCAGAGCCCGTCTGTTTGCTCACCTTCCTGTCACCAGAGCTGCGCACACTGCCTGGCACGGAGAAAGCATTTAGCACTATTTGGTGAATGAACGCACGAGTGACTGCCTCAAATTAACTTTGATCATCCTTTAGTTGCCAGGTGGTATATTATCACAGCCCTGTCTCCCTAACTGTGTTCAACATGCTTAAGAAACTGAAGACTTGCTAGTAACTTAAATTCTGTTCAGAGGTAAATCAAGCTTTTGTGGGTTCTGATGTAATTTGGGGAGCCTTCTTTAAGAAAAAGAATGCAAATTATAAATACGAAATTGGTTCTAAAGCTATATGTTTATAATGACAAAAAGCACAACTAATTAAAAATATAAACAGCTGACAAATAATATCACAAATGTAAAAATCCAGAAAATAACATTTTAACTAATTTCCCAATACATTTGTGTTATATTTTGTCCTATATATTTTGGCTGCATGTTACTGTATCATCTTTTGTACAAAAGTGATTTTATAATTATATGACTAGAATAGAAAGATAATTTAGTCTTTATTAATATAAACTATTTTGGTCTAAACTATTTAGTCTAAAATTATTAAACTTATTGCATAATGTTCTTGCTATATTGTATAATAACTGTAATTTTTTTAAAGCTAATGAAGGCCACCAGCAGGAGAAAGGTTTGCATTCTTTCTTTACCTTCTCTGAATGCATCATTCTGAATGCAGGGAGTAGTTAGCACAATTGTTTTCGAACTACAGGAAAAGCATGGTCTCTCTTCCCGGAGCATCAGTTTTACTTGTATACTAACAAGTATACACACTTGTTAGTATACACACTGAAACATTTTTATATTAAGAGTTAAAAATATCCTAGACTTGAATGAAAACTACATTAAATTTTAAAGCTCAAACACCAGGCTTCATGAGACTATAATTCTGAGCTAATATCTCAACACTTTTGATTCTATGATAGTCATCTTGGTTTCTGTTATAGTGCTTCCACTTATTTGTAGATCTTTGGTTATTTAATTTAGTGATCTTATTCTTTTACCTCATCACTTAACTGGAATTTAAAACATACTTTTTCTTGAAATACACAGCATGCACAGAAAAATGCACGTATCAGGCATGTGGCTTGCTGAATTTTCATAATGTATACACACCTGTACATCCTGTACACACCAGAACTCAGGTCAGGAGACAGAACATTGCCACTACCCCAGAAGATCTCCTCACATCCCCCTCCAGATACTGTCTCCACTCCTGGCAAGGTAAATACCCCTGAGTTCTAATAGCAGAGCTTAGTTTTGTGTGGTCTTGAACATTATGTAAGTGGAACCATCCAATTTGTACTGTTGTATCTGCCTTGTTTCCCCCAACATTCTGTTTGTAAGATTCATTTATATTTTTGTGCACAGTTGCAGATTCTTCATTCTCATTGCTATTCCCTTGTGTGATACCACAATTCATTTATTCTGTTGATGGGCATGTGGCTATTCCCAGATTTTGGCTATTAGGCATAGTACTACTATGAACGTTGCACTCCATGTCTCTTTGTGAACATATGTATGCATTTCTGTTGAGCATATAACTAAGAATGGAATTGTTGGATTAAAGGGTATGCATGTGACCAACTTTGGTTATTGCCAAATATTTGTTCAAAGTTTTTCAAAGTTACGATTTATACTCGGCAACAGTATTTGAGAGTTCTGATTGTTCCCACTCTTCACTAACACTTGGTGTTTTCTGTCTTCTTAATTTGAGACTTTCTAGAACCTGTGTAGTGTTATCTCATTATGGTTTTAATTTGCATCGCAACTTTAAAAAATTGACAGTTTAGAAAAGATTCTGCTTCACAACTTGTTTTTGATAATGTGTAGATTTTCAGAATTGTCAGGTATGGAAAGACCTCTACCAATCTTCTTTCATGTATAAGCTATAACAATTCAGGGTATTTCCCGTACATAGGTGTCTGGATGAATAATCTGATACATCGACACTGTGGAGTACCATGAAACTTTTAAAAAAAAAAAGGAATGATCTCCATGAACTGATATGGAGTGACTTCTATAATAAGTGGAAAAAGCAAGCTGTAAGATTATAAATAGTATGCTGCCTTTTGTATATATGTATATTTTCAGAATATTTACAGTAAATATTTCTGTATATTTACAGAAATAATTAAAAGAATCAGACACTAAAGAAATCAAACATTCATGACATGAAGTGAGTGGGAAGAGTGGGGAAGGGACAGCCAAGTGAGATTCAAAACTTCCTATAAAGGTAACTACTAGCTGTTAAACTGTGTTAATGTTTTACATATTAAAGCATAAAATAAAATTTACAAGGATGGGTAAAACTAAAATTTAATACAAATAGAAACAAGTGGACCTCTTTATCAAATTAACAAACTACACAGAAAAAGAATTCATTTAATCTTTGAACACACTTTTCAGTCTACAACTCAAGTGGTATATACTCTAAAGAGAAAGACTAGAGGAATATCCGACTTGCTTAGTGAGTTTGTTGATATCGATTTTGATACTCTTTTGGATAGATTCTGAGACTGAGCAATTGAGAGAATAAATTGATGCCGTTAGAGTTCTCCCCATGGAAGAAGGGATATATAAAGGTGGAAGGAGCAGAATAATCTCATGTGGATCCAGTTATCATTATGAACATATTTTAAAAACTCCTGTCTACTGAAAAGTCCTGGAAACAATGACTTCAAGTAGGAATGAGCACATTTAGTGTAAGACCTTGGTTTTTCTAAGTGTTTCCCACTAAAAGGAAGTAGGAGAAATGGCTTACGGAATCAAATAATACCGGTATTGGAGCATGAAAAGAACAAGTTAAGCCTAGGACATCCAAATGTGCCCATAAACGGAAGAAGGTGCTTAATCTATACAGACAGGTGAAAATGATACAAGAACCAGCTTGCAGGGACTCTCATTAGCCAGATTTGGGACAATTTGAACATCAAAAAGGATAGTGGTAATACATTTCCAATGGAGAAATCTGGCAAACACCACTGTAACCAAGTAATCAGACTTAACATCACTAACAACAGACACTCCAGCATTACCTGCCACCTGACATGCGTGTAATTAATGCACAGGAAATGGGAAGCATTTAGTTTCACTTATGCATTCCTTTCGCTAAAAATGTTCAATGTGAATATAATTATGAATATGTAATCAGACAAGTTCATATTGTGGCACATTTTCCAAAACAACTGACTTAGACTCTTAAATGTGAATGTAATGAAAGACAAAAAAGGAGATCTGTTCAAGAAAAAGGGAGACTAAAGAAGTAGCTAAATGCAATTCTTGATAATTGATTGACTCCTCAGTGGTTTGAGGGGGAAAACCTAGTTAAAAATGACACAAATGGGACTGTTTGGGGAAATTAGAATACGAACTATATATTAGATAACATTAATTCAAAGTTTAACTTTTTGTATAGGAGAATACTCCTCTTCTTAGGATATATATTCTGAAGCATTTAGAGGAGAAGTGTTACGATTTTGTAACTTTTAAATGGTTCAACAAAAACCCAAAGAGAATATATACATATCTCAAAATATTACCATATCTGGTTTATTTTAACAATTCATCAAACTGTTCTTTCTGTAAGTTTGAAATTTTGTGAAGTGAAAAGTTGGGGAAAAATTATTGCAGGGCATTTCAAGTGTTAGTGCAGTGACTGACCCTCATATCTCTTTAAATTAATACTCATTTACCAGTTTGTCATTGATGGTTCCATAACAGGAAATCTGTTCGTGTAAGTCACAGTATTAATAAATCAAAAGAATGGTGATAAAGCATTTCATGAAAGTAAACATCCTCTTCAGAGTTAAACACCTTTAAAAGTAGGAATATATAGATGATTCCTTTACATGATAAAATTATATTTCATTCTTAAATGCCAGCATCCTGCTTAAGGAAGCAGCACCTAGAAGCATTCTCATTAAAGACAGGGTCAATAAAAGAATTTCCACTGTCACTATTCATTCTTATAATTGGATGGTAGTAGCTAATACAGTTAGACAAAAGAGAATAAAATTTGGAAAGGAGAGAGACATTTTTCATTGTTTGGAGATATGAATATTTAGCTAGAAAACCTGAGAGAATTAAACCATTACATATAATTAAGATGTCCAGATTAAAAAAAAAATAACAGAATTCTGCTTTCAGCATTATGGAAAACAAAGTATTTGGAAAAATCTTGCCTCCCCTTATGAAATAACTAGATCCTGCCTATGATTGATGCATTCTGGACTTACAGGAAGTGAGGGAAATTTCCAAAGACCTGCTCCCCTTCTGAAAAGGGAGTACCAAACCATGAGGGTGAAAAGTGGAAGCAATGAGCTTTAAGCTCTAAGACAACAGTGTTTAAAGTTAATATCACAAACAAGTTGTGTTGCTTTCAAAAGAAAGCAAAGGGGCTGAATATCAGAAAATCTATAAATGACATTCACTACATTAACAAATGAAAAAACATCATTTGATCATTTTTTTTAAAGTGTTACTTTAGTAATGATTATTGTAGTTAACATTTTTTTTTAAAGATTTATTGATTGATTGATTGATTGATTGCTATGTTGGGTCTTCGTTTCTGTGCTAGGGCTTTCTCTAGTTGTGGCAAGTGGGGGCCACTCTTCATCGCGGTGCGCGGGCCTCTCACCATCGCGGCCTCTCTTGTTGCGGAGCACAGGCTCCAGACGCGCAGGCTCAGCAGTTGTGGCTCACGGGCCTAGTTGCTCCGCGGCATGTGGGATCCTCCCAGACCAGGGCTCGAACCCGTGTCCCCTGCATTAGCAGGCAGATTCCCAACCACTGCGCCACCAGGGAAGCCCCATTTGATCATTTTAATAAAAGCAGAAAAATCATTTGAAAGTCAACCCTCAAATATGGTTTAAAACGCTAAGCAAATTAGAAATTAGGAGTAGGAAGTTTCTTAACCTGATAAATGGTTTATGTACAAATTTTTTTTATGTTAAAAGTATTCCCTTTAAAATCAAGATCAAGACAAATATAATGTTTGAGCATTGCTGGATAAGAAGAGCAAAGGCTAAAGACTAGAAAGGATGAAACCACCAAATGGTACTTTTATTTTTTGCAGATATTATGATTGTCTACCAAAATGGTAGTTTATGTCACATACTATAGAAACCAAACACAAATCATCTCAGAGTGTCACACGGTAGTTACCAGAAGATCAACGTGCAAACATCAATTGGTACGTTTCTATGATACAAGTAAAAAATTGTTAGGAAGCACAGTTTAAAATATCATTATACAAAATTAAAAGGAACCTTAGGAGTACACGTTTTGTTAGATGTAAATCTGGTATGCAGAAATCTATCCAACTCCACTGAAAAACAGCACAAAAGACTCACGAATAAATTTCACAGGTAGGTAGACTGAGAACTGTAAAGTTATTAATTTCCAATCAAAATTGTGCTGGGACAACTGTCAATATGTGGGGGAACCTATGAAATTGGATTGATAGCTCACTTTATATATAAAAATCAATACCAAATGCATTAAGAATTAAATATGAAAGGTAAAATTTTAAATGCTTGGAAGGATATACAG
The DNA here is from genome assembly GCF_965194805.1 of Balaenoptera borealis. Taxonomy (NCBI): domain Eukaryota; kingdom Metazoa; phylum Chordata; class Mammalia; order Artiodactyla; family Balaenopteridae; genus Balaenoptera; species Balaenoptera borealis. The sequence continues at coordinate 111,681,497 of NC_138874.1, forward strand.
GAAAATATATTTCTAATCTTTTTTTTTTGGCAATGTTGCTGTTTTTTTAAAAAATTTATTATTATTATTTTTTGGCTGTGTTGGGTCTTCGTTTCTGTGCGAGGACTTTCTCTAGTTGTGGCGAGTGGGGGCCACTCTACATCGCGATGCGCGGGCCTGTCACTATCGCGGCCTCTCTTGTTGCGGAGCACAGGCTCCAGAGGCGCAGGCTCAGTAGTTGTGGCTCACGGGCCCAGTTGCTCCGCAGCATGTGGGATCTTCCCAGACCAAGGCTCAAACCCGTGTCCCCTGCATTGGCAGGCAGATTCTCAACCACTGCGCCACCAGGGAAGCCCTATTTCTAATCTTGAGATGGGCGATAACCTCTTTCATAAAGAAACCATAGAGCAAGGAAACAACTCAGTCTTGCAGAAATTTCACATTTGCAACCTATCTGATGAAGGATTAGATTCCAGTATATATAAAGAATTTCTACAAATCAATTAAATATAAACAACCCAATGGAAAAATAAGCAATATATAGAGAATGGACACTTTGCAGAAGAGGGAACATGTTTGGCAAATAAAGTCACATGAAGGCACTTAATCTCTTTGGTAAACGGAAATAAAAATTAAGATCACAATGAGATATCATTTTGCATCTGAAGGATTGGCAATAATTAAGTCTGAATGGTGTGTTGGATAGATTAGGGGTCAATAATTTTTATACTTTTAGTGAATGTAAGTTGTTATAAGCACTTTGGGAAACAATTTGGCATTATCATATAAGGTTAAGTACTGTATACTTACAATCAGACTTCACTCTTAGGTCTAGACTCAGAGAAACTCTTGTGTGTAGACATCAGGAGGCCAAAAATGTTCACAGCTGGACTGTATGCAGTAGCAAAACTTGGAAACAATCCCATGTCCATTGTCAGGAGAATGGCTGAATAAATCATGGCATACGCACATAATGGAATATAATACGATAATGTAAAAATGTGGACCACAGGTACTCACAGCTTGATAAATCTTAGTAACAACATTTAATGAACCAGCCAATTGCAGAAGATAATGCAGTTTAATATCATTTTCATAAAGTTAATGTACCAGCAAAACTAAACAAGTAGAGATTCACAATACAATGTTAAACTACTTTTACAAATCATAGGAATAGTGAACAGAAATTGATAGTGTCTTTGGAGGGTTAAGGGCCAGCACATAAGTAGAACAACTGGAATTGGTACTGTTCTAGGTCTTCAGAACAGTACTGGTGGTTGCTTTCCAGTATCTGCTTGATTGTTTTATTATATATATTCCACATACTCTTATGATATCAAATATCAAGATGAAAAAATTACTAAGAAATAATTAGCTTTCATATATACAAACAATAACCAATTAGAAGATATAGGAAGGGCACTTCCTACGTGAAATGATAGGAATAAATCTCATAGGAAATGTGCAAGATCTATGTGAAGACAATTTCGAAAGGCTACTAGAGCCATTAAAAGGAGACTTGAAAATGGAAAGGCATAATTTGTTCTCAGAAAAATTGATTTCATAAAAATGTCAATTCTCCCTGAATCTGTATATTTAACATTTTGTAAGAATTCTGAAGTTTGTTTTCAGTTCAGACAAGGTAATTCAAGAATTCACATGGAAAATGTGTATAGGAACATGCAAGGAAATTATGAAACAAGTCTAGATAGAACCAAATATAAAGCTTTAGTAAACCCATCTGGTATGGGTATAAGAATGGATATAAGGTGCAGAAAAAGACCCCTAATCTTATTAATATTTGATAAAGATAACATTTCAAATCAATGATAAATTCGGGATTGTTCGATACATGATGTTGAAAGGACCAGATAGCCATATTTTAAAAGTTTAATCCATACCTCATTTCTAAATTCCAGAAGGATTAAATATTTAAATGTTAAAAAGTAAATTTTAGAAAAAGAAGAAAACATGAAATCAAAATAACCTTGGAGTGGGAATGATCTTTCTTGTCATGAGACAAAGTGCCATAGAAGATTGATAAAATTTGACTGTATAAAGGTGAAGAAAGTATGAAACAGTAAAAATGTGACAAAGTTGGAAATATTTAGTTCATTTCATGAAGAACTAATTTCCTTAGTATTTAAAGGATTTCTACAACTAATACGACCAGCTATACAATAAAAAGGCAAAAGTTTCAAACAAGCGTTTAATACATTTTCTAAAAGGACATGCAAATAGCTTTTAAACATGAAAAAAAGTTCAGTCTTAGTAAGAGAGGTCAATTAGAATGACAAGGAGTACTCAAATAGGAAAATGAACAACCCAATTAAAAATGGGGGAAGATCTGAATGGACATGTCATCAAAGAAAATATACAGATGGCAAATAAGTGTACGAAAAATGCTCAATGTCATATGTTATTAGGGGCTGCAAATTAAAACAATGAGATACCACTATATACTGTCAGAAGGGTGAAGACCCAAAATGCTGGCGAGGATGTGGAACAGCATCAACTCTCATTCATTGCTGGTGGGAACCCAAAACGCTACAGATGCTTTGGAAGACAGCTTGGTAGTTTCTTACAAAATTAAACCTACTCTTATCCTATGGTCCATGTTTACCCAAAGGAGTTGAAAACTTACATCCACACAAAAACCTGTACACAGATGTTTATAGCAGTTTTTATTCATAATTGTCAAACTTGGAAGCAACCACCAATGTCCTTCAGTAGGTGAATAGGTAAACTGTGGTACATCCAGACAATGGAATATCATTCAGCGCTAAAAAGAAGTGAGCTATCAAGCCCTGAAAAGACTTGGAAGAACCTTAAATGCATATTGCGAAGTGAAAGAAGCCAATCTGAAAAGGCAAAATTAAGGAGACAGTAAGAGGATCAGTGGTTGCCAGAAGGTAGTGGGAAGAGAGGGATGAATAGGTAGAGCACAGAGGGTTTTTAGGGCAGTAAAACTACTTTGTATGATACTATAATGATGGGCACACGTCCTTATACATTTGTCCAAACCCATAGAATGTACAACACCAAGAGCAAACCCTAATATAAACTATGGACTCTGCATGATAGCAATGTGTCAATGCAGGTTCATCAATTGTAACAAATGTACTACTTTGGTAGGGGATGTTGACAGTGGGGGCAGTGAGGGCATATGGAAATTCTCTGTACTGCTCAGTTTTGAAGTGAACCTAAAACTGCTCTTAATAAAAGCATATTAAAATAATGTCACGGAGATACCATTTAAAAATGATCTGGAAGTTTGACAACATGCTCTATTCCTGAGGGTATGGCAGTAGGCATAGATTTTGCTGGGGTGTGGAGGTGGAGTCATATTAATCCAATTTAACCATGTATGTTCTCTGGCTTAACAATTGTCCTTCTATAGGAATTTATCCTCCGGATACATTCTTACATGAATTAAAAGGTATATGTACACATTGTTTATAGTAGGAAAAGATGGAAAACATTCTAAATGCCCTATAAAAGGGAACAGGTTAAATATAGTGCATTCATATAATGGCATACTTTGTAGGTATCAAAAGAAAAAGGAGGATAATTCAGTCTTTGGTTGATTGGGTTTTATTTTTTAATGCTTTAGAAGAGTTTCATCTTTGCAACTCATTATTCGTAATTCCACATACATTTTTAGGATTTTGCTGTCAAATTTGCTGAAACTTCTATCAGGTTTTCTTCCTATTTGACCATTTCACATTTTCTTGGGTCGGGGTCATCATAAATACTCATTAAATAGAGGACACGTTGTTAAACAGTTGGTCACCAATGTCTTCATAATAGTGGCAGTTATGAGTTTCATTTTATCTTTAAGTTGTTATTTTAGGAAACTTCAGCAAAAATTTCAGTATTTTCCCAATGTGTTCCTCTGACTCACTTCCTTCTGTTAACTGGATTATCAAAAAATCCAAGGGTCTATTCATTGTGCTTGAAATTTATCCCTTCCCTTTAATTACTGCTTTCATTGAGATCTGAAAAATCTTCTCTTACAATTTAGTTTTTTTTTGTTTGTTTGTTTTTCATACTGCAGGTTCTTATTAGTCATCAATTTTATATACATTAGTGTATACATGTCATCCCCACCCCACCGCGGTTTTTCCCCCTTGGTGTCCATACGTTTGTTCTCTACATCTGTGTCTCAACTTCTGCCCTGCAAACTGGTTCATCTGTACCATTTTTCTAGCTTCCACATACATGCATTAATATACGATATTTGTTTTTCTCTTTCTGACTTACTTCACTCTGTATGAGTCTCTAGATCCATCCATGTCTCAACAAATGACTCAATTTCGTTCCTTTTTATGGCTGAGTAATATTCCATTGTATATATGTACCACAACTTCTTTATCCATTCGTCTGTCGATGGGCATTTAGGTTGCATCCATGACCTGGCTATGGTAAATAGTGCTGCAATGAACATCGGGGTGCATGTGTCTTTTTGAATTATGGTTTTCTCTGGGTATATGCCCAGTAGTGGGATTGCTGGATCATATGGTAATTCTATTCTTAGTTTTTTAAGGAACCTCCATACGGTTCTCCATAGTGGCTGTATCAATTTACATTCCCACCAAGAGTGCAAGAGGATTCCCTTTCTCCACACCTTCTCCAGCATTTGTTGTTTGTAGATTTTCTGATGATGCCCATTCTAACTGGTGTGAGGTGATACCTCATTGTAGTTTTGATTTGCATTGCTTTGGGTAGTATAGTCATTTTCACAATATTGATTCTTCCAATCCAAGAACATGGTATATCTCTCCATCTGTTGTATCATCTTTAATTTCTTTCATCAGTGTCTTATAGTTTTCTGCATACAGGTCTTTTGTCTCCCTAGGTAGATTTATTCCTAGGTATTTTATTCTTTTTGTTGCAATGGTAAATGGGAGTGTTTCCTTAATTTCTCTTTCAGATTTTTCATCATTAGTGCATAGGAATGCAAGAGATTTCTGTGCATTAATTTTGTATCCTGCAACTTTACCAAATTCATTGATTAGCTCTAGTAGTTTTCTGGTGGCATCTTTAGGATTCTCTATGTATAGTATCATGTCATCTGCAAACAGTGACGGTTTTACTTCTTCTTTTCCAATTTGTATTCCTTTTATTTCTTCTCTGATTGCCATGGCTAGGACTTGCAAAACTATGTTGAATGATAGTGGTGAGAGTGGACATCCTTGTCTCGTTCCTGATCTTAGAGGAAATGCTTTCAGTTTTTCACCATTGAGAATGATGTTTGCTGTGGGTTTGTCATATATGGCCTTTATTATGTTGAGGTAGATTCCCTCTATGCCCACTTTCTGGAGAGTTTTTATCATAAATGGGTGTTGAATTTTGTCAAAAGGTTTTTCTGCATCTATTGAGATGATCATATGGTTTTTCTTCTTCAATTCCTTAATATGGTGTATCACATTGATTGATTGGCATATATTGAAAAATCCTTGCATCCCTGGGATAAATCCCACTTGATCATGGTGTATGATCCTTTTAATGTGTTGTTGGATTCTGTTTGCTAGTATTTTGTTGAGGATTTTTGCATCTGTATTCATCAGTGATATTGGTTTGTAATTTTCTTTTTTTGTAGTCTCTTTGTCTGGTTTTGGTATCAGGGTGATGGTGGCCTCATAAAATGAGTTTGGGAGTGTTCCTTCCTCTGCAATTTTTTGGAAGAGTTTGAGAAGGATGGGTGTTAGCTCTTCTCTTGATAGAATTCACCTGTGAAGCCATCTGGTCCTAGACTTTTGTTTGTTGGCAGATTTTAAATCACAGTTTCAGTTTCATTACTTGTGATTGGTCTGTTCATATTTTCCATTTCTTCCTGGTTCAGTCTTGGAAGGTTATACCTTTCTAAGAATTTGTCCATTTCTTCCAGGTTGTCTATTTTATTGCATAGAGTTGCTTGTAGTAGTCTCTTAGGATGCTTTGTATTTCTGCGGTGTCTCTTATAACTTCTCCTTTTTCATTTCTAATTTTATTGATTTGAGTCCTCTCCTTCTTTTTCTTGATGATTCTGGCTAATGGTTTATCAATTTTGTTTATCTTCTCAAAGAACCAGCTTTTAGTTTTATTGATCTTTGCTATTGTTTTCTTTGTTTCTATTTCATTTATTTCTGCTCTGATCTTTATGATTTCTTTCCTTCTGCTAACTTTGGGTTTTGTTTGTTCTTCTTTCTCTAGTTCCTTTAGGTGTAAGGTTAGATGGTTTCTTGTTTCTTGAGGTAGGCTTGTATAGCTATAAACTTCCCTCTTAGAACTGCTTTTGCTGCATCCCATAGGTTTTGGATCGTCATGTTTTTGTTGTAATTTGTCTCTAGGTATGTTTTGATTTCCTCTTTGATTTCTTCAGTGAGCTGTTGGTTATTTAGTAGTGTATTGTTTAGCCTCTATGTGTTTGTATTTTTTCCAGAAGGGTTGTGGTCGGAAAAGATACTTGATATGATTTCAATTTTCTTAAATTTACCAAGGCTTGATTTGTGACCCAAGATATGATCTATCCTGGAGAATGTTCCATGAGCGCTTGAGAAGAAAGTGTATTCTGTTGTTTTTGGAAGGAATGTCCTATAAATATCAATTCAGTCCATCTTGTTTAATGTATCATTTAAAGCTTGTGTTTCCTTATTTATTTTCATTTTGGATGATCTGTCCATTGATGAAAGAGGGTGTTAAAGTCCCCTACTATGATTGTGTTACTGTTGATTTCCCCTTTTATGGTTGTTAGCATTTGTCTTATGTATTGAGGTGCTCCTATGTTGGGTGCATAAATATTTACAGTTGTTATATCTTCTTCTTGGATTGATCCCTTGATCATTATGTGTAGTGTCCTTCTTTGTCTGTTGTAATAGTCTTTATTTTAAAGCCTATTTTATCTGATATGAGTATTGCTCCTCCAGCTTTCTTTTGATTTGATTTGCATGGAATATCTTTTTCCATCCCCTCACTTTCAGTCTGTATGTGTCCCTAGGTCTGAAGTGGGTCTCTTGTAGACAGCGTATATATGGATCCTGTTTTTGTATCCATTCAGCCAGCCTGTGTCTTTTGGTTGGAGCATTTAATCTATTCACGTTTAAGGTAATTATTGGTATGTGTGTTGCTATGACCATTTTCTTTTTTGTTATTGGTTTGTTTTTGTAAGTTCTTTTCTTCTCTTGTGTTTCCCACTTGGAGAAGTTCCTTTAGTATTTGTTGTAGAGCTGATTTGGTGGTGCTGAATTCTCTTAGCTTTTGCTTGTCTGTAAAGCTTTTGATTTCTCCTTGGAATCTGAATGAGATCCTTGCTGGGTAGAGTAATCTTGGTTGTAGGTTCTTCCCTTTCATCACTTTAAATATGTCATGACACTCCCTTCTGGCTTGTAGAGTTTCTGCTGAGAAATCAGCTGTTAACCTTATGGGAGTTCCCTTGTATATTATTTGTTATTTTTCTCTTGTTGCTTTCAGTAATTTTTCTTTGTCTTTAATTTTTGTCCGTTTGATTACTATGTGTCTCAGCATGTTTCTCCTTGGGTTTATCCTGCCTGGGACTCTCTGCGCTTCCTGGACTTGGGTGGCTATTTCCTTTCCATGTTAGGGAAGTTTTTGACTATAATCTCTTCAAATATTTTATTGGGTCCTATCTCTCTCTCTTCTCCTTCTGGGACCCCTATAACGGGAATGTTGTTGCATTTAACATTGTCCTAGAGGTCCCTTAGGGTGTCTTCATTTCTTTTCATTCTTTTTTCTTTATTCTGTTCCATAGCAGTGAATTCCACCATTCTGTCTTCCAGGTCTCTTATCTGGTTTTTTTGCCTCAGTTATTCTGCTGTTGATTCAGGCTAGTGTGTTTTTCATATCAGTTATTGTATTGTTCATCTCTGTTTGTTTGTTCTTTAATTATTTTAGGTGTTTGTTCTTTAATTCTTCTAGGTCTTTGTTAAACATTTCTTGCATCTTTTCGATCTTTGCCTCCATTCTTTTTCTGAGGTCCTGGATCATCTTCACCATCAGTATTCTGAATTCTTTTTCTGGAAGGTTTCCTATCTCCACTTCATTTAGTTGCTTTCCTTGGGTTTTATCTTTTCCTTCATCTGGTACATAGCCCTCTGCCTTTTCATCTTGTCTATCTTTCTGTGAAAGTGGTTTTTGTTCCACAGGCTGCAGGACTTTAGTTCTTTTTGCTTCTGCTGTCTGCCCTCTGGTGGATGAGACTATCTAAGAGGCTTGTGCAAGTTTCCTGATGTCATGGACTGGTGGTGGGTAGAGCTGGCTGTTGCTCTGGTGGGCAGAGCTCAGTAAAACTTTAATCTGCTTGTCTGTTGATGGGTGGGGCTGGGTTCCCTCCCTGTTGGTTGTTTGGCCTGAGGCGACCCAACACTGGAGCCTACCTGGTCGTTGGTGGGGCTAATGGCAGACTCTGGGAGGGCTCACGCCAAGGAGTACTTCCCAGAATTTCTGCTGACAGTGTCCTTGTCCTCATGGTGAGTCACAGCCACCCCCTGCCTCTGCAGGAGACCCTCCAACAGTAGCAGGTTGGTCTGGTTCAGTCTCCTATGGGGTCACTGCTCTTTCCCTTGGGTCCCAATGTGCACACTACTTTGTGTGTGCTCTGCAAGAGTGGAGTCTCTGTTTCCCCCAGTCCTGTCCAAGTCCTGCAATCAAATCCCACTAGCCTTCAATGTCTGATTCTCTAGAAATTCCTCCTTCCATTGCCGGACCCCCAGGTTGGGAAGCCTGACCTGGGGCTCAGAACGTTCACTCCAGTGGGTGGACTTCTGGGGTATAATTGTCCTCCAATTTGTGAGTTACCCACCCAGCAGTTATGGGAATTGATTTTATTGTGCTTGCGCCCCCCCTACCGTCTCATTGTGGCTCCTCCTTTGTCTTTGGATGTGGGTGTCTTTTTTGGTGAGTTCCAGTGTCTTCCTGTTGATGATTGTTCAGCAGTTAGTTGTTATTCCAGTGCTCTCATAAGAGGGAGTGGAGCACACGTTCTTCTACTCCGCCATCTTGAACCAATCCAGGACCCAACAGTCATTATTAACTTTTTGAATAAACATTTTTGTGCCATATTTGTGTTCAAGTTTTCATTCTCACTCATAGAAAATATGTTTTAGAGTCATTGAAATGTCATTGTACTTTACAGTGTTGTTGTGCTACAAGATTTCACTGCTTTAGAATGGGCAAACGATCTCGCTACCCTTAGACTCTTTAAAAGAAGAAAACAGTTTTGTGTGGATGTTTAAAATACTACATCTAACCTAAGAAAGAAACCCAAGAAAAGAGCGTAAGGAGTTGTAAGATCCTGAGGTAGTCAACAATTTCAGGTATTGGGAGGCAGCTTTTCCTGATGTGATTTAGGGATGAGCAGCATCCAGAATATATTTTAAATACTTACTAATGTTTTTCAAGTGTGCTTGAAACTAACCCCTCTCCTGCCAGTCATATTGTCATTGATGAGTGGCAGGTGTGGAATGTAGGTTGTTGTGTGCAGTTCAGATCTGCATTCATTCTGTTGAAAGGCCAAAGCTGCATTTGAATAATTCTTGCGTGTGCCTTAATTTCAGATGAATTTTGCCGAAAACTTAAAAATTGGTTTTCTGCACAGCAGATTGGTTTCCTGTCTTAGAGTAGCACACATAATGGCATACACAAAGCAGTTCACTATTGTAGAATCTGAAGCAATAGAGTGTTATTTGATGTTGGGTTTGTTTATTTGATTTCTCACTTCATTTAATTCAAGTTTTCCCCTATTTTGATGAATTCTTTATGAGCTGTTTTGGATAAATAAGTCACATTGGTCCTTTTCATTTTGATGGTTTTCCAAGCGCTCATGTAAAAATTGATCAAACCCAGTAGTTTGATTCTCTGAAATTTCTGTTATTTGAAAGCATCAGTTTTCACTGTGATATCTGATGGGTAAACCTTTTTGATTTAAGCATTTAGTATCCTCAACTACTATTTAATACTTCACAATAATGCTGAATGTTCTTTCTTGTCTGTTCTTCAAGGTAACGGTAAAGTACAGTTTAATTCAATTTATGTGTAATCCAAGTAAGCACAGACTCCTTGTGATCTGTGACATCTGATTTTTGAGAGCTGTCAATCAATTTAATTCCACCTGAAAACGTATCTGGTGTAAGTAATACGTCTTATAAAAATATTTAAGAGTATCAGCAAAAAACCCAATATATACATTCATCAAAAAAACCAATATGTACATTCACCAGTTGTGGAAGAGACCAAACAAGATCTGATAACAATCTGTTCATATTTAAATTTGTTTTATAATACCTGTTTGAGAAGCATTTTAACAAATTCTTAATATGTTCCATTTGATTCTCTGTGAATTGGGATAACAATTTTGGTTGGAAAACACCTTCATTCACAGTATGTAACAGACCAGGATGAAAGTTCAGGGTACTTATGGAAGTCAACGAATTCATTAAAATGACACTCTGCAGACAGTAGTAATAGTTTACTCTTTGGAAATTCTGTTTCATCTTTAGGAATACTCCGATTCTCATAATCTTATCACTTCTTTTGTCATTGTTGTTATCAGTACTTTCTTGGCTATCATGATTCTTTTTGAAATACCTAGTTCTGCATACCATTTCAGCCATTAGATTTTAAAATTTTATTGTTAAATAGGTTCTGCCAATCTTCATTTTTTTCTATTTCCTCCTTTAGCTTCTGCTAGAATCCTTGCTTTCCACTGTATTTGAATTTGGGAATGATCAATAATTGTAGAAAAAAGTGGAAAATTTATCTGAAATTAAGGTAAACAAGAGAGCAGTTCAAATGCATTTAAAAATTGCCACTGTGGTAATTGAGCCCCATAATTGTATAATCAAATTATTCTTATACTACAAATATTGAATTATCGATGGGATACATGAAGGAGTTTTTCACTGGAACATTTGTTTCTTCAGGCTACTTGGTTGTATTGGTGGCAATTTCGCATGCCGTTTTATCTGGAACTGTCAGACTTTGTGAGGACAGGATGCATCAGATAAGTTAAGGTGTGCATAAGGAACGCATAAATCATGCAGCCTCGTCTTTAGTTATACTTGCTCTTTGCAATAATACTTAGTGTCCTACAAAGCAAGAATTATGACGAATTTTATTTCCTGTGATTTGCTGCAAAAAAGAAAGTGTGGTGTGTTTATAATGGTATACACTGCTCATTGAATATATTTCTGACAGGTGAAAACTTGTGTTTTAATTAGATATTAATGAGATCCAAATCCTCTGCTTGAGATTTTAAATATTTGATGTTTGGAAGAATTTTCCAGAGACTAGCTACTGAAGCTATATACTTCAGTCTCCTCTGTTGTTCTTATGGCAGTAGGACTTTTCACCCCAAACCCATGTGATGGCGTATGAGCCCAGTTAGATGGTAAGGAGTATCCTTGGAAGTGATTGCCACAGAGGGGGAGGCCAGCAGGACCTCGGTTAGACGTGGGAGTGACTGCAAACTGCACAGCTGTACCTTATCAAACCAAACCAAGTGCATTTCCAGCTCCACGTCCCTTTAGTCCTGCCCCAGGAATACCATTTCCTGCCATACACCAGACACGGGGAGGTGGCTAGAGGGGAAGTTAGAGTGGGAAGGGGGTGCTCTCCTAACAGCCTGGAGTTCAAACATTGCAGATTTTACAAGAAAATTTTTTACCACGTGAACACATTGCTAGGACGCCTCCCCGAGCCTTGCAAGGGGCCTGTGCAAATGAGAGACCCCAAAGATTCAGGCTCTATTAGCTTTATAGTAGATCTCTCTCTGGTCTACTTATTTCGTGGCTTAGGGACCACCCCCCTCTGCCCCACCAAAATACTTAGTAAATATGGGTTCAGCTGGACAATATTTGACTACTGGGCCCACGCAAAGTCCAAGATCCCTCGTGTAAGCATTGTGTGCTCCGCCGCTGTGCTGGGGAAGTGCTTTCCTTCATGCTGCCTCTGTCTCCTGCAGGATTTTGCCCCAGTCTGCTTAAAAGTTTGTGGACAAAGAGCCTTAGCCCAGTCTTGGGGTCTGGGGAGCAAAGCAGAACCATTGTCTGTAACAGGAGAAGCCCCTTTAATGACCAGTTCTGGTGAGGAGCCAGGAACCACACTTTGAGAACCGCTCGGCCCATGGCTGCCAGGGCTCCCTGTGCTGGGTCCGGCCTCTGCCGGGCAGGCTCCTGGTTTGCATCAGCGTCCCTGGCAGAGGTGGAGTCTGAGAGAGAGAGAGAGAGAGAGAGAGAGAGAGAGAGAGAGAGAGAGAGACTGCCGCAGCACTGGCCTGGCCCGGCCTGGTGGCTGGCTAGTGATTTTCAAACTTTGCTCTCTATACCCCTGAAGTAGAAAGGAGCTGCCTCAGGCTGACCTCTGGGGGGGTCTGGGAGATTGTGTGGGCATCTTCAGACACCCCTCCTCCGCCCCTCACTGCCTGCTTTTTCACTACATCAGCTCTTGTTCTGTGCCTTGTGTATTGGACTCTTAAAGGTGAATATGTTTGCAGAATGAGTTCCACTGCAGGCCAAAAAATTATTGCAACAATCTGGTTTCTGGGCTCTGGATAACGAGCAGCTTGTGAAAGTTCTCTGAGATCCAGGTCCCAGGGAGCCTGCAGGGCCAGAATCCCTCTTGGTTGCTAATTTGTATTCTCTTCATTTCACCCGGAGCCACACCCCAGATCCAAAAGAGCTTTGTGGTCTCTGGAGTCGGACAGACGAGGGAAGGTCTCTGTGTCCCAGGCTGTGATGTGGGTAAGGGTTCTGCTTTCCTGCTCCAGTGTCTGTGAACCTGAGATGAGATAGTGGCTCCAAAGCACTTAGATGGCATCTGGCCCAATGTAAGTGCTCAAATAAACATTAGTATTGCCACGATCTTTTGTTACTGTGGTGAAAAGCAGAAAATGATTCTTATTAGAGTCAAGAATTTTAAAATAAAATCATATAAATTTGATATTTCAGAAGAATTTTAATACTTAATCGATTTTTTTTTTCCTGTGCTAGGCAAAGTGGATTTTTAGTTTAAAAAGACAGGGAGGACTTCCCTGGTGGCACAGTGGTTAAGAATCCACCTGCCAAGGCAGGGGACACGGGTTCGAGCCCTGGTCTGGGACGATCCCACATGCCGCGGAGCAACTAAGCCCGTGTGCTACAACTACTGAACCTGTGTTCTAGAGCCAGCGAGCCACAACTACTGAGCCCAAGTGCCACAACTACTGAAGCCTGCACACCTAGAGCCCGTGCTCCGCAACAAGAGAAGCCACCACAATGAGAAGCCCGCGCACCACAATGAAGAGTAGTCCCTGCTCGCCACAACTAGAGAAAGCCCGCACGCGGCAAAGTCCCAACACAGCCAAAAAAAAAACACAAAAAACCACAATGCAAGGGACTTCCAAGGCAGTCGGGTGGTTAGGACTTGGTGCTTCCACTGACTAGGGCTTGGGTTCAATCCCTGGTTGGGGGAAGTAACATCTAGCAAGCCACACAGCATGGCCAAAAAGAAGAAAAAAAGACAGGGAAAGGGAAACTAATTAATAGAGCATTTATTTAACTAAGAGTGAAAGATAGTTTAAAAAGAACAGTTGCCTAGAATGATAACTTCAGCAGAAATCACTGGTATTTTTTTTTGTCAGTTGCTTTGCTTGATGAAGAATTTCTGTGAAACACTTACAATGCTCATTTGATGCGACTATCTTATTTTTAATGACATTTTAATAAAAACCCAGTTATATGCTTCATATCACGTGATTATGTAGCTCCCAAACAAAATCAACTTTCTTCCAAGTCAGAAAAAATATACCACCTACAGCAGTGGAATAATGCCGGGGAGGCAGGGGTGGTGTGGAGGGAATATATCATACTCAAGGAAAATTCAAATAATTAAGGTTTTGAAAGTTTTCTATTCAAATGAACTACAGTCAATTATCCTGATTGTGGCAGAATGCCATCTAAGGCCACATTCTTATTTATTCACATCTTAAAGGTAGAATCAGGAGGAAAATGGAGTTTGATATAAATAACTTTGCTGTATAACAGTTTGGCTACAAGGTATTTGTTCTTACGGAGAATGCAAACACTTTACACAGAATACATAATAGTAGCTCTTAAAGCTTAAACCAGTACTTTCATAGTACTTTTTTTAAGGTAGAAAGGGGCAACAGCCAAGATGAGGATTGAATATACTTGAAGGGGGATTCAAAGTGATGTTTATTGAGGACCTCACTTTAAGAAAAGCAAAAAAAAAATAGTCTTTCTTAAAGATTGTAGAGAAAATATGATTTATTGGAGATATCCCTTGCTTGCATGCTCTAATATGAAGCCTCCATATATAATGCAAGTTATACTAGTATAGAAAATGGAAAGGAACAGTCAGATTTATTATGTATGAGCATGAATAACTTTTCTTTTTATTGCTTTCCCACTTCAGATCAAGTTGGAATTTTTCACTTTTGACCAAAGGCTTTTGTTGGGTTTGCGGAAAATATAGCAGAGGTACAAGAAATGTAATATCTATTGTATATGTTTGTAATGGTGTAAAGTAATTGGAGTAATAATTTAGAAGTTATGGTTAGGAATTTTAAATAAATTTAAAGTGATAGTTTAGTAATTAACTTATAAGAGTTAAATAATTGTGTGATAATCTGTGAGTACATTCATTTAGTGATTTCAGTGACCAAGAAGGGACACACTCAGGCTCCTTAAGAAAATATCTGACAAACTAGAGGGAGATAATTTTCATAAACAATTCAGAGGGAGAAATGAACTACTATAAACTTGTATAAGGGTGGGTCCTGGGTAGTAGCGAACCTACCACAATCTTTCTCTAAATAATGCCATACCATTTTACATTATGCATAAGAATCTTGCAATAGCATACTTCTATCCTCCATATCCTTTGTACTCGTTGTATTTTTCTCCTATATATCCTATTAACCTCCCAATACATTTCTGTAAATTTTACTTTAGGCAGATGGTATATTTTATATTTACCCACACATTTGCCATTTTTAATGTTCTTTATTCCTTTGTGTAGATGCAGATTTTCATCTTGTATGAATTCTCTTCTGCCTGAGAAACTTCCTTTAACATTTTTTATAGTTCAGGTTTGCCGGTGGTGAATTCTCTTAGCTTTCGTTTATCTAAAAAAGCCTTTGTTTTGCTTTTATTTCTTAAAGAGATTGCCACTGGGTAAAGAAATTCAGTACTCCATGCTTTGACGATGTCTCTACACAGTGATCAGCTTATGTATTTCTGAGGAGAGGTCTGCTGTCATTCTTATCTTTAGTTTTCTGTACTTAATTTTTTGTTGACCTATGGCTGCTTTCAAGATTTTTTACTGAATTTCAACAATTAGATTAGAATACTATTTGCCATGGTTTTCTTAAGTGTACTTTGCTTGAAGTTCTTGAAGTTCTGTGGGTTTATACTTGTCATCAAATATGGGAAAATTTGGGAAAAAAAATGGGAAACTTTTGGCTATTTTTTTTTTTTTGCTTAAAACAACACAAACTTACTATAGTCCTGGAGGCTCTGCTCCCCCTGAAGCCTGTAGGGGAAGATCCTCCCTTGTCTCTTCCAGTTTCTGGTGTTCTCCCGGCAATCCTTGATGTTCCTTGGCTTGGAGATACATCACTTCAATCTCTGCCTCTGTTGTCACATGGCATTGTCCTTGTGTCTGTCTGGGTCTCTTCTACTTAGGGCATCAGTCATGCTGGACTTTGGTCCCACTCCACTCTGTTATGACCTCATCTTAACTAATTACATCTGCAATTACCCTATTTGCAAATAAGATCACATTCTGAGGTTCGGGGGATTAGGACTTCAACATACCTTTTTCAGGTATACAGTTCAACTCATAACAGGGAAAGAAGCGAAGATGTAGGTAAAAGAAAGTCCTGAGTTTAGTTTTCTATAAGAAAAGTAGAAAAGCTAAAATTCATAAGCAAAATTAAGTGGCATATGATGGGCAGTCAGTTTTTAGTACTTTACTTTGTATTTCCAGCTTACTTGCTGAAATGTAGGAAATATTTCCACGTTTTTTACTTTATTTTATTAAAAAAAATTTTTTTAGGCTCCTTTATTTAACATCTTTATTGGAGTATAATTGCTTTACAGTGGTGTGTTAGTTTCTGCTTTATAACAAAGTAAATCAGCTATACATATACATATATCCCCATATCTCCTCCCTCTTGCATCTCCCTCCCACCCTCCCTATCCCACCCCCCTGGGCGGTCACAAAGCACCCAGCTGATCTCCCTGTGCTATGCAGCTGCTTCCTACTTGCTATCTATTTTACATTTGGTAGTGTATGTAAGTCCATGCCACTCTCTCACTTCGTCCCAGCTTAGCCTTCCCCCTCCCCGTGTCCTCAAGTCCATTCTCTACATCTGCGTTTTTATTCCTGTCCTGCCCCTATGTTCTTCAGAACCTTTTTTTTTTTTTTTAGATTCCATATATATGTATTAGCATATGGTATTTGTTTTTCTCTTTCTGACTTACTTCACTCTGTATGACAGACTCTAGGTCCATCCACCTCACTAAAAATAACTCAATTTCGTTTCTTTTTATGGCTGAGTAATATTCCATTGTATATATGTGCCACATCTTCTTTATCCATTCATCTGTTGATGGACACTTAGGTTGCTTCCATGTCCTGGCTATTGTAAATAGAGCTGCAATGAACATTTTGGTACATGGCTCTTTTTGAATTATGGTTTTCTCAGGGTATATGCCCAGTAGTGGGATTGCTGGGTCATATGGTGGTTTTATTTTTAGTTTTTTAAGGAACCTCCATACTGTTCTCCACAGTGGCTGTATCAATTTACATTCCCACCAACAGTGCAAGAGGGTTCCCTTTTCTTCACACCCTCTCCAGAATTTATTGTTTGTAGATTTTTGATGATAGCCATTCTGACTGGTGTAAGGTGATACCTTATTGTAGTTTTGATTTGCATTTCTCTAATGATTAGGGATGTTGAGCGTTCTTTCATGTGTTTGTTGGCAATCTGTATCTCTTCTTTGGAGAAATGTCTATTTACGTGTTCTGCCCATTTTTGGATTGGTTTTTTTGTTTTTTTGATATTGAACTGCATGAGCTGCTTGTAAATTTTGGAGATTAATCCTTTGTCAGTTGCTTCATTTGCAAACATTTTCTCCCATTCTGAGGGTTGTCTTTTCGTCTTGTTTATGGTTTCCTTTGCTGTGCAAAGCTTTTAAGTTTCATTAGGTTCCATTTGTTTATTTTTGTTTTTATTTCCATTTCTCTAGGAGCTGGGTCACAAAGGGTCTTGCTGTGATTTATGTCATAGTGTTCTGCCTATGTTTTCCTTTAAGAGTTTTATAGTGTCTGGCCTTACATTTAGGTCTTTAATCCATTTTGAGTTTATTTTTGTGTATGGTGTTAGGGAGTGTTCTAATATCATTCTTTTACATGTAGCTGTCCAGTTTTCCCAGCACCACTTATTGAAGAGACTGTCTTTTCTCCATTGTATATCCTTGCTTCCTTTGTCATAGATTAGTTGACCATAGGTGCGTGGATTTGCCTCTGGGCTTTCTATCCTGTTCCATTGGTCGATATTTCTGGTTTTGTGCCAGTACCATACTGTCTTGATTACTGTAGCTTTGTAGTATAGTCTGAAGTCAGGGAGCCTTATTCCTCCAGCTCCGTTTTTCTTTCTCAAGATTGCTTTGGCTATTCAGGGTCTTTTGTGTTTCCATACAAATTGTGAAATTTTTTGTTCTAGTTCTGTGAAAAATGCTATTGGTAGTTTGATAGGGATTGCATTGAATCTGTAGATTGCTTTGGGTAGTATAGTCATTTTCACAGTGTTGATTTTTGCAATCCAAGGACATGGTATATCTCTCCATCTGTTTGTATCATCTTTAATTTCTTTCATCAGTGTCTTATAGTTTTCTGCATACAGGTGTTTTGTCTCCTTAGATAGGTTTATTCCTAGGTATTTTATTCTTTTTGTTGCAGTGGTAAATGGGAGTGTTTCCTTAATTTCTCTTTCAGATTTTTCATCATTAGTGTATAGGAATGCAAGAGATTTCTGTGCATTAATTTTGTATCTTGCTACTTTACCAAATTCATTGATTAGCTCTAGTAGTTTTCTGGTAGAGTCTTTAGGATTCTCTGTGTATAGTATCATGTCATCTGCAAACAGTCGCAGGTTTACTTCTTCTTTTCCAATTTGGATTCCTTTTATTTTTCTTCTCTGATTGCTGTGGCTAAAACTTCCAAAACTATGTTGAATAATAGTGGTGAGAGTGGACAACCTTGTCTTGTTCCTGATCTTAGGGGAAATGGTTTCAGTTTTTCACCATTGAGAACGATGTTGGTTGTGGGTTTGTCATATATGGCCTTTATTGTGTTGCGGTAAGTTCCCTCTATGCCTACTTTCTGGAGGGTTTTTTATCATCAATGTGTGTTGAATTTTATCGAAAGCTTTTTCTGCATCTATTGAGATGATCATATGGTTTTTATCCTTCAATTTGTTAATATAGCGTATCACATTGATTGATTTGTATATATTGAAGAATCCTTGCATTCCTGGGATAAACCCACCTTGATCATGGTGTATGATCCTTTTAATGTGCTGTTGAATTCTGTTTACCAGTATTTTGTTGAGGATTTTTGCATCTATGTTCATCAGTGATATTGGCCTGTAGTTTTCTTTCTTTGAGAACATCTTTGTCTGGTTTTGGTATCAGGGTGATGGTGGTCTCGTAGAATGAGTTTGGGAGTGTTCCTCCTTCTGCTATATTTTGGAAGAGTTTGAGAAGGATAGGTGTTAGCTCTTCTCTAAATGTTTGACAGAATTCGCCTGTGAAGGCTTCTGGTCCTGGGCTTTTGTTTGTTGGAAGATTTTTAATCAGAGTTTCAATTTCAGTGCTTGTGATTGGTCTGTTTATATTTTCTATTTCTTCCTGGTTCAGTCTTAGAAGGTTGTGCTTTTCTAAGAATTTGTCCATTTCTTCCAGGTTGTCCATTTTATTGGCATATAGTTTCTTGTAGTAATCTCTCATGGTCCTTTGTATTTCTGCAGTGTCAGTGGTTACTTCTCCTTTTTCATTTCTAATTCTATTGATTTGAGTCTTCTCCCTTTTTTTATTGATGAGTCTGGCTAATGGTTTATCAGTTTTGTTTATCTTCTAAAAGAACCAGCTTTTAATTTTACTGATCTTTGCTATTATTTCCTTCACTTCTTTTTCATTTATTTCTGATCTGATCTTTATGATTCCTTTCCTTCTGCTAACTTTGGGGTTTTTTTTGTTCTTTCTCTAATTGCTTTAGGTGTAAGGTTAGGTTGTTTATTTGAGATGTTTCCTGTTTCTTGAGGTAGGGTTATACAACTTATTATACAACTTCTAAGAGGGATTATAAACTTCCCTCTTAGAACTGCTTTTGCTGCATCCCATAGGTTTTGGTTCGTGTTTTCATTGTCATTTGTTTCTAGGTTTTTTTTTTTTTTTAATTTATTTATTTATGGCTGTGTTGGGTCTTTGTTTCTGTGTGAGGGCTCTCCCTAGTTGTGGCAAGCGGGGGCCACTCTTCATCGCAGTGCACAGGCCTCTCACTATTGCGGCCTCTCCTATTGCAGAGAACAGGCTCCAGATGCGCAGGCTCAGTAATTATGGCTCACGGGCCCAGTTGCTCCATGGCATGTGGGATCTTCCCAGACCAGGGCTCGAACCCGTGTCCCCTGCATTGGCAGGCAGACTCTCAACCACTGTGCCACCAGGGAAGCCCTCTAGGTATTTTTTGATTTCCTCTTTGATTTCTTCAGTGATCTCTTGGTTATTTAGTAGCATACTGTTTAGCCTCCATGTGTTTTGTATTTTTTTCAGATATTTTCCTGTAATTGATATCTATTCTCATAGTGTTGTGGTTGGAAAAGATACTTGATACGATTTCAATATTCTGAAATTTACCAAGGCTTGATTTGTGACCCAAGATATGATCTATCCTGGAGAATGTTCCATGAGCACTTGAGAAGAATATGTATTCTGTTGTTTTTGGATGGAATGTCCTATAAATATCAATTCAGTCCATCTTGTTTAATGTATCATTTAAAGCTTGTGTTTCCTTATTTATTTTCATTTTGGATGATCTGTCCATTGGTGAAAGTGAGGTGTTAAAGTCCCCTACTATGATTGTGTAACTGTCGATTTCCCCTTTTATTGCTGTTAGCATTTGACTTATGTATTGAGGTGCTCCTATGTTGGGTGCATAAATATTTACAGTTGTTATATCTTCTTCTTGGATTGATCCCTTGATCTTTATGTGTAGTGTCCTTCTTTGTCTGTTGTAATAGTCTTTATTTTGAAGCCTATTTTGTCTGATATGATAATTGCTCCTCCAGCTTTCTTTTGATTTCCATTTGCATGGAATATCTTTTTCCATCCCCTCACTTTCAGTCTGTATGTGTCCCTAGGTCTGAAGTGGGTCTCTTGTAGACAGCACATATATGGGTCTTGTTTTTGTATCCATTCATCCAGCCTGTGTCTTTTGGTTGGAGCATTTAATCCATTTACATTTAAGGTAATTATTGATATGTATATTCCTATGACCATTTTCTTAATTGTTTTGGGCTTGTTATTGTAGGTCTCTTTCTTCTCTTGTGTTTCCTGCCTAGAGAAGTTCCTTTAGCATTTGTTGTAAAGCTGGTTTGGTGGTGCTGAATTCTCTTAGCTTTTGCTTGTCTGTAAAAGTTTTAATTTCTCCGTGGAATCTGAATGAGATCCTTGCTGGGTAGAGTAATCTTGGTTGTAGCTTTTTCCCTTTCATCACTTTAAATATGTCCTGCCACTCCCTTCTGGCTTGCAGAGTTTCTGCTGAAAGATCAGCTGTTAACCTTTTGGGGATTCCCTTGTATGTTATTTGTTGTTTTTCCCTTGCTGCTTTTAATATTTGTTCTTTGTATTTAATTCTTGATAGTTTGATCAATATGTGTCTTGGCGTATTTCTCCTTGGATTTATCCTATATGGGACTCTATGTGCTTCCTGGACTTGATTAACTATTTCCTTTCCCATATTGGGGATGTTTTCAACTGTAATCTCTTCACATATTTTCTCAGTCCCTTTCTTTTTCTCTTCTTCTTCTGGGACCCCTATAATTCGAATGTTGGTGTGTTTAATGCTGTCCCAGAGGTCTCTGAGACTGTCCTCAATTCTTTTCATTCTTTTTTCTTTATTCTGCTCTGCAGTAGTTATTTCCACTATTTTATCTTCCAGGTCTCTTAACCGTTCTTCTGCCTCAGTTATTCTGCTATTGATTCCTTCTAGAGAATTTTAATTTCATTTATTATGTTGGTCATCATTGTTTGTTTGCTCTTTAGTTCTTCTAGGTCCTTGTTAAACGTTTCTTGTATTTTCTCCATTCTTTTTCCAAGATTTTGGGTCATCTTTACTATCATTACTCTGATTTCTTTTTCAGGTAGACTGCCTATTTCCTCTTCATTTGTTTGGTCTGGTGGGTTTTTACATTGCTCCTTCATCTGCTGTGTGTTTCTCTGTCTTCTCATTTTACTTAACTTATTGTGTTTGGGGTCTTCTTTTCACTGGCTGTAGGTTCTTAGTTCCCATTGTTTTTAGTGTCTGCCCCCAGTGGCTTTGGTTGGTTCATTGGGTTGTGTAGGCTTCCTGGTGGAGGGGACTAGTGCCTGTGTTCTGGTGGATGAGGCTGGATCTTGTCTTTTTGGTGGGCAGAACCGCATCCGGTGGTGTGTTTTGGGGTATCTGTGACCTTAGTATGATTTTCAGCGGCCTCTCTGCTAATCGGTGGAGTTGTGTTCTTGTCATGCTAGTTGTTTGGCATAGAGTGTCCAGCACTGGAGCTTGCTTATTGTTGAGTGGAGCTGGGTCTTAGCATTGAGATGGAGATCTTTGGGAGAGCTTTCGCTGTTTGATATTACGTGGAGGTGGGAGGTCTCTGGTGGACCAGTGTCCTGAACTCAGCTCTCCCACCTCAGAGGCTCAGGTCTGACACCCGGTCGGAGCACCAAGACACTGTCCGCCACACAGCTGCTATTAGAAGTGCCAGAAGGCTCCTAACCGTGGTCTCAGACATGGAGTGTCAGCTTACTGCCATGCTCTGCGCCTTTGTAGGAGCCGCGACCCCTGTCTGGCTGCGGGCTCTTCCGGCTCCACACCCACCCTCCTTTCTCCAGGTGCTGGAGGCAGCGCCCTGGGCCTTGTATGCCTTTTACATGCGGTAAATGGAGGCTCGGAGTGCAGGTCAGCTGAGGTCACGCCCCGACCCAGGGCCAAACGAATGGGGAGTCCACTAAGCTTGAAGGTCCTGCCCAGTTCACAGGGTCGGCTGGCTACAGTGAGCTGGAAGCTGGTGAGTTCCACATGTTTTCTTTTCACCAGCTGCTGTGATAATGACACTCTTCCTCTGTATGCATATTTCTATTGCATTTCTATGGATTTAATAATAATAAACATTACCTATAATGGAGACAAGAGTGATAAGGAGTTTCCTACACAAAGTTGTTATGATAATCTCACCTTGGGAAAAGAAGAAATAAAAGATTAGATGAATATGTTTTGTTTTAGAACGTTATGTTGAACACATCAATTGAAATCTGTGCTGCTACTGCTCAGCATGACCTGGCCATGAAGATGCACAAGCAAGATTTGAACATTTGAGCCAAAAATGACCCTCAGATCTCTGAGTAGGTCTTAAAAGTATGGCTGTTATTTCCTTAAATAATTTTCTGTCTCCTTTTTCTCCTCCTTCTTGAACTACAATTACATGTATGTTGAACTGCTTGATGTTCTTTCAGGTCAGTGATGCTGTTCTCATCTTTTCTCTCACGATCCTTCATTTTATCAATTTTGTGTTGCTATGTCTTCTAGTTTGTTGGTATATTTTCTGCTGTGTATAATCTGCTGTTAAATCTATTCAGTTTTTCATTTCAGATTGTATCTTTCATTTCAAGAAATTCCAATTTGGTATTTTTATGTCTTCTGTCCTCATCACGTTCATGTTTTTCTTTATCTTCTTGAATAATAGTTATATTAGGTAATGTACTTGTTTATGAATTCTGGCTATGTTATTTCTGGGTTCATTCCTATTGTTTTCATGACAGGTCATATTTTCTGCCTTTTGCATATTGGTGATGTCTTTCCTAGAATAAAGATTTTTTTTTATTACAGTTTAAATTTACAAAAAAATTACAAAAATAGTACACGATTCCCACATAATCCACACCCAGTTTCCCCTATTGTTAACATCTTACATGTATATGGTACATTTTTACAAATAATGAGCCAATATTGATAATTATTATTAACTAAAGTCCACACTTTATTCAGATTTCCTTAGTTTTTACCAAATGCCTTTCTTCTAGTCCATGATCCCATCCAGAATACATTACATTTAGTTTTTGTGTCTCCTTAAGTTCCTCTTGGCTGTGACAGTTTCTCAGACTTTTTCTTGTTTTTGATGACCTTGGCAGTTTTGAGGAGTGCTGGTCAAGCGTTTTGTAGAATGCCTTTCGATTGGGATTTATCTGATGTTTTTCTCATGGTTAGATTTAGTTGATGGGTTTTGGGGCGGTAAACCAGAGGCGAAAATGCCATTTTCATTACATTGAATTAAGGATACACACTGTCAGCATGACTTAGCACTATTCATGCATACATTTTAATCCACCTCGTCTGAGGTCCTGCTTGTCAGGTTTCTCTGGTTAATGGTAAACTTACTCTCTTTTTTCCCTACTTTCCCTACTGAACTCTACATGCAGCCCACACTGAGGGAGAGGAGTTATGTTCTATTTCCTTGAGGGCAGAGTATCTCCATAAATTATTTGGAGTTCTCCTGCATAGATTTGCCTCTTCTCCCACATTTATTTATTCATTCCTTTATTTATATTAATGTGGACCCATGGATATAAATTTTATACTTTAAGTTATAGTCCAATACTCAATCTATTTTGTCACTCAGATGTTCCAGCTTTGGCCATTGGGAGGTTTTTTGTTTTTTGTTTTTTTTCCTAGTTGCTCCTATGTCTCTTTGGCATACCTTTTGGCCATGGTGTTTCTTTGTTTTTGTTTTTGTTTTTCCCAGCATTAACTCACTTTCTGGCACTCTAAGATGCTTTAGACTCATCTCATCCTCCATGTTTCCTGCCCCATTTCTAGAATCAGCCCTTTCTCCAAGGAGTCCTCGTTTCCTTAATTGAAGAATGGTGTTAGAAACCAAGATCTCTGTGCTAGATGAGCTTGTTGCTATTGGCATGTCTCTGCTTTTAGACCCTCTCATCTGACAAAGCAAGGAACTATATGAGTGTACATGCATACACCTAATATTTGTGTATGTAAGTTAAGTTAAACATGTGTTCATACTGATGTCTCCAGCTGTATTCACTAACATATGGATCATTCTAACCTCCTCTCCCTGCTTATCTGTAAACGCCCACTCCAACAGAGAGAAATCTGGCTCCCACCATCTGCCATCCATTTACTTAACTATCTACATCTTATATGCATGCACATCAATATCAGAATGGTTAACCTGTACCCGTGTGAGAAAAAATGTTATCAACTAGCGTATAGTGCTTGTGTACAGTTTCTTTGGCCTTTAGTTTTAGAGACTCTGCTTGTTTCCAAAGTTACTTAGGGCAGAACCCTTTCCCCTACCTTAATTAGGTAGTTTCACACATTTGTAATAGAGTTAGATTGTTTTGTCACATTCTGTTTTCCACCTTGAGATTCTGCAACCACCTGAATGATTTTTTTAAATTTGCATACATTAAGCTTCACTCTTTGTGCTGTAAGGTTCTATGGTTTTTGACAAATACATAGTGTCATGTGTCCACCTTTACGGTATCATGATAGTTTCACTGCCATAAACAATGCCCCTATGTTTCACCTATTCATCCCTCCTTCCCTCTCCTGAAACCTCTGGCAGCTATCTTTTTACTGTCTCCATAGTTTTGCTTTTTCGAGAACATCATAAATGGCATGATACAGATGTATCTTTGTCAGACTGGTTTCTTTCATTTAGTAATATGCCCTTAAGACTCTTCCATGTTTTTTTCACAGCTTGATAATTCATTTCTTTTCATTGCTGAATAACATTCCATTATAGGGATGTACCACAGTTTGTTTATCCGTCAAAGGCCCTATTGTTTCTAGTTTTTGGCCATTATGAACAAAGCTGTTGTAAACATTATCATGCAAGTTTTGGGTAAACATAAGTTTTCAAGTCAACTGGGTAATTACCTAGGTGCATGATTGCTGAATCATATGGCAAGACTATGTTTAACTTTGAAAAAAAACTGCCAAACTGTCTTCCAAAGTGGCTGTACCATTTTGCATTTCCACCAGCAGTGAATGAGAGTTCCTATTGCTCTGCATCTTTGCTAGCTTTTGGTGTTGTCAGGCTTTTGGATTTCAGCCATTCTGACATATAGTGTATAGTAGTGTCACGTTGTTTCAATTTGCAATTTCCTAATGATGTATGATGTTGAGCATCTTTTCATGTATTGTATGTCTTTTGCCATCTGTATTGTATGTCTTCTTTGGTCAGGTATCTGTTCAGCTCTTTTGCCAGTTCCTTAATTGGGTTGTTTTCCTATTGTTGGGTTTTAAGAATTCTTTTTGTATTTTGGGTACGAGTTCTTCATCCATCATATGTTTTACAAATATTTGCAAAATGCTTTCATTTTTTATTGGTAAGTGTGTTTATTCTTGTTCCTGAAGGGAATTTTTACTGACTATATGGTTCTAGGCTAACAGCTAGTTTTTCTTTTCTCTCTGAAAATATTACTGTATTGTTTTCTGGCTTCCATTGTTGTCCTTGAGAATTCTGCTGTCATCCTGATGTTCCTTTTTAAGGGGATGTGTGTTTTTTCTCTAGTTGCTTTTGGGGTCTCATCATTGCCTTTGATGTTCTGTTGTTTCATTTTTGTGTCTAGGCATGTTTTTTCCTATTGATCCTGCTTGGGATGTGTTTTGCTTCCTAAAGTTGTAAATTCATATTTTTAATTAGTTATGGTACATTTTCAATGATTATCCTTTAAATGTTGCCGCTCCTCCATTTTCTTTATTCTTCCTTTCTGGCACTTTGATTAAATATATGTTAGATCTTCTCATTCTATTTTTTTTTTAACCTCTGTTTTATACATTCAGTCTTTGCTTTATTCTGGGTAAACTGGGTAAGTTCTCCAGATATATAATTATCTTTTCATTTCTGCTTACTTTGCCATTTAACCCACCTACTTAGTTTTGTACTTCAACAATTACATTTTCACTTCTAGAATTTCCATTTGCTTTTTTCCTCAGATATTTTTGGTTATTCCTAATAGTTTTTTGTTATATATTCAACTTTGGAAATAATTCTTTTATTTCTTTAAAACTTTTGTACCTGGCTCTTAGATATTCTGAATGTGACAATTTCAACCTCTTCAGTTCTTGGAGGGTGTTTTTAAGTGGGCTCTGGATTGGTTATTTTTTCCTAGGAAAAGTGCACTGGAGGGCAAATTCACCATCTCCAGGAATCAGCTAGGCCTGGGATGGGCGGTCTCCCCAGGGTCAGTAAGGCCCCAGATGTCTGAACGACAGAATAAAAAGACATGTTTACTACAAGGGCCTATGTCTCTGACTCTGTGCGCCTGCTTGCCTTCCTTTGTGTTTGGTGATCTTTGACCTTAAAATGTGTGGCTAAGCTGGGGACTCTTTCCTTAGGAGATCATTTGCTTCTGCCCTGGAAGCAGCCGAGGGGCTTGTGGGAACTGTGACCTCTTTGGAGCCCCTGGAGACTCGTTCAGAACAGGAGCCTCTGGCTCAGCTGTTGCTGCGTGCTGCTTTCCAAGTTCAATATCCTGGCAGCATGGTCGCTGTATTACTCTGACCTCATGGTAACCTCATGCCCTGCTGCCTACAGGCCAGGCCAGCTCTGGTTCTCTGTCCCTCTGACTCCCTGCTTCTCTGGTCCTGGTTCTCTGCCTCTCTAGGTTCCTTTGTTCCTGTTTTCTGGGTGTCCCTATACAAGCAGACCTCAGCGATATTGTGGGTTCAGATCCAGACCACTGCAGTAAGGCGAATATCACAAAGTGCATTACTCAAATGTTTCGGTTTCCCCATGCATATGAACGTTACGCTTAGAATATACTGTTGTCTATTAAGTGTGCAATAGAGTTATGTCTGAAAAAAACAATGTACATACCTTAATTAAAAAATACTGTATTGCTAAAAAATGCTGTCATCCGAGCCTTCAGTGAGTTGTTGTAACATCAAAGATCACTGATCACAGATCACCATAATGAATATATTGATAATATAGAACAGGTTTGAAATATTGGGAGAATTACCAAAATGTGACACAGAGACATGAATGAATAAATGCTGTTGAAACAATGGCACAGATAGGCTTGCGCAGTGCAGGGGTGCCACAAACTTTCAATTTATAATTATTTTTTAAAGCCAAATCTGTGAAGCACAATAAAGCCAAGTGCAGTTGAAAGGAGAAGCAGTATGCCTGTCCTGGCTTCGGGAGGTCGAGGCACAGATTTCTGTTCCCTCTGGTTCCTGAATGATCTGAACCCTGCTCATATTTTAAAATTTTTTATGGAGTGGGGAGTTGGGGGAAGAGGTGAGCTGTCTCTGGGTAATTCTACCTTTTGTGAGACCAGCAATGTCTCAAAAGATGTGTCCCATCCCAGGTCTAACTGTTGCGGAGCTGAGGGTCCTTCAAGAGTCTGCTAGTTTTTGATGCCTGAATCTGATCACTTTTCATTACCTGTCCTGCTACCTCCAGAGCCCTAACCGACCACCATGATCTTTCCACCTGAATTACTGCAGTTGCCTCCTGGCTGGTCTCCCTGCTCCAGCCCTTACCCCGCTTTGGTCTATTTCCAATATGGTACCCAGAGGGATCCTGTTAAAACCTAAATTGGATCATTTCTCTACTCAGAATCTTCAAATTGCTTTCCATCTCATCAGAACAAAAGTCAAATATTTTACAGAGACCAAAAGGCCTCAGATAGCACTCTCCCACGCTCTCTCCCCTGGCCCTCTTCTCCCAACTTCTCTCCCTCATCCCCTACTATTGCTGCTTATGGTCCTATGATACCCTGTCCTCCTTGCAGTGCAAGGACCATGCTGGACTTGCTCCTGCCACAAGGGCTTTGCACTGGCCGTGCCTGCTGCCCAGGGTGCCCTTCCTCCAGATATTTGCGTGCTTTGTGCTCTCAACTCCATGAGCCTTCAACTCAGAAGTCATGTCTTCAGTGGAGCTTTCCTCTGCCGCCCCAATCTAAAACTGCAACTGACTCCAAACTCCCTATTCCCATTCTCTGCTTTATTTTTTTCCTTAGCACTTAAGTATCATCTTATTGATACATACTATATATTTTCTCTTTTAAAAATCAACTTTGAGATATTATATAATTTACATATAATAAGGTGTAGCCATTTTAAGCATACAGTTAGATGACTTTTGCCAAATGTATTCACCTGTGTAACCACCATTGCAGTCGAGAGAGGGCATTTCTATCAACAACAACAACAAAAAAATCCCCTTAGGTCCCCTTACTACCTTCAGTCACAGCTCAAGGCTACCACTGACCCGATGACTGTCCCTATCAATGTTTGCCTTTTTTAGAACTTCATATACATGGAGTCAGTCTGTCTGAACTCGGATGTCTGGCTTCTTTTACTCAGCATCATGTTTTTGAGCTTCATCTATGTTATGGCTCGTATCAATAGTGCAGTAACTAGTCATTAATTATTATGCATTAACTCATCATTCTTTTTTTTTTTTGACTGATCTGATTTCCTTTATTTATAACAATGTTAGATGCAATTTTCTTTTTTTTTTCTTTCACACACACACACTGTATTTTATTTTTACTGACACCAAGCATTGTAAATGG
The DNA here is from genome assembly GCF_965194805.1 of Balaenoptera borealis. Classification (NCBI taxonomy): domain Eukaryota; kingdom Metazoa; phylum Chordata; class Mammalia; order Artiodactyla; family Balaenopteridae; genus Balaenoptera; species Balaenoptera borealis. The sequence goes on from NC_138874.1 coordinate 111,710,347, forward strand.
ATGACCACAACAAAAGCAACAATGATTGCAATTACCAAACACAAAACACACTCATACTATGTCATAATATTGACATTCAGTCCAGTAATCCTCCACTGTAACAGCTCCTTTACTTTGCAGTGAAAATTGATTTGTATATTCTTTGCCTCTGAGTCCTTGTGGGATATATATATTTTTTAATTCAAACAAAGTCACAAAAATTATAATCATCCTCATCAGTTCACTCAGTCCCATATAATTAATTTCTTATTTCATCTTGATCTTTTGTTAGCACTTTTATGAGTTCATCAGTTTTTCATTAGAGTTCTGAAAATGCTTATTCATTCAGTTCAGCAGTACAGTCAGTTACCAGAAACCTGTACTTGTCAGAGTCTTTTCCATGAATACCTTGAAGATGAAACCCTTTTATATGAAGATATTTGCAAAAGCATCAGAGTACACCCAGAACTGTCTGGAAATGACAAAAGACTTAGAAATGACCATGGTTAAAGATTTGATGAAAGTTCATAATAATGCAATTGACAAGGAAATTTAGTTATTTCTGAGATATATATTTTAAAGTAATAACTAGGATTATGACTTATAACATTATACCAGAACATATAAGATTTTTAGAAATTTCATGTACTGTCTGAAACCTTTATATTAACATATTTTCATACAAATAACCCAATGAAACTTTAGTATTAGTTGTTTTGTTTGTTTGGTTTTTTATACTGCATGTTGTTATTAGTCATCAGTTTTATACACATCAGTGTATACATGTCAATCCCAATCGCCCAATTCAGCACACCACCATCCCCAATCCACCGCAGTTTTCCCCTCTTGGTGTCCATATGTCTGTTCTCTACATCTGTGTCTCAACTTCTGCCCTGCAAACCGGCTCACCTGTACCATTTTTCTAGGTTCCACATACATGCGTTAATATACGATATTTGTTTTTCTCTTTCTGACTTACTTCACTCTGTATGACAGTCTCTAGATCCATCCACGTCTCCACAAATGACTCAATTTTGTTCCTTTTTATGGCTGAGTAATATTCCATTGTATATATGTACCACAACTTCTTTATCCATTCGTCTGTTGATGGGCATTTAGGTTGCTTCCATGACCTGGCTATTGTAAATAGTGCTGCAATGAACATTCGGGTGCATGTGTCTTTTTGAATTATGGTTTTCTCTGGGTATACGCCCAGTAGTGGGATTGCTGGATCATATGGTAAATCTATTTTTAGTTTTTTAAGGAGCCTCCATACTGTTCTCCATAGTGGCTGTATCAATTTACATTCCCACCAACAGTGCAAGAGGATTCCCTTTTCTCCACACCCTCTCCAGCATTTGTTGTTTGTAGATTTTCTGATGATGCCCATTCTAACTGGTGTGAGGTGATACCTCATTGTAGTTTTGATTTGCATTTCTCTAATAATTAGTGATGTTGAGCATCTTTTCATGTGCTTCTTGGCCATCTGTATATCTTCTTTGGAGAAATGTCTATTTAAGTCTTCTGCCCATTTTTGGATTGGGTTGTTTGTTTCTTTAATATTGAGCTGAATGAGCTGTTTATATATTTTGGAGATTAATCCTTTGTCCATTGATTCGTTTGCAAATATTTTCTCCCATTCTGAGGGTTGTCTTTTCATCTTGTTTATGGTTTTCTTTGCTGTGCAAAAGCTTTGAAGTTTCATTAGGTCCGATTTGTTTATTTTGGTTTTTATTTCCCTTACTCTAGGAGGTGGATCAAAACAGATCTTGCTGTGATTGATGTCAAAGAGTGTTCTTCCTATGTTTTCCTCTAAGAGTTTTATAGTGTCCGGTCTTATATTTAGGTCTCGAATCCATTTTGAGTTTATTTTTGTGTATTGTGTTAGAGAGTGTTCTAATTTCATTCTTTTACATGTAGCTGTCCAGTATTCCCAGCACCACTTATTGAAGAGACTGTCTTTTCTCTATTGTATATCCTTGCCTCCTTTGTCATATATTAGTTGACCATAGGTGTGTGGGTTTATCTCTGGGCTTTCTATCTCATTCCATTGATCTATGTTTGTGTTTTTGTGCCAGTACCATATTGTCTTGATTACTGTAGCTTTGTAGTATAGCCTGAAGTCAGGGAGCCTGATTCCTCCAGCTCCGTTTTTTTCCCTCAAGACTGCTTTGGCTATTCGGGGTCTTTTGTGTCTCCATACAGATTTTAAGATGATTTGTTCTAGCTCCGTAAAAAATGCCATTGGTAATTTGATAGGGATTGCATTGAATCTGTAGATTGCTTTGGGTAGTATAGTCATTTTCACAATGTTGATTCTTCCAATCCAAGAACATGGTATATCTCTCCATCTGTTGGTATCATCTTTAATTTCTTTCATCAGTGTCTTATAGTTTTCTGCATACAGGTCTTTTGTCTTGCTAGGTAGGTTTATTCCTAGGTATTTTATTCTTTTTGTTGCAGTGGTAAATGGGAGTGTTTCTGTAATTTCTCTTTCAGATTTTTCATCATTAGTGTATAGGAATGCAAGAGATTTCTGTGCATTAATTTTGTATCCTGCAACTTTATCAAATTCATTGATTAGCTCTAGTAGTTTTCTGGTGGCATTTTTAGGATTCTGTATGTATATTATCATGTCATCTGCAAACAGTGACAGTTTTACTTCTTCTTTTCCAATTTGGATTCCTTTTATTTCTTTTTCTTCTCTAATTGCCGTGGCTAGGACTTCCAAAACTATGTTGAATAATAGTGGTGAGAGTGGACATCATTGTCTCATTCCTGATCTTAGAGGAAATGCTTTCAGTTTTCACTGTTGAGAATGATGTTTGCTGTGGTTTTGTTGTATATGGCCTTTATTATGTTGAGGTAGGTTCCTTCTATGCCCACTTTCTGGAGAGTTTTTATCATAAATGGGTGTTGAATTTTGTCAAAAGCTTTTTCTGCATCTATTGAGATGATCATATGGTTTTTCTTCTTCAATTCCTTAATATGGTGTATCACATTGGTTGATTTGTGTATATTGAAGAATCCTTGCATCCCTGCGATAAATCCCACTTGATCGTGGTGTATGATCCTTTTAATGTGTTGTTGGATTCTGTTTGCTAGTATTTTGTTGAGGATTTTTGCATCTATATTCATCAGTGATATTGGTCTGTAATTTTCTTTTTTTGTAATCTCTTTGTCTGGTTTTGGTATCAGGGTGATGGTGGCCTCGTAGAATGAGTTTGGGAGTGTTCCTTGGTCTGCAATTTTTGGGAAGAGTTTGAGAAAGATGGGTGTTAGCTCTTCTCTAAATGTTTGATAGAATTCACCTGTGAAGCCATCTGGTCCTGGACTTTTGTTTGTTGGAAGATTTTTAATCACAGTTTCAATTTCATTACTTGTGATTGGTCTGTTCCTATTTTCTGTTTCTTCCTGGTTCAGTCTTGGAAGGTTATACCTTTCTAAGAATTTGTCCATTTCTTCTAGGTTGTCCATTTTATTGGCATAAAGTTGCTTGTAGTAGTCTCTTAGGATGCTTTGTATTTCTGCGGTGTGTGTTTTAACTTCTCCTTTTTCATTTCTAATTTTATTGATTTGAGTCCTCTCCCTCTTTTTCCTGATGAGTCTGGCTAATGGTTTATCAATTTTGTTTATCTTCTCAAAGAACCAGCTTTTAGTTTTATTGATCTTTGCTATTGTTTTCTTTGTTTCTATTTCATTTATTTCTGCTGTGATCTTTTTCATTTCTTTCCTTCTGCCAACTTTGGGTGTTGTTTGTTCTTCTTTCTCTAGTTCCTTTAGGTGTAAGGTTAGATTGCTTACTTGAGATTTTTCTTGTTTCTTTAGGTAGGCTTGTATAGCTATAAACTTCCCTCTTAGAACTGCTTTTGTTGCATCCCATAGGTTTTGGACCGTCGTGTTTTCATTGTCATTTGTCTCTAGGTATTATTTGATTTCCTCTTTGATTTCTTCAATGATCTCTTGGTTATTTAGTAACGTATTGTTTAGCCTCCATGTGTTTGTGTTTTTTACGTTTTTTTCCCTGTAATTCATTTCTAATCTCATAGCGTTGTGGTCAGAAAAGATGCTTGATATGAGTTCAATTTTCTTAAATTTACTGAGGCTTGATTTGTGACCCAAGATGTGATCTATCCTGGAGAATGTTCCGTGCGCACTTGAGAAGAACGTGTAATCTGCTGTTTTTGGATGGAATGTCCTATAAATATCAATTAAATCTATCTGGTCTATTGTGTCATTTAAAACTTCTCTTTCCTTATTTATTTTCATTTTGGATGATCTGCCCATTGGTGTAAGTGAGGTGTTAAAGTCCCCCACTATGATTGTGTTACTGTCGATTTCCTCTTTTATAGCTGTTAGCAGTTGCCTTATGTATTGAGGTGCTCCTATGTTGGTTGCATATATATTTATAATTGTTATATCTTCTTCTTGGATTGATCCCTTGATTGTTATGTAGTGTCCTTCCTTGTCTCTTGTAACATTCTTTATTTTAAAGTCTATTTTATCTGCTATGAGTATAGCTACTCCAGCTTTCTTTTGATTTCCATTTGCATGGAATATCTTTTTCCATCCCCTCACTTTCAGTCTGTGTGTGTCCCTAGGTCTAAAGTGGGTCTCTTGTAGACAGCATATATATGGGTCTTGCTTTTGTATCCATTCAGCAAGCCTGTGTCTTTTGGTTGGAGCATTTAATCCATTCACGTTTAAGGTAATTATCGATATATATGTTCCTATGACAATTTTCTTAATTGTTTTGGGTTTGTTTTTGTAGGTCCTTTTCTTCTCTTGTGTTTCCCACTTAGAGAAGTTCCTTTAGCATTTGTTGTAGAGCTGGTTTGGTGGTGCTGAATTCTGTTAGCTTTTGCTTGTCTGTAAAGCTTTTGATTTCTCCGTCGAATCTAAGTGAGATCCTTGCCAGGTAATCTTGGTTGTAGGTTCTTCCCTTTCATCACTTTAAATATATCATGCCACTCCCTTCTGGCTTGTAGAGTTTCTGCTGAGAAATCAGCTGTTCACCTTATGGGAGTTCCCTTGTATGTTATTTGTCATTTTTCCCTTGCTGCTTTCAATAATTTTTCTTTGTCTTTAATTTTTGCCAATTTGATTACTATGTGTCTCGGTGTGTTTCTCCTTGGATTTATCCTGTATGGTACTTGCTGTGCTTCCTGGACTTGGGTGGCTATTTCCTTTCCCATGTTAGGGAAATTTTCGACTATAATCTCTTCAAATATTTTCTCTGGTCCTTTCTCTCTCTCTTCTCCTTCTGGGACCCCTATAATGCGAATGTTGTTGTGTTTAATGTTGTCCCAGAGGTCCCTTAGGCTGTCTTCATTTCTTTTCATTCTTTTTTCTTTAGTCTGTTCCACAGCAGTGAATTCCACCATTCTGTCTTCCAGGTCACTTATCCGTTCTTCTGCTTCAGTTATTCTGCTATTGATTCCTTCTAGTGTAGTTTTCATTTCAGTTATTGTATTTTTCATCTCTATTTGTTTGTTTTTTAATTCTTCTAGGTCTTTGTTAAACATTTCTTGCATCTTCTCGATCTTTGCCTCCATTCTTTTTCTGAGGTCCTGGATCATCTTCACTATCATTATTTTGAATTCTTTTTCTGGAAGGTTGCCTATCTCCACTTCATTTAGTTGTTTTTCTGGGGTTTTATCTTGTTCCTTCATCTGGTATATAGCCCTCTGCCTTTTCATCTTGTCTGTCTTTCTGTGAATGTGGTTTTTGTTCCACAGGCTGCAGGATTATAGTTTTTCTCGCTTCTGCTATCTGCCCTCTGGTGGTTGAGGCTATCTAAGAGTCTTGATGGGAGGCTCTGGTGGTGGGTAGAGCTGGCTGTTGCTGTGGTGGTCAGAGCTCAGTAAAACTTTAATCCACTTGACTGTTGATGGGTGGGGCTGGGTTCCCTCCCTGTTGGTTGTTTTGCCTGAGGCAACCCAACACTGGAGCCTACCTGGGCTCTTTGGTGGGGCTAATGATAGACTCTGGGAGGGCTCACACCAAGGAGCACTTCCCAGAATTTCTGCCGCCAGTGTCCTTGTCCCCATGGTGAAACAGAGCCACCCCCTGCCTCTGCAGGAGACCCTCCAACACTAGCAGGTTGGCCTGCTTCAGTCTCCCCCGGGGTCACTGCTCCTTCCCCTGGGTCCCAATGCACACACTATTTTGTGTGCGCCCTCCAAGAATGGGGTCTCTGTTTCCCCCAGTCCTGTCAAAGTCCTGCAATCAATTCCCACTAGGCTTCAAAGTCTGATTCTCTAGGAATTCCTCCTCCCGTTGCCGGACCCCCTGGTTGGGAAGCCTGACGTGGGGCTCAGAAGCTTCACTCCAGTGGGTGGACTTCTGTGGTATAAGTGTTTGCCAGTCTGTGAGTCACCCACCCAGCAGTTATGGGATTTGATTGTACTCTGATTGCGCCCCTCCTACCGTCTCACTGTGGCTTCTCCTCTGTCCTTGGATGTGGGGTATCCTCCTTGGTGAGTTCCAGTGTCTTCCTGTCGATGATTGTCCAGCAGCCAGTTGTGATTCTGGTGCTCTCGCAAGAGGGAGTGAGAGCACGTCCTTCTACTCCGCCATCTTGGTTAATCTCCTCTCTATGGAGGTCTTAATATTAATTGGACCACTTTAGTCCTTTTAAAATTATCTGATTCATTTTCAGGTTTGGATTTGCATTCCGAGAAGGTTGCACTGCATATTACTGTCAGCGTTAAGTGGAATGATGTGTCCTTTTTCTTGCTGTAATGTTCTTCATAGCCCTTTCTGGGCTGCATCTTTGAGGCATCAGCTCAAATGTCTCTTGGCACATTGGTCTTTTTTCTTTAGAGCAATGATCACAATTGTAGGAATTGTTTTGGGTTCTCTTGTCATACGTTTGCATCAGCTGCAAGACCAGACTCAATGAGAACTGGACCCGCCTGTCTTGTCCTCCCATACTCTCAGTACTGAGCAGGGTGTCTACCACATAGTAACATTCAGAAAAAGATATTGACAACCAAAGAACAGAGAATGGTTAGAAAAAGGGAGATTGGTGGGAGAGGGAACAGAGAAGGAAAGTGGCGGTTGAGAGAAATTTAAGACCATAACTCCTGAATGTAATCACTCTTTAAACTGCAAAATGTGCTAAAAAGCTGTAGGGTTTCAAAGATTTTTGTGTCAGTATGCTTTATTCCATTATATTTGTGTGAATAAGAGAGGTCCATAACAGTATAGTCGATTTATGTTATGAGCTGGATTGAGTTAGTTTTTATAGGGCAGCATAGAAGGCAACTGACAAACATCAGAGTCAAGACACAAAGCATCACATCCTATGGGGTGACCCATGTGAACTAGAAGATGGGCAACATGATGATTCGAACTCATGAGACAAACACTGGAGACCTCTCTTTGCTTATTGGAAGTTTCTATTTTTCACACCTACTAGTAAATAATATGCAGTCTAAGTATTGATATGCATTGACAGCTGTAGAATAAAATATGCTAAGTTATATATTGTAGGTTAAGACACTACTTATCTTTCATGGTTAAATTACTTGCAACATATTTTAAGGAGTAATACAAAATCCCTTGAATATTTGAATAATGTCAGATCTGCTTGGGTCAAACAGTAATTGAATGGTTTTGGGGGTAGAAAGTGAAGGGACCTCAGCTCGTCTCCTCAAGGAGCTTAGAGTCTAGTTGGATTGAATGTGTCATTGGAATGTAGAAAATATTCCAGACTTGAAACTCCCAAGGATTTCTGAATTTTAAACTGGACCACCTTTATATAACATTTTAAGGTAGTTTTGAAGAACAGGTTACCTGGATACCCATTTACTTGGGAGATGAGTAAGACAGTAAGGATATAAATACATCCATGCATGCAGTACCTTGTTCTGTTCTTTTTTTTTAAATTTATTTATTATTTATTTATTTATTTCTGGCTGCGTTGGGTCTTTGTTGCTGCGTGCGGGCTTCCTCTAGTGGCTGCAAGTGGGGGCTACTCTTTGTTGCAGTGCACAGGCTTCTCATTGTGGTGGCTTCTCTTGTTGTGGAGCCCGGGCTCTAGGCGCACGGGCTTCAGTAGTTGTGGCACTCAGGCTCAGTAGTTGTGGCTCACAGGCTCTAGAGTGCAGGCTCAGTAGTTGTGGCGCACGGGCTTAGTTGCTCCGCGGCATGTGGGATCTTCCCGGACCAGGGCTCAAACCCGTGTCCCCTGCATTGGCAGGCAGACTTTCAACCACTGCGCCACCAGGGAAGTCCCGTTCTGTTCTTTTATTAAATAGTTCAGGCATAACATATATAAAATAACAAATATTCATGTGCCACCACCCGGCTTAAGAAACAAAACGTTGCCAATAAAATTATTTTTCTGCCATTCCATTCCTTTCTCTCCCTCCTCCTTTTGATATAGGTTTGTTTTCTCGAGCCTTAGGTAAATTTTATCATTCTGTACATATCGTTTCACAACTTGCTTTTGTGATTCAACCCCTCTCTGCCCCGATTTATTAATGTAGATATATTTAATTGTAACTTTAATCTTAACTGCTATATAGTATTCCAGTGTATGATTTTATTCATAATTCATCCAGTCCTCTCATGCCAGCCATTGAGCTGGTTTTCAATTTCTCCCAGCTGCAAACTTTCTGTGAATATTCCTTCATATCAACGACTGTAGCTGGGAGTGGAATTCCCACTTCCTGAACTTTACTTCACTTTGCCAAGTTGCTCTCCAAAGAGATTTCCCAACTTGTGCTTCCACTGGCAGTTTAGGAGTGTTGCCTCTCTTTCTGTTCTCTGCCATTGGCAGATTTCAGTTTTTGTAAGTTTGATGACTGGGCAATCTCACTGTTTGAATTGCATTGTCCTGATCGTTGGTGAGACTGCATGTGCTGCATTGGTATTCTGCTTCTGCTGAGTGGCTTGGTCAGACCCTTTAGTGGTGGGGTTTTCTTAAGAATGTATATAATCTGTAAAAAAAGAAAAAAAAAACCCCAAATAAAAAACAACCCAATCAAAAAATGGGCAGAGGACTTAAATAGACCTTTCTCCAAAGAAGACGTACAGATGGCCAAGAGACACATGAAACGATGGCCCACATCGCTAATTATTAGAGAAATGCAAATCAAAATTACAATGAGGTGTCACCTCACACTAGTCAGAATGCCCATCATCAAAAAAATCTACAAATAATAATTGCTGGAGAGGGTGTGGAGAAAAGGGAACCCTCTTACGCTGTTGGTGGGAATGTAAATTGGTGCAGCCACTATGGAGAACAGTGGGGAGGTTCCTTAAAAAACTAAAAATAGAGCTACCATATGATCCAGCAATCCCACTTCTGCACATATATCCAGAGAATACTCTAATTAGAAAAGATACATGCACCCCAATGTTCAGAGCAGCATAATTTACAATAGCCAAGATGTGGAAGCAACCTAAATGTCCATCAACAGATGAATGGATAAAGAAGATGTGGTATATATACACAATGGAATATTACTCAGCCATAAAAAAGAATGAAATAATGCCATTTGCAGCAACATGGATGGACCTAGAGATTATCATACTAAGTGAAGTAAGTCAGACTGAGAAAGACAAATGTATGATATGATTTGTATGTGGAATCTAAAATATGATGCAAATGAACTTATTTACAAAACAGAAATAAACTCACAGATATAGAGAACAAACTTAAGGTTACCAAAGGGGAAGGGGGCAGGGGAGAGGGAATAAATTAGGAGTTTGGAATTAGCAGATACAAACTACTATGTATACAGTAGATAAACAGCAAGGTTCTACTGTATAGCACAGGGAACTATTATTCAATATCTTGTAATAAACTATAATGAAAAAAATCTGAAAAAGATACATATATAAAACTGAATCACTTTGTACACCAGAAACTAACACAACACTGTAAATGAACTATACTTCAATTTAAAAAAAAAAGTATGTACGCTAAGCAGACGTGTTGTGAAAAATGCCCTATCACCACTGTTAACACATCCTGCCATTTCTCACTATAAATTCATTTTAAACTTCAGTGACATGCTCTGTGTCAAAAGAAAATAAACAGCAATTTGATTTTGCCTGTCTGATTGTGGAAGATGTTGTCGTCTCACGGGGATTCATGGTTGGTTTCCATTTGAAGAGCTCTGAGGCTCCACACCACGAAGCCTGAGCCTGAGAGCGCAGACTCTGAGTTAGAGGCCTGGGCTGACAGCTCTGCTCCCCACGTGCGGGTTCTGGGGACCTGAGCAAGCTGCTTTACCTCTTTGAGGCTTGGTCCGCTCCTCTCCCTTCCTCGCTGTGAGGTTTAGACACATGGTTGACTGGTCCAGTACGGTGCCTGCTCTGAGCCAGCCCGCAGTAACCTGTAGTTATAATTAGGCAAAAGAAATAGCTTGGAAGAACACTTTTTTGCCTATTACCTATTAAACATATAGAATTCCAAGCAGGGTTTCCATGTAGCAAAAAGTATAAAATAGGTGAACATTTTCAAAATTGTTACCACTACCTTGTATCTGTGAAGCCCTTATCCATGTCAATTCACTTTTCAGTATTTTTAAAATCACATTATTTTTTCTTTGCAGTAAATCTGACAGGGAGGGTGGGAAGGTATTATCCCCGTGTTCCTGATGAGGAAAATCTGTGGTGGAGTCAGGGCAAGAGGCAGTGTTTCCTGATTCTTTTACTCTAGGAGGTTTTGTCTTTTGTTTTTTGCTTGTTAGTTTAGTTTTTTTTCGTTTGGTTTTTGATGTCTGAAGTGACTTTTGCCCTTGAAGAGCTTACTAGCAAGGCTGGGAGAAGCAGCTTCCGGCAGTTTGCATTTTATATTGTTTTCTCTTAAAAGATAAGGATGCTTGGGAATAAAAACATGAGAGAATTTTCTAAGGAAACTAAAATGTTTTCAATAAATGATGTACTGTCTGCCCACAGGCTCTGCTAGACTCATCCCCCTGATCCTTCAAAACTCACTTAAGGGCACCTCACCCCCCAGATTAGATGAGGGGCCCCCTCTGCACCTGCCGCCTCCCCTTTCGCAGTGGCACGTCTCTGGTTTGTATTTGGTGCCAGGGTTCCCTGCTGGTCCCTTAGCATCCTCCCCCCCTCCTTGGTGGTGCTTGGGCCCTTGGGACACAGAGTCACTGTCCCACCAACGTGCTGAATGAATGGATGAAAACTTACTCCTTGGAAATAAATGTTATGTAGAATATCTGCTTGACACCAAAATGGTCAATAAATTGAACCAGAGGGTAATTGAAATGTCTCATGTATGAAGCACCCACGTTGACTTAATTCTTGGTTTATTTTTATCAGACTTGTTTCGGTTATATACATACAAGCTCAGGGAGGAAGAATCTAGACTGCTAGTTTATCTTGGCTGAATTTTGTTTTCATTAAGAATAAGTGAAAATACGTAATTCCATTTTTCTTATTCAATGCTATTACAACATTAAAATTTACCAAAAAATGAGCCATAATTCTACCACTCTAATTGTATTTCATTTTTCTAAATTTTTTTCAGTTCTTCTGTCCATATGCATCTGTAGATTTTGTCATTATAATCAGTGTCTGTGCAAATCTGTATTCCTCCCTCAGCATACCAAACGTACTTACATTAGTATATATTATTCCATGTGGCTTTTTAGTGGCTAAATATTTCTGCATTTAAATGATGTACTACAATGTATATAACAAATTCTATATTCTTAGACATTTATATTGTTTGCAGTTTTTATTGCTATCAATGATGCTAAAGTGATTCTCTTGGTTTTTATTTTATGTTATCATTTATGTATCTATGTACTTAAACACAGGCAGGTAGTAGATTGCATGTAGAGAGCTTGAGGGCATGGTTCTGGAGTCACGTTGCCTGGGTCCAAATCCTTGTTCTGCTGATTCCTGGATGCCCTCCCTGGAAGGCTGTGTGACCTTCGTGTATCTATGGTCCATCTCTAAAATGGGGGAAATTCAAGTGCTTCCTAAGGTTGCTATGAAGATTAAATGATAAAATATATGTAAATTGATTAGGACACAGTCTGATACAAAGTGAAGGCTAATTAAAATTTAGCTATTAAAACAGCACTATTTACAATAGGCAAGACATGGAAGCAACTTAAATGTCCATCAACAGATGAATGTATAAAGTCAATGTGGTACATATATACAATGGAATATTAGCCATAAAAAATGAAATAATGTCATTGGCGGCAACATGGATGGACCTAGAGATTAGCATATAAAATGAAGAAAGAGAAAGATAAATATCTTATGATATTACTTATATGTGGAATCTAAAAAAAGGATACAAATGAACTTATTTATAAAACAGAAATGGACTCACAGACATAGAAGACAAATTTATGGTTACCAAAGGGGATAGTGGGGGAGAGGGAATAAATTAGGAGTTTGGGATTAAAATATACACACTACTATATATAAAATACGTAAACAACAAGGACCTACTGTATAGCACAGAGACCTATACTCAGTATCTTGTAATAACCTATAATGGAAAATAATCTAAAAAATAATATATATATATATAATGGAATCAATTTGCTGTACACCTGAAACTAACACAACACTGTAAATTAACTATACTTCAATAAAAAATTTTAGCTATTAATCCATGTTTGAGGGACGGATGGAGGTAAGTGGAAGCATAGATGAAATGAGATGATTATCAGCCATAATCATGCTGATAATTGACGAAGCTGGGTGTAAAGTACAAGGGAATTCATGATACTATTGTTTCTACTTTTTTATATGTTTGAAATTTTTTAATAAGTAAAAGTATACATAATAAAAACATTTTAGCTTTTAAGTTTATTTTTTGGTTTTGAATTATTTTCTTTGGACATGTTTCTAGGAGCGGGGTCACCCGTGGGATATTTTCATAATCATTGTTTTGAATATGGCCAAATTGCTTTAGTAAAGGATTGTTTGATATATGGTGCTATCCACAAACTCTAAGTAAGCCAGTTTTATCACAATCTTAAACAGCATAAGATATTACCATCACGTTTGTCATCCAATTTTATAAATAGGATGACACCTCACAGTTATTTCCCCCCTTTTATTTTTTTAAAAATGTTTGTTTATTTTTGGCTGCGTTGGGTCTTTGTTGCTGCGTGGGTTTTCTCTAGTTGCGGTGAGCGGGGGCTACTCTTTGTTGCGGTGCGCAGGCTTCTCGTTGCGGTGGCTTCTCATTACAGAGCACAGGCTCTAGGCACATGGGCTTCAGTAGTTGTGGCACGCAGGCTCAGTAGTTGTGGCTCGTGGGCTCTAGAGCACAGGCTTCAGTAGTTGTGGCGCACAGGCTTAGTTACTTCGCGGCATGTGGGATCTTCCTGGACCAGGGATTGAACCCGTGTCCTCTGCATTGGCAGGCGGATTCTTAACCACTGCGCTACCGGAGAAGTCCTCCCCCCTTTTAAAGTTAGTAGAAACTTCAAGCATTTTCTTAATTGTGGTTACTGGTAGTTATCATTTATAAATTTTTAAATTATTTACTTCTGTCCTTGGTCCTTTCATCTATAAGGGTTTTATAGCATTCATTTTATGAAAGCAGTATAATAGTTTGGTGGAATTAAACTCATTTTAACTCTCATATTTCATTTTTAAGTGAAAGGAGAAACTGTCATCACTATGCAGGTATTGTGATATTTGATTGAAAAATTCCTTCTTTAATACGTATTCATGGCAAACATATTTTTTGACACTTTTAATGATTATGATCTCCACGTCTTATTGATCTGGAATATGTTCTTGATTTATGGCTGCTATAAATGCGTGGTCAAGGTATGATGAATTGCTCTGAGGTGGCTGCCACCACTATTCTTTATATAGCGTCCCCTCAGTGTGCCGTCATCCTGATTGTGGACCATCTGCCACCAGAGACCAGGCTGCAGATGTCCCTTGTCAATGAAATTTGACCTCAGTAAATTTGCAGGTGTCTTTGGAAGGGCAGGGAAACTACCATTCTGCTTTTACGGTATTCCACGTTTATAATGAACATACTCATGTTTGCTTTCTCTCTTCATCAGTCCCTGCTTCTCATGATACTAATCAGAATTGCTAATTCCAATACAGATCATGATCACAAATTCTCTGTAGCTCTTAAAATGTGTTCAGCTGCCTATCATTAAGATACTGAGTAATGTTTTTACTCATCTTTTCAGTTTCCTCCTATGGGGCTGGCACATTTCTGTTATATCATTACAACCTACATATTTAAAATTTTAGAATACTAAGACCTAATGTTGTACAGTGGTTTATTTAAACTTTATAGTTTTCTGTGTTTAAACCTATAATTTGTAAATGATAGCTTTTTAAAATGGATTTCTGGTGTACTGGAGAGCCACATTTTATGCCATCTTCGTAACCATAGGGACTGAAAGGTGACAGTGTATGAAGCCCTCTATATTTCATTTTCATATTATTTATTACTTGACAAATGGCAGAGGGGCATAAAATTGTTTTGTCAGATTTGCATAAGAACTTTCTTACAAAAAGCTTTTATAGGGGTTCCCTGGTGGTGCAGTGGTCGAGAGTCTGCCTGCCAGTGCAGGGGACACGGGTTCGAGCCCTGGTCTGGGAAGATCCCACATGCCGCGGAGCAGCTGGGCCCGTGAGCCACAACTACTGAGCCTGTGCGTCTGGAGCCTGTGCTCCGCAACAAGAGAGGCCGCGATAGTGAGAGGCCCACGCACCGCGATGAAGAGTGGCCCCTGCTCGCCGCAACTAGAGAAAGCCCTTGCACAGAAATGAAGACCCAACCCAGCCAAAAATAAATAATAAATAAATAATTTTTAAAAAAAGAAAAAAGCTTTTATAGTACACAACACGTACGTAAATTCTCATATAATCGTCCTTTTGAGATCAGCCTGGTAGTTTTGTTGCTGTTTTTTTCTTTTTTCATTTTTTTGGAAAACTTTTTTTTAGTATATATCTATATTTATTTTATTTAGGAATAATTGACACCAGGTGTACAACATAACGATTCGACATTTGTATACATAGCAAAATGATCACCACGATAAGTCTAGGTAACATCCATCACCATAAAGTTATAAGCGTTTTTCCCTTTTTTTCTTGTGATGAGGACTTTTAAGATCTACTCTTAGCAGCTTTCAAATGTGCAATGTTAACTATAGTCACCATGCTGTAGGTTACATCCCCATGATAATTATTTTATAGCTGGAAGTTTGTAACTTTTGACCCCCTTCACCCATTATACACCCCCCCCTCCCACCCACTCCCACCAACCCCTGGCAACCACTGTCCTCTGTTGAAAAACTTTTTTTAAAAAATTTATTTAAATTTTTGAATTTTATTTTATTTTTTTATACAGCAGGTTCTTATTAGTCATCCATTTTATACACATCAGTGTATACATGTCAATCCCAATCGCCCAATTCATCACACCACCATCCCCACCCCCCTGCCGCTTTCCCCCCTTGGTGTCCATACGTTTGTTGTCTACATGTGTGTCTCAATTTCTGCCCTGCAAACCTGTTCATCTGTACCATTTTTCTAGGTTCCACATATATGTGTTAATATACGATATTTGTTTTTCTCTTTCTGACTTACTTCACTCCGTATGACAGTCTCTAGATCCATCCATGTCTCAACAAATGAAATGAAATGAAAAACTTTTAAGATTAAAAAAATCTGCCATGATGGAAAGAGCCTATCAGTTGTTTAAAGTAAAGATGCGAAATTGAAAGTAAGACTTTTTCCCCCCCTTTTTTGTCAGTAATCTTTAGAAAAGTTCAAATAAACTTTAAGCCTGAGTTTGACATAAGATTATGTGTTTGGCTAAATGTGGATACTGGTTATGAGACTTAAATAAGCAAAAGCACCTTTTAAAAGATCTGATACTTACAATCAGGAAAAATAGAGTTCTAAAACTTCTATATAAATCTAAATTGTGTCTACGAATATGTGTTTGTGGGTATGTTGTATAAGTATTTTATAAAACTTATGAAAACAATTTCCAAATAGTGTTTCTACTTAGATAAATATAAATACAAATGTGGATATAAACATCCTGGTTAAACAAATAAATAGCAAAAAGGTGAGCTTTTGAGGTGTTCAAAATGTTGATTGTAGTCATTTTAGGAAAGATGTATTGTTACTTGTCAAACAGCCAGTAGGTTCATCCCAGGGTAGAGTGAGTGAGGGCTGTCCTCCTAGATACACTTACCTCCCCTTGCAATTCTAGCTTCACTGTGAAACTTGACGATGATAACATTTAAAATAGAGGAATTTGTTCATGTGTTGGTAGTAAACTCAATTTAGCGTACTTTCCTGATATGGTCCCTGTTCCTTGCCCTGGTACGCTCTTCTCAGGTTATCAGTGAGTTATCTCACTAATTGTTTTACCCACATTCGAGGCCTTTCCTCCTCTGCATTCCATGCTGAACATAAAGAGGCACCTGTCTGACTTCCTACCCGCTTCACAGCGTCAAGGTGAGTGTGGCCAAATCTGTCTGCTTCTTGGCCTCCTGTGGTCCTCCTAGACCATCTTATCTTCCCTTTTATGGACCGAGTCCCTGAAGACAAGCAGCCTCCTGAACCCGGGGCTGAGAGGGAGCCGCCCTCGCTCCCTCCTCCTGCTTGGACATCCCCACACTTCATTCATTCAAACAATCACCTGGCTTTCATTGTCTTCCCTGTCACTCGTTAAGTTCTCTTGGTCATTTAAAAATACGCTTGGGGTTCAAGCGGGTTCACAGGTCAAACCTGACTTAAAATGAGTGTCTGGAGGAAATCTGGAGATCTGACCAGTAGTAGATTTTCCACTCCAGGTCTGCATATTGCATCTCTGTTGCTGAGAGGCAGCCTGTGTTTTAACCCTGGTTCTGCCAGGTACTGCGCTGTGACCTTGGGCAACTTGCTTAAACTCTCTGTGTCTGAGATTTTTTTATAATGGAGATGATAAAAATCCTTATAGCTTATAGAGTTGTAGTGGAAACTAAATGAATGAATAAAGCATCCATGATGGCGCCTGTCAGAAAGTAAGTGCCACGTAACTTGTACTGTAGTCATTGCTGTTCTCCTCCCAGGAGTGGGCCTGTGACTTGTCGTTTCTGTCAGCTCTCCTGGAGGCTCGGAGCTGACCCGTGCCTCTCTTCCCTTGGCACAGTGATGTTTGCACTTTGGCTAGTGACCTGTTCCTATGTTTATTTTAGAATCCATCCTAAAACTAACATCCTCAAATACGTGTATTAGCCGGTCATGACAAAAATACCAGAATTTTTATCAAAGAGAAAACACAAGCTGCAGTATATGGGCACAACGCTGTAAGAGTTAAAACACACCTGTCAAATGACTCTAGGCTGGCTGAAAACCAAAACAAAACAAGTTTGCTTTCATCCCCTGTTTATTTTTTGGCCACCTAGAAAGCCATCAGCTGTCACCTGATGAGGACATTCACTCATGGGCTGACCATCTGGGTCCTGCGTGGCGTTAATAGTTTTCTGCCCAAAGCGGCTCTTGCCTAGATGGAGAACTGCATCTTGATAAGCTGTGCTTCAAAGTAAAGAAGATGTAGAACATCATTGCTGGTCAGCACACTAACCTTCGGGGTCTGGGCGAGTAAAGTGGTGCAAAGTGGTGTCTCGGGGTCAGCCAAGTCTGTGCTATGACGGCCGTGCCTTCAGTCAGTTTTCATTCATGGGTGCTGAACCTCGGAGAGGCTGTGGGTCTGAGAAACTTGGATCACTCCTTAAAAAAAAAGTGAGTAACAATAAATTAACTTTCTAGCACCACCGCTTTTCCGGTGTACCAGATCTGGAGGGGGTGACGGCTAGCAGGGAGGACTGTGACTCTCTCCTGAGCCTGCAGCTGGCGGTGGGCATGTTGCCGGGACTGGTGGCAGTGGACCGTCTGTGGCCAGTGCCAAGCTAACAGGTAGAGGTCTCTGGTTATATGCCTGTATCAATGATTAGTAAAGAGCAAAAGGCATGAGAGACACGTGCATAACTGGGAATAGTATCTTTTTATTCCTCGTATAAATTTGTGGTGAACCATTTGGTTGGTCCCTTTGGAGATCTGGCATTCGTTGAGAATTTCTTACCTATCTTAATTTACAAAGGGATTGTTATTTTTCTCTCTCTTTTATAAAATTGAAGTATAGTTGATTTACAATATCATGTTAGTTTCAGGTGTACAGCACAGCGATTCAGTTATACGTGTGTGTACATATATATATTATATATATATATTCTGCTTCAGATTAACTTTCCTTATAGCTTATTACAAAATATTGAGTATAGTACCTTGTGCTATACAGTAGGTCCTTGTTGGTTCTCTATTTTATATACTGTAAAGTAGCGTGTATATGTTTTTTTTTTTTTTTGGATACAAATCCTTTATTGGATATATGATTTTCAAATATTTTTTCCTAATTCATGGCATGTCTTTACTTTTTTTTTTTAAACATCTTTATTGAAGTATAATTGCTTCACAATGGTGTGTTAGTTTCTGCTTTATAACAAAGTGAATCAGCTACACATATACACACGTTCCCATATCTCCTCCCTCCCGCATCTCCCTCCCTCCCACCCTCCCCATCCCACCTCCCTGGGCGGTCACAAAGCACCGAGCTGATCTCCCTGTGCTATGTGGCTGCTTCCCACTAGCTATCTATTTTACATTTGGTAGTGTATATATGTCCATGACACTCTCTCACCCTGTCACATCTCACCCCTCCCCCTCCCCATATCCTCAAGTCCATTCTTTAGTAGGTCTGTGTCTTTATTCCCATCTCGCCACTAGGTTCTTCATGACCTTTTTTTTCCCCTTAGATTCCATATATATGTGTTAGCATACTGTATTTGTTTTTCTCTTTCTGACTTACTTCACTCTGTATGACAGACTCTAACTCCATCCACCTCATTACAAATACCTCCATTTCATTTCTTTTAATGGCTGAGTAATATTCCATTGTATATATGTGCCACATCTTCTTTATCCATTCATCCGATGATGGACACTTAGGTTGCTTCCATGTCCTGGCTATTGTAAATAGAGCTGCAATGAACATTTTGGTACATGACTCTTTTTGAATTATGGTTTTCTCAGGGTATATGCCCAGTAGTGGGATTGCTGGGTCGTATGGTAGTTCTATTTTTAGTTTTTTAAGGAACCTCCATACTGTTCTCCATAGTGGCTGTATCAATTTACATTCCCACCAACAGTGCAAGAGTGTTCCCTTTTCTCCACACCCTCTCCAGCATTTATTGTTTGTAGATTTTTTGATGATGGCCATTCTGACCGGTGTGAGATGATACCTCATTGTAGTTTTGATTTGCATATCTCTAAGGATTAATGATGTTGAGCATTCTTTCATGTGTCTGTTGGCCATCTGTATATCTTCTTTGGAGAAATGTCTATTTAGGTCTTCTGCCCATTTTTGGATTGGGTTGTTTGTTTATTTGTTATTGAGCTGCATGAGCTGCTTGTAAATCTTGGAGATTAATCCTTTGTCAGTTGCTTCATTTGCAAATATTTTCTCCCATTCTGAGGATTGTCTTTTTGTCTTGTTTATGGTTTCCTTTGCTGTGCAAAAGCTTTGAAGTTTCATTAGGTCCCATTTGTTTATTTGTGTTTTTATTTCCATTTCTCTAGGAGGTGGGTCAAAAAGGATCTTGCTGTGATGTATGTCATAGAGTGTTCTGCCTATGTTTTCCTCTAAGAGTTTGATAGTGTCTGGCTTTACACTTAGGTCTCTAATCCATTTTGAGTTTATTTTTGTGCATGGTGTCAGGGAGTGTTCTAATTTCATACTTTTACATGTACCTGTCCAATTTTCCCAGCACCACTTATTGAAGAGGCTGTCTTTTCTCCACTGTATATGCTTGCCTCCTTTATCAAAGATAAGGTGACCATATGTGCGTGGGTTTATCTCTGGGCTTTCTATCCTGTTCCATTGATCTATATTTCTGTTTTTGTGCCAGTACCAAACTGTCTTGATTACTGTAGCTTTGTAATATAGTCTGAAGTCAGGGAGCCTGATTCCTCCAGCTCCATTTTTCGTTCTCAAGATCGCTTTGGCTATTCGGGGTCTTTTGTGTCTCCATACAAATTGTGAAATTTTTTGTTCTAGTTCTGTGAAAAATGCCAGTGGTAGTTTGATAGGGATTGCATTGACTCTGTAGATTGCTTTGGGTAGTAGAGTCATTTTCACAGTGTTGATTTTTGCAATCCAAGGACATGGTATATCTCTCCATCTGTTTGTATCATCTTTAATTTCTTTCATCAGTGTCCTATAATTTTCTGCATACAGGTCTTTTGTCTCCTTAGGTAGATTTATTCCTAGATACTTTATTCTTTTTGTTGCAATGGTAAACGGGAGTGTTTTCTTAATTTCACTTTCAGATTTTTCATCAGTATATAGGAATGCAAGAGATTTCTGTGCATTAATTTTGTATCCTGCAACTTTACCAAATTCATTGATTAGCTCTAGGAGTTTTCTGGTAGCAGTTTTAGGATTCTCTATGTATAGTATCATGTCATCTGCAAACAGTGACAGCTTTACTTCTTCTTTTCTGATTTGGATTCCTTTTATTTCTTTTTCTTCTCTGATTGCTGTGGCTAACACTTCCAAAACTATGTTGAATAATAGTGGTGAGAGTGGGCAACCTTGTCTTGTTCCTGATCTTAGTGGAAATGGTTTCAGTTTTTCACCGTTGAGGACAATGTTGGCTGTGGGCTTGTCATATATGGCCTTTATTATGTTGAGGAAAGTTCCCTCTATGCCTACTTTCTGCAGGGCTTTTATCATAAATGGGTGTTGAATTTTGTCAAAAGCTTTCTCTGCATCTATTGAGATGATCATATTTTTTCTCCTTCAATTTGTTAATATGATGTATCACGTTGATTGATTTGCGTATATTGAAGAATCCTTGCATTCCTGGGATAAACCCCACTTGATCATGGTGTATGATCCTTTTAATGTGCTGTTGGATTCTGTTTGCTAGTATTTTGTTGAGGAGTTTTGCATCTATGTTCATCAGTGATATTGGCCTGTAGTTTTCTTTCTTTGTGACATCTTTGTCTGGTTTTGGTATCAGGGTGATGGTGGCCTCGTAGAATGAGTTGGGGAGTGTTCCTCCCTCTGCAATATTTTGGAAGAGTTTGAGAAGGATAGGTGTTAGCTCTTCTCTAAATGTTTGATAGAATTCGCCTGTGAAGCCATCTGGTCCTGGGCTTTTGTTTGTTGGAAGATTTTTAACCAGAGTTTCAATTTCAGTGCTTGTGATTGGTCTGTTCATATTTTCTATTTCTTCCTGGTTCAGTCTTGGTAGGTTGTGCCTTTCTAAGAATCTGTCCATTTGTTCCAGGTTGTCCATTTTATTGGCATAGAGTTGCTTGTAGTAATCTCTCATGATCGTTTGTATTTCTGCAGTGTCAGTGGTTACTTCTCCTTTTTCATTTCTAATTCTATTGATTTGAGTCTTCTCCCTTTTTCTCTTGATGAGTCTGGCTAATGGTTTATCAATTTTGTTTATCTTCTCGAAGAACCAGCTTTTAGTTTCATTGATTTTTGCTATTGTTTCCTTCATTTCTTTTTCATTTATTTCTGATCTGATCTTTATGATTTCTTTCCTTCTGCTAGCTTTGGGGTTTTTTTGCTCTTCTTTCTCTAATTGCTTTAGGTGCAAGGTTAGGTTGTTTATTCGAGATGTTTCCTGTTTCTTGATGTAGGCTTGTATTGCTATAAACTTCCCTCTTAACACTGCTTTTGCTGCATCCCATAGGTTTTGGGTCGTCGTGTCTCCATTGTCATTTGTTTCTAGGTATTTTTTGATTTCCCCTTTGATTTCTTCAGTGATCACTTCGTTATTAAGTAGTGTATTGTATAGCCTCCATGTGTTTGTATTTTTTACAGACCTTTTCCTGTAATTGATATCTAGTCTCATAGCGTTGTGGTCGGAAAAGATACTTGATACGATTTCAATTTTCTTAAATTTACCAAGGCTTGATTTGTGACCCAAGAGATGATCTATCCTGGAGAATGTTCCATGAGCACTTGAGAAAAATGTGTATTCTGTTGTTTTTGGGTGGAATGTCCTATAAATATCAATTAAGTCCATCTTGTTTAATGTATCATTTAAAGCTTGTGTTTCCTTATTTATCTTCATTTTGGATGATCTGTCCATTGCTGAAAGTGGGGTGTTAAAGTCCCCTACTATGATTGTGTTGCTGTCGATTTCCCCTTTTATGGCTGTTAGTATTTGCCTTATGTATTGAGGTGCTCCTATGTTGGGTGCATAAATATTTACAGTTGTTATACCTTCCTCTTGGATCGATCCCTTGATCATTATATAGTGTCCTTCTTGGTCTCTTGTAATAGTCTTTGTTTTAAAGTCTATTTTGTCTGATATGAGAATTGCTACTCCAGCTTTCTTTTGATTTCCATTTGAATGGAATATCTTTTTCCATCCCCTCACTTTCAGTCTGTATGTGTCTCTAGGTCTGAAGTGGGTCTCTTGTCGACAGCATATATACGGGTCTTGTTTTTGTATCCATTCAGCCAGTCTGTGTCTTTTGGTGGGAGCATTTAATCCATTTACATTTAAGGTAATTATCGATATGTATGTTCCTATTCCCATTTTCTTAAATATTTTGGGTTTGTTATTGTAGGTGTTTTCCTTCTCTTGTGTTTCTTGCCTAGAGAAGTTCCTTTAGCATTTGTTGCAAAGCTGGTTTGGTGGTGCTGAACTCTCTCAGCTTTTGCTTGTCTGTAAAGGTTTTAATTTCTCCATCAGATCTGAATGAGATCCTTGCTGGGTAGAGTAACCTTGGTTGTAGGTTTTTCTCCTTCATGACTTTAAGTATATCCTGCCACTCCCTTCTGGCTTGCAGAGTTTCTGCTGAAAGATCAGATGTTAACCTTATGGGGATTCCCTTGTGTGTTATTTGTTGTTTTTCCCTTGCTGCTTTTAATATGTTTTGTTTATATTTAATTTTGGATAGTTTGATTAATATGTGTCTTGGCGTGCTTCTCCTTGGATTTATCCTGTATGGGACTCTCTGTGCTTCCAGGACTTGATTAACTATTTCCTTTCCCATATTAGGGAAGTTTTCAACTATAATCTCTTCAAATATTTTCTCAGTCCCTTTCTTTTTCTCTTCTTCTTCTGGGACCCCTATAATTCGAATGTTGGTGCGTTTAATGTTGTCCCAGAGGTCTCTGAGACTGTCCTCAGTTCTTTTCATTCTTTTTTCTTTATTCTGTTCTGCAGCAGTGAATTCCATCATTCTGTCTTCCAGGTCACTTATCCGTTCTTCTGCCTCAGTTATTCTGCTATTGATCCCATCTAGAGTATTTTTAATTTCATTTATTGTGTTTTTCATCATTGCTTGGTGCCTCTTTAGTTCTTCTACATCCTTGTTAAATGTTTCTTGCATTTTGTCTATTCTATTTCCAAGATTTTGGATCATCTTTACTATCATTAGTCTGAATTCTTTTTCAGGTAGACTGCCTATTTCCTCTTCATTTGTTAGGTCTGGTGTGTTTTGACCCTGCTCCTTCATCTGCTGTGTGTTTTTTTGTCTTCTCATTTTGCTTATCTTACTGTGTTTGGGGTCTCCTTTTCACAGGCTGCAGGTTTGTAGTTCCCGTTGTTTTTGGTATCTGTCCCCAGTGGCTAAGGTTGGTTCAGTGGGTTGTGTAGGCTTCCTGGTGGACGGGACTAGTGCCTGTGTTCTGGTGGATGAGGTTGGATCTTGCCTTTCTGGTGGGCACGTCCGCATCTGGAGGTGTGTTTTGGGGTGTCTGTGGCCTTATTATGTTTTTAGGCAGCCTCTCTGCTAATGGATGGGGCTGTGTTCCTGTCTTGCTAGTTGTTTGGCATAGGGTGTCCAGCACTATAGCTTGCTGGTCGTTGAATGAAGCTGGGTCTTGATGTTGAGATGGAGATCTCTGAGAGATTTTCGCCGTTTGGTATTACGTGGAGCTGGGAGTTCTCTTGTGGACCAGTGTCCTGAAGTTGGCTCTCCCACCTCAGAGGCACAGCCCTGATGCCTGGCTGGAGCACCAAGAGCCTTTCATCCACATGGCTCAGAATAAAAGGGAGAAAAAAATAGAAAGAAAGAAAGAAAGAGGATAAAATAAAATAAAATAAAGCTATTATAATAAAAAATAAGAAAAAAAATTATTAAGAATAAATGTATTCAGAAAAAAAAATTTTTTTAATTTTTAAAAATAGATTTATTAATTTTTATAGTAAAAAATAAGAAAAAAATCATTAAGAAAAAAAATTTTTTTTTAATTTTTTAAAATAAAAAATATGAAAAAACTTAAAAAATTTTTTTTTAATTTCTAAAAGTAGAAAATAAGGAAAAAATTATTAAGAAAACATTTATTAGGAAAAAAAATTTTTTTAAGTAAAAAAAAAAAAAAAACGGACGGACCTAACCCTAGGACTAATGGTGAAAGCAAAGCTATACCGACAAAATCTCACCCAGAAGCATACACATATACACTCACAAAAAAAGGAAAATGGGAAAAATTAATATATCCTGTTCCCAAAGTCCACCTCTTGAATTTGGGATGATTCGTTGTCTATTCAGGTATTCAACAGATGCAGGCACATCAAGTTGTTTGTGGAGCTTTAATCCGCTGCTTCTGAGGCTGCTGGGAGAGATTTCCCTTTCTCTTCTTTGTTCGTACAGCTCCTGGGGTTCAGCTTTGGATTTGGACCCGCCTCTGCATGTAGGTCGCCTGAGGGCATCTGTTCCCCGCTCAGGCAGGACGGGGTTAAAGGAGCAGCTGCTTCAGGGGCTCTGGCTCACTCAGGCCGGGGGGAGGGAGGGGTACAGAGGCGGGGCGAGCCTGCGGTGGCAGAGGCCGGCGTGACGTTGCAGCAGCCTGAGGCACGCAGTGCGTTCTCCCGGGGAAGTTGTCCCTGGATCACGGGACCCTGGCAGTGGCGAGCTGCACAGGCTCCCGGGAGGGGCGTGTGGAGAGTGACCTGTGCTCGCACACAGGCTTCTTGGTGGCGGCAGCAGCAGCCTTAGCGTCTCCTGCCCGTCTCTGGGGTCCACGCTGATAATCGCGGCTCGCGCCCGTCTCTGGGGTCCGCGCTGTTAGCCATGGCTCGCGCCCGCCTCTGGGGTCCACGCTAATAGCCGCGGCTCGCGCCCATCTCTGGAGTTCGTTTAGGCGGCGCTCTGAATCCCCTCTCCTTGTGCGCCGGGAAACAAAGAGGCAAGAAAAAGTCTCTTGCCTCTTCGGCAGCTGCAGACATTTTCCCGGACTCCCTCCCGGCTAGCACCGAAGCCCGAGCCTCAGCTCCCAGTCCCCACCCGCCCCGGCGGGTGAGCAGACAAGCCTCTCGGGCTGGTGAGCACTGCTCAGCGCCGAGCCTCTGTGCGGGAATCTCTCCGTTTTTCCCTCTGCGCCCCTGTTGCTGTGGGATCCGCGCTGATAGCCGCGGCCCGCGCTCGCCTCTGGAGTTCGTTTAGGCAGCGCTCTGAATCCCCTCTCCTTGCGCGCCGTGAAACAAAGAGGCAAGAAAAAGTCTCTTGCCTCTTCGGCAGCTGCAGACATTTTCCCGGACTCCCTCCCGGCTAGCACCGAAGCCCGAGCCTCAGCTCCCAGCCCTGCCTGCCCCGGCGGCTGAGCAGACAAGCCTCTCGGGCTGGTGAGTGCTGCTCAGCACCGATCCTCCGTGCGGGAATCTCTCCGCTTTGCCCTCCGCACCCCTGTGGCTACGCTCTCCTCCGTGGCTCCGAAGCTTCCCCCCTCTGCCACCCACAGTCTCCGCCCGCGAAGGGGCTTCCTAGTGTGTGGAAACCTTTCCTCTTTCACAGCTCCCTCCCACTGGTGCAGGTCCCGTCCCTATTCTTTTGTCTCTGTTGTTTCTTTTTTCTTTTGCCCTACCCAAGTACGTGGGGATTTTCTTGCCTTTTGGGAGGTCTGACGTTTTCTGCCAGCGTTCAGTGGGTGTTCTGTAGGAGCAGTTCCACGTGTAGATGTATTTCTACTGTATCTGTGGGAAGGAAGGTGATCTCCACGTCTTACTCTTCCGCCATCTTGCCCCTCCTCCCTAGTGTGTATATGTTAATCCCAGTTTTCTAAGCTAGATGTCTTTGGAATAGAAATTTTACTCAGCTTCTACTTGTACTGAGGGTAATCCACAACAGTCTACCAGTACTGGTCTTTGAATGGTTTTAGGGGGCTCTGAAGGAGAAAAAAAAGAGTTGCTCAGCGGCGGCAGTGTCATAACGTAAGGGTGTGAGTCACCATTATGTTCCCCAGCCAGAGTTGCTGGGACAAAATGAGATGAGTCATGTTGAAAGACCCATGTCTGACACGTGGTATGTGATCGTTAATTCCTCTCCCCACGGGGTTAATTAGTACTTAGAACACTGAAATAGGTTTCGCTAAGAAAACCAACAGCTCCATAAGAGTAATGTATAGCATTTCTTTTTACAGTTATTTCTTAAAAATCAATATTGCAAACATACCAAAATAAATGAAAATCAGCGTATACCCCAATGTACCACATAGGTTTCAAATGTTAACATTTTGCCATAAATGCCTTAAATTCTTAATGACATGAAACCTTACAAATATAGTGGTAAGTCACCTTCCCTCCCTTAGCACATACCTCATCCTTTCCCTGACTTTTGCGAGAGAACTGTATCCTGGCCGTGTGCATTCTTCCCATCAGTGTTTTTAACTTAGACTACATACCTATGTATTCATAAATAATATATAGTGTTGTATGTTCTAAAAAGTTTACATAAGCAGTATAGTAATGTAGTGCATCCTTTGAACCTGTGTTTTTCACATACTCATTTGAGGTTTGAGTGTAGAACTACTTCCTTTTTGCTGCTGTGTAGGATACCATTGCCTGAAATATTCCATAACTGATTTAGATACTTCATATATGTTATGTATTTATCACAAAACACTGTGAGGTGTTTTCAACTTGGTTTCAGAGCATGTATTCAAACCCAAGTTTCTCCAATTCCATTAAGCCATGCTTTCAATAAATATCAGGAAAATAAAGTTGGAAAGAATGAGCTGGCAGGCTGTCTGCTAGTGTGTATCTCTGGGATCTGAATGTAAGAGAAGTTGGTGGTTATCTCTCCTCCTGGCCTGGGGCAGGCAAGATCAGGGCAGCCTAGTCTGCACTGGGGCTGCACTGGGGCTGCACTGGGGCTGCACTGGGGCTGCGCTGCAGGAGGGCCCAGGGTCGGCAGAAGTCAGCTGCAAATGTGGTAAATCAATGACATTTAGAAAAAAATTGAAGTTGATTTACAATGTTGTGTTTCAAGTATATAGCAAAGTGATCCAGTTATACATATAAAATGCGTACATATATTCTTTTTCAGATTTTTTCCATAGATACTGAGTATAGTTCCCTGTGCTATATAGTAGGTCCTTGTTGTTTACCTATTTTATATATAGTAGTGTGTATATGTTAATCCCAAACTCCCAATTTATTTCTCCTCCCCACCCCTACCCCCTTTGGAAACCATAAGTTTGTTTTCCACGTCTGAATTTATTTCTATTTTGTAAACAAGTTCACCTGTATCGTTTTTTTAGATTCCACATAAAAGTGATATCATATGATACTTATCTTTGATTTTTTTCACTTAGTATGATAATCTCTAGTTCTATCCATGTTGCTGCATATAGCACTATTTCATTCTTTTTAATGGCTGAGTAATATTCCTGTGTGTGTGTGTGTGTGTGTGTGTGTGTGTGTGTGTGTATACACCACATCTTCTTTATCCATTCATCTGTCAGTGGACACTTAGGTTGCTTCCATGTCTTGGCTATTGTGAATAGTGCTGCTGTGAATATTGGGCGCATGTATCTTTTCTAATTAGCGTTCTCTCCAGATATGAATAACATTTTTGAGGCCTGAAAGACCCTGAGGGACAGAGAGAGGTTTTAAAAGAAGTGTAAGTCATGGACCCAGCCCTCAAGGAATTTAAAATCTAGCAAGGGAGACAAAACTAACATGAAACAGAACAACTGGATGCAGAACAGCTCAGGTGCCTGCTGTGCCCCCTGCCATCTTTTACGGAAATGGGATATCCTGTATCCTGTTTTTTTCTCCACATCTTGATTCCTCCCTCAACAGTACCTTCTGGAAATCCTCGCAAGGCATCTAGCATAGAACTAATTTATTTTTAAAGCCTGTGTAATATTCCATGCTATGGACATATCATCATTTATTTGACTATTCTCTTATTAATGGGTCATCTCCTTTTCACTGTTAATGGCTAAAAAACTGTAACAGTTAATGTCCTTGTATATATGTCCCTGTGTGCTAGATTTCTGCAGGAGAGTTTACCAAGAGTGGCATGATTGGAGGGGAGAGTATATGTATTTTTAATTTTAATTGATGATGCCAGATTGCTTTCTAAAAAGGCTAGAATTCATATTTCCCCACCACCAATGTATGAGTGTCCTCTCCTGACATTGTCACTTCTAACAGTTATATCTCTTTTTACGTGTCTGACAGTATATAAAGTTATATCTAATTATCATCATTTTCTACAGCCACTAGGGAATATAAATGCCTTTTTTGGACATTATGTTGGTTATTTTTGCTGTGTTGGCTACTGCTTGTCTTTTGCCTGATTGATATTATTAGCCTTTGGGTTTTTCCTTGGTTAGTTTGTAAGAGCTGTTTATATAGAACAGATATCAACACTTTGTCATCTGTGTTACAAATATTTGGACCAGCAGTATCATTTGTCTATTGGCTTTGTTTACCAGCCAGATCACTGAAGGATGATAGCAGCAAACTGAATTTCTTCAGCTCAAAGAAAAATCTAAATAGTTCCATAAGTTAAGTAACCTTTTGGAAGGGTCCATGAGTAAAGTATGAAGTCAATGGGTATGGTACAATCTGCTCGTTGACGAATGTGGTAACTCACTGCATCAGCTGAATTTTCTATCACTCATGCTTTTCTGATGTTCTTCAAGCCACAGGGAGGAATACTTACATGTGTGCCTGACGTATAGGAAAACACAGTTTGATTTTCAAGCAGCTCTAATGCACTCAGCTGATCTCTCTTCCTTATGGAAATAGAGTCCTGAAATACTGTATCTTTTAAAATTTTTATCTTTTTAGAAATCACACCATCCTCAAAGCCTCATCCACCTGTTGTGGGCAAAGTGACTCATCACAGCATTGAATTATACTGGGATCTGGAGAAGAAAGTCAAGCGGCAGGGACCCCAGGAGCAGTGGTTCAGGTTTTCTATTGAAGAAGAAGACCCCAAAATGCACACTTATGGTATCATTTATACGTAGGTGCAATGTTGACCTGCTTAACATTTTGCTTGGATTTCTTGATTAGCTGGAATGGTTTCTGTTGTCTCCAAGAAGACTCATTTTGAAATTGAAGGGATGAGTCAGCATCATTTGCATTCATTCTTTTCATGAGTGATGAATTTTGGAAAATAAGCGTGAGCAGTCGCTTTGAAATTAAACCTCCTAGACCTTTGAGAGCTCCTTAGGCTTCTGAAATATTCTAATGGTATATTTTAAAAGTCCAAAACGTAGAGACAGAATCAAAGGAGAGTTGGATGAAATCAGATGAGGTTCCCCTCAGGCTGTTCTGTTCACAGATGTGACAACTTCCCGACCTCGGGTCACACCACTGTTCCCTTGTTAACTCTTTCCAACCAACCTGCTATCTCTCTCAGCCTCCATCAGAACCTGTCTTTTTTGCCTTTTCCTTGAATGCATTTCCTTCTATTTTTATACAGCTGGTTCCTTTACACCATGCACATATCATATCAAATACTGGCCCCTCCTCAAAAGGCCACCCGAAGTAGGCGTTCTTCCACCCAGCTGTCCTCTCTGCCATGACCTTGTTTCGTTTGCATTGTGAAACCTAGCTCTGCCGGAGTCATTTTACTGTTTACTGTTCGTTTTCTGTCTCCCTACCAGCATCTAAACTCCACGAGAAGCAGGTAAGATTCCTGTTTGCTTGAGTCTCTTTCCCCAGCTCCTGGACAGCGCCAGCACATAGGAGGCCCTCAAAATATTTGTTGTGTGAATAAATAAATGAATGCAACAGGAATAATCAAGAGGTCATTTTTTTTTTTCTTAGCCTTCACTTCAATCCTTATTTCTTCCTTTGACAGCTTTACTGCTTGCAAAATGACTTTGTGTTTTAGGAAGAAGACCAGAGATGAGATGCAGATACGGTTTTATATTAAACTTTTAATTTTGACATAATTGTAGCTTCACATCTGGCTGTGAGAAATAATACAGAGAGATCCCAGGTACCTTTTACCATTTTCCCCGGTGGTAACATTACGGAAAACTGTAGGGCAATATCACAGCCGGCATCCTGGCACTGCTGCAGTCAGGGAACAGTTGCAGTGCTTTGCTGGACTTTTCTCCAGGTGGCATTGTGGTAAGGGTGCTGATGTGAGGGTACCTACGCAGGCTTCGACTGTTACCTGAACCATGGTATCCCGGCGATTTGATGAACGATTCTTTGTACCTAGAAAGGAAAACATGCATTTACCTGAAATGTAGTTGCCATATGAAAATAATTCCTGGCCCGACTACTTGAAATGTTATTTTAATCATGTCATGTCATGTGTTATTCTCTGGTAAGTAGTTTCCACCCAAAAGCATGAATGATGATATAACAAGTATTTCCGTGGAGAGAGAAAAAGGTATTTCATTTCGCCTGTTTCTCTTGCACCACAAGCCATGCTTGGGCAGGTTAGGTGGGGCTGTCCTGGGTGCTCCTTTGTGTCTCCATTTCTCCTTTGCTGGGTGATCAGCCATGTCCACTGGCCTCCAGCCTGTGTGTCTCTGTGTTGTTATGTTTTCCCCAGAGACCTGAGTGCTGTCTGGCCCGGGAACTCACCTGGATGGTTGTCTGGCATTGCAGAGCCAGCAGCGAGGCCTTCAGACCCCCAACTCTAAGCGAGGTTGTGAGATGCTCACGTTCCCTCAGAGAATTAGCACAAACCTTGACACTAGGTGGCAGAGTTAGACTGTGTTAATCTTGACCTCTTCTCTCCATTATATCACTTTTCCCTAGGTGTATCGTTAAAACTAGCAAATGCCTTTCTTTGCAAAAGCGATTATCTAGACTATCTGACCTTGGGATTGTGTATTTAAGAACTTCGTTTTGACTTGTCAGTTTCTGATCATCTTCTCCAACAGCCAGTCTTGAATCAGTGCTGTTGTCTTTGACGTGGGCTCTCCTCACAGCCAGTTATATCTAGTTTTCATGAGCTCTCCCTTTGCACATCCCTTCTATGCTTTCCCTTGTTAGATTGTGGCATTTCCCCTACTAGGATGCAAGTAGGATCTGTTTTCTGACTAGTCATCGCTGAATCCCCAGGTCCTACAACCGTCCAGCTTATTTGCTGATTGAATGAATTGGCCATATCCCTCTTTTCTTGCCCTCTATCCCTTTCTTCTATCTTGTTAGGTTAATTTTCTTTTTAATCTTCCGTTTGTCAGATTGTCTTCGATGGGTTTCCATTGCTTGAAGAATGAAGGTCCAACTCCTTACACTAACATCTGATGCTTTTCACAGTTTGCCCACAACCTGCCTTTCTTGCTGTTTCTTATTTCTGGGCATAAACCTTCCGACGAAATCTGCTTTACTGTCCTTTGAGTATGCCTTGACTTCTCCTGCGTGTGTGTTCAGCTGTTTTCTCTGTTCAGACAAATCTCCCCTGCTCCATCCTTTCTTCCACCCAAGTCAGATTCTGCCTCGACTGAGAAGCTCCCTTTACTATCCTATTATCTACCCCTCTAAATTCCTGTGATAATTGGTACCCTTATCATGCATTTCATTCATTCAGTCAGCACCTACTACGTGCAACACACTGTTTTGGATGCCAGGGATACAGCACTAGACAAGCAGACAAAAATTCGTCCCTCATGATGAGGAAGACAAGTGATAAATAAGATACATAAGTAAGAATATAGTGTGTCAGATGGTGGTAAGTACCAAGTGGAAAGCAGAGGAGAATAATTGGGGGCTTGGAGTGGAGGTGAAGAAGCCTTCACTGAGAAGGTAACATCTGTGTAAAGAAGCAAGTGATGGGTATCTGGAGCCTCGTGAGTATCTGGAAGAACATTCCAGGCAGAAGACACAGCAGGCAAAAGTGTCTGGAGGTGGGATCCTGCCTGGCGTTCCAGAAACACTGAGGAGTGAAGTGAATGAGTAATGGGATGGGGCCAGTGTGGGGACGGGTCTTGGGGGCTGTCACTCTGTGAGGTGAGAAGCCACTGGACACTGATAAACTGGGGAGGGGTGTGGTGCTTATGCTACATGAGGGTCACTCTGCCTGCTGAGTGGAGGACAGGCTGTGAGGAGGGAAGGCGGCCAGAGCAGGGAGGACTAATTAGGAAGCTTCTGCAATAACTTAGGTGGGAGATAACAGAACACAGTGTGAAAAGTGGTGAAATCAGGGCTTTTTAAGATTGATTTGAAGAATTTGCTGGTGCACCAGATATGGGATGTGAGAGAAAGAGGGTAGTCAAGGGGCCATCAGTAGACATCTCAGGATCGGCCCCATTGGGCTGCAGGAAGCAGCAGCTCCAGAAGCTCAGTGGCTCCCAACGGCAGCTGCGTATTCCCCACACGGAACACCCGTGGTGTGTCGCCAGGCTGGTGGAGTGGCCTCTGCCTGAACGTGGCTAGTCATGGTGCCAGCAGAGGCAGAGATCGGGGCTCCCCGTTTCTTGAAGCTTCCACCTGGAATGACACACTGCACCTCTGTTTATACTTCATTGCTCAGAGCAAGTCCCGCCACGTCTGAGCTCAACAGCTCTGGGATATAGAATCCTTGGGGGAGGGCACCAAGTACCTGTGAACAAAGTCCGGTCTTCCACAGGTGGCACCAAGGTTTTGGCCTGAGCAGCTCAAACCACGGAGACTCGGGATGGAGCAGGAGCTCATTTGGGGACGATCAGGCATCCAGGTGGAGACATCAAGGAGGCAGTTGGGGAAGAACCAGCCAGGGGAGAGTCTGGGCTGGAGAAATGGATTTCAGAGTCATCAGCAGGTGGCGGGATCGGAAAGCTGGGGGTGAAACATAGTGGGAGAAGAGAAGTCTGGGAACTGAGTCTCTGGGCATTTCCGTACTTACTTTGTTATGTTTCATGTTTGCTCCGCTCTTGCATCAGATATTTGCTTTGGCTGATAACAGAAATAACGGTATGCTTTATACTTTGATATATTTCCTCTACGGGAAATAGAACTTGGAAAAGTTCTAAGATTGCTTCATCCTTTGAGCTACCATGCCTGGGCTGTGTAAAGAAGTTCGATACACAGCTGCTCTGAGACGTCCCTGTGTCTGTGCTGCAGTCGGTGTCACCCCTGTGTCTGCATTGTAGTCGTGGAGGACCCCAGTGGGCAGCTATGTCTCTGGTCCTCTCCGTGGGGCCACCTCTACTGATGCTGTGAGGGCCTCCAGCCTCCAATCGCTGTGCCCAGTGGCATCTGTTTTCTAAGACAGTTCTGTAATGTATCTTTCCAGGGGTTATGAAGGTGCTGTTTGCTTCATGGTGATCTTACGATGTTTAGCACCATTGGATTTTATTGAGGGCACTTTTAGTTTTATTTTGGTCTATAACTATGTTAAGTCTTTGCCACCTGGCAATTAAATTCCGTTGAGGTTTGAGCATTGTAGTCTCACTGAGCTCCTAGAGATCTTTTCAGATGCCACAAATTGAGGGCTCAGTTTCTATGATTCAAATAGCTATAGTTACGCACCTCTGCTCATGTAACAATAAAACCCACCCACTCACAAGATTACTTTGTGCCAAGCTGATATATTTTAGTTTATTGTTGTTGTTGTTATTTTTTTTTAGACCATGCAGTTTTTCTGAACATTTATCTTGGTTTCAGAGCTTTTTCTTTCATGGTAAATATATTTGTATCTAGTTTTAACACTTCTGTGTTTTTGGCTTCTTAAGGCTGTCGGTATCATTTCCTAATTGTCTTTATTATAGTTTCTTTGTTGTTGGTACATGATGTATCAGTTATCTATTGCTGCATAACAAACTGTCCCAAACTTAGTGGTTTTGCTCAAAGTGTAAAATACACGCTTGCTCATGATCCTACAATTTGGGCAACGTGGGGAGGGCAAGTTTCTGTTCCATGTGGTCTTGGCTGGTGCAGCTGTTTTGGGGCTGAAGGATCCAAGTGGTGTCACTCATGTGTCTGATGCCTCTGCTGGGGCAGTGGGGACAGTGGGCAGCTGACCGGGCTCCTGTGTTTTCCTTCATTGTCTGGCATCTTCCAGACTCTCACCAGGCAACCTCTCCCTCTAGTGGGGAAGTTGAACATCTTTACATGGCAACTGGCTTCCAAGGGAGCAAGAGCAGAAGCTACCAGGCGTGTTAAAGCTGGGCCCAGAATTGCACAGCATCCCTTCGCCACATCCCATCCTATTTAAGGGGAGAGGAATTTGACTCTTAACGGTGGGAAGAGTACGTGCACCTGCAGGATGGGAGGGGTAGCTAGAGGCCACTTTGACTGACGTGGCTTCTTTAGGTGGAGAGAAATATGCTTCAAGGAAAGGTAGTCTCAGTGAAGAGGGCTGCGTCCACCCTCGAAGGGCAGGAGAACACAGACGAAGGTCAGAAGGGCCTCAACGTCCCCCGCCCCCCCCCCCCACACCATCTTTTTCTTGGCTCGGTTAGAGCTCCGCCCAAGAAGTCATTTAGGTTTTGGTGCCTGGAGTAACTTGTGATTCAGAAAAGGGGGATCTCCAAGTATTCTGGACTTCATTTCAGCTTAAAATTTTACGTTTTGGATAAATCGACAAAGGGAGAGAAACACAAAGGGCAAAGGGTCTTTGGAAATCATTTCCTGTTTTCAAACATGGTCCTCTAGGTCTCTGAGCTGAGACTCCTCTCAGGAGCGCAGATCCAGACCTGTCTGATCGCCCGGTGCTAGATTTTTCTGTCAGTTACCCTTTGCTCTCACTTAACCATTCATCCCCCTGGGATTCCTTGTCTTTCCAATCCTTGTGGCTTTCTCAGACTGCCTGGGTCCTTCCTTCCCCTGCCTATCCTCCTGTCTGTTCTGGAAGTTGCTTGCCCCATGTCTCACTTTACATCAGAGGCCTCTCTGCTAAGGACATGCTTTGGGGCCCCCTCTCCCCTCACTCCTCACGGTAGAAGAATTACTTGTCTGATGGGTGAGTTTGGGAGATAGAAGGCCTTCTGGGTCGTCTTAAACTATCCTGAAGGGTTCTCCTCCCCCTGGAGCAATGGTGGGCTTGGCTCTCTATGCACTGGGCACTGTGCCTGCATCTTTGGGGAGACACTGCTTTTCCAGTGGGTTTATCAGTAATGATGGCAACTCCAGCACTGTCATTTCAGCCTGATGCAGCTGTCACCCCTCACTGTCCTGGACTGCCCCTGTTCTTGCACCCATCAGCAAGAGTTGACAGATGCATCTCGGCCCTGAACTGGTCCAGGGCTGCGTCCCCAGCCCGGCCCAGCACCTCCCAGGTAGTGGGCACTAGATAGGTTTGGTGAGTTGCATGGAAAGGAATTGATGTATAACTATTTAGGTAGCACATCAACATTTTTGAAAGATTAGTTGTGAACCCCAAAGTATGATTCTGGCCTCTGTACAAGTCTGCTGAGAATGAAGGGAAAGTTATAGACAGAAAATGGGAAAAAAGATGGTAAGCTTGGCATCCGAGGGGCTGTGGAGAGTGTCCTGAAGGGGGGAGGGCAGGGCCTGGGCTCGATGTGGAAGCAGGAAAGAAGAAAAGAGCTGGAGATAGTACATCCTCACCCCCTCTCCACCCGCCCTGCACACACACAGATCAAGTCTTTGAGGTGTAAGGAAAGAAAGATTTAGATGAAGGCTTTGAAAAGAGATACATGGAATTTAATCAGATGCTAATGAAGGTTTTTGGCAGCAAAGGGGAGCTGAGATTTTGGGACTGTTGGGATAGACATACAACTCCTTGGACCTTTGGAGAGACCTGGGATCCTAGAAAGTGCAGCAAGTCAAAACCAGACCCCCAGGCCCTGCTTCACGGGCAGAGGGCCGGGGTCTCGGCACCTTCACTGGGTCTCAGCGTCTCCTGAGCCGGCAGCACTGCCCGCCTGCGTTTCCTGGTGCTCGTTTTTCAGCTCCAAACGATCCGACTCAAGTCTTTCTGCCTGGAGGCCTGCAGATTTCCATCGCAGCCTCTAATCAGTTTTCTGTTCTCCAAGTGTTCAGCACCTGCTTCCCACAAACGTTTTCCTAGGTGAACCTGACCGTGTGGCGTGATAGGAGAGTCATTTCTGTGCTGCCCACCTCCCCAGCTGCTCGGGGGCTCTGAGCAGTCACGTCCTCTCCCTGCAGTGGGATTTTTGCCCGCAGTAGGTACACAGCGGCGCCCATCCACCCGAAGACCCCACCCAGCAATCACGTGTGTGCTACTCGTACTGCCGAGCTTAGCTTTCAATTGTGAAACTTTGCCATATGAGGACAAAAAAAAAAAAATCATGGGTTAACGTGACCATTTCTCCAAAGTACAAAATTGCGAGCCAGCTGTGTGTCAGCCCTGGGGGAGGGGGGCTGCGGCATCGAGGGCACCTGCCGGCAGGGGTGGACACCTGTCCTGTCCTTCGTGCTCAGGAGTTCAGCCCAGGGTGAGAGATGGACAGCCACCAAGGTCAGCTCTGTACCGGGGGTAGACAGTGCTCAGAAATCCCTTCCACCTGCTCTTCTAATACCTTTCAGAGGACGCTGCCCCGATTACCTGGTGTCATCATCACGTGTGTCTCCTCCCGTCTAGGGGATACGCGACTAAGCATGTTGTGGAAGGTCTGGACCCACGGACCCTGTACAGGTTTCGACTGAAGGTCACCAGCCCCTCCGGAGAGCATGAGTACAGCCCGGTGGTCTCAGTATCTACGACCAGTGAGTATGCAGAACTTGAAACTCATTTATCTAAAGGTGACAAGCAATGTGAAGGTGAAGGTATTCTGCTTTCTGCTTAGCCTTA
Source organism: Balaenoptera borealis (assembly GCF_965194805.1). NCBI lineage: Eukaryota > Metazoa > Chordata > Mammalia > Artiodactyla > Balaenopteridae > Balaenoptera > Balaenoptera borealis. The sequence goes on from NC_138874.1 coordinate 111,747,304, forward strand.
CTGGAAGCAGAAACCATTCCATTTTTAAGCGCTGTGATAACATTGTTCACTGGCCGGGCCTGGCCGTTGCATAAGGGAAGTCTAATTATGCTTGAACAAATGCAAGAGCTGTTTTTGTGCCAGCACTTCCCTGGGAGGGCACGTTCAGAAAAAAAGGATGGAGTCACCTTTCTCAGGAAACGGGCCAGAGGGGTGCGGGCCGAGCAAGGGTTCCCACGCGGAGAAACAGGCTGCCCCCCGGGCGACCTCAGGTGAGAGGTCCACTCAGCGTTTCGTCCCTTTTGGACAGCTTCAGTGTATCCGTCAAGACTTGACACAGAAGTCTGATCCCTGGGAACCTGTGGGTGAAGAACAGTGAACAGCGCTGCTTCTGTCCACAGGACGCGGGGAGGGGGCCCACACAGAGGTGAGGGACAGAGGCTGCATCCTTTGCCCAGGGCAGATCTAAGGGTGCAAATATTTTCTGGGATCAGTATTTTATTTTTTTAAAGATTTTTTGTTTTTAATTGATTTATTTTTGGCTGCGTTGGGTCTTCGTTGCTGCACATGGGCTTTCTCTAGTTGCAGCGAGCAGGGGCTACTCTTCATTGTGGTACACGGGCTTCTCACTGCGGTGGCTTCTCTTGTTGCGGAGCATGGGCTCTAGGTATGCGGGCTTCAGTAGTTGTGGCGCGCAGGCTCAATAGTTGTGGCGCAGGGGTTTAGTTGCTCCGCGGCATGTGGGATCTTCCCGGACCAGGGATCGAACACGTGTCCCCTGCATTGACAGGCAGATTCTTGACCACCGTGCCACCAGGGAAGTCCCTGTGATTGGTATTTTAAAACATTTTGAGGGTGTGTGTGTATGAAGTCCCATCTTTGAACTAGAATATTGTGAAGATTAAAACGGTCAGAAGTGTTTTTCACTTCTGAAAATACCCACCCACTGAAATTACAGACAAATCTTTTTTTGATTGCACAAAGGGAGTTGAACATTATTTAAAATTTTTGTGAGTTAAACATTATTTTAAAATTTCAGTCAGTGTAGCATTTGGCCTGTGTACATATATTTTCTGTGACTTTCAGTTGTGTCCTATAGGCATTTACTGATGGACATTTTTGTGCAGATGAAAGGTAATTCAGATTTTGAGTTGGTTCATAACATCTTCCGTTGCAAACAAGGCATTAGGGGATTGGATCTCAGTTTAGCAAACCGAGAATTCAGTTAAAGCTGAGGGTGGTGATGCCATATACACCCCCCAAACAGTGCTCAGCTAGCCGTGGAGAAATAGAGTTTCAGAGGAGACTTTTGACGTGAAATGGTCGATTCCAGAGATGCAGGTCAGGAAAGAGGGCTTGGCCCTGAATCTGGTGAGGGTGAAAGCATTTGCTTTTCTATGGGAGATATTGAGCTCCTGGAGTTTTTAGGGGCAAGAAAAGAAGGCAGAGCAGCAGACCGTGCCTTACTTCTTTGTGTGTTGAGGGAAGGCACAGAGAAGGGAGGAGAGGGGGCAGGAGAAACCTGGGCAAAGGGAGCCCAGCGTGTGGAAAGAGACTCTGGAGGGCGCTCCTCCGGGCCGCCGTTCGGCTCCCTCCCGTCCTCCCCCACCCGCAGCCAGTGCTGCCCTCCTCGGGCTCTGCCCCTGCCTTCTGGGGTGCCCGCCCTCCCCGCCGCTGGGCCTACCGAGCCCACGCCGGGACGGAGCTCTGTTCCAGGCCATTCCTCGTGTGGCTTCCCCTTGTTTGCCCTGCACTCTGCTTCTCCCCGGCACAGAGTGGTGTCTCTCCACCTCTAGGAACGCTCCTTGCCTCTTATTTTACGTATTCGTTCATCTCCTTTGTCTTCCACCTACCGTGCGTGCTCCTGAGGGGCCAGGGTGATGGGTCAGTCATGTCTAGTTATAGAAGATCCTTAAGAAACGGTTGGATGGATGGCGAACGAAAAGCCCCCAGTCTGTACTGGGGGGAGGAGGAGCTCTGATTGGCTCAGCTTGCCTTCCTGTCTCTCGGGAGATGGATCTGGTTCCCACTGGCTGGGGAGAGGCCCCCTGAACCTGCCAGGTGAGGGTGAAGTGGGCATAGAGCCCATTGCGGTAGGCGGCCCCTAGGATCCTTAGTACCACGTCACAGCCAGGGCAGGGGCTCCTGGGCCTTTGGCCAGAGGTTACATGGCGTCGGCACCATCCGGAGCTCTTCTGGGGAGGCAGAGAGCGTCATGGCGCTCGGTCTGTCAGCTGACAAGGGTGGTGCCTGCAGGCCAGGCGTGCCTTCTCCTTGCTGAGCTGGCTTCTGAGAGGCAGCCGTGGAAACTTGGTCCAGTGGTCCAAGGCCTTTGTCACTGTAGTCCGTGGCTTCCGTGGCTCATCAGACAAGACCTCCTCTGGGGACGAGGGTGGGCTGGAGATGAGGATCCTGGTGATGCCCTGGGAGCCGAGTGTCAGGTCACAGCACATGTGCCTGCAGCCAGGATGCGCTCGCAACCTCAGGACGCTCTCCTGGGTGGGAAGGATCAGGTAACCCTTCCTTCTGGCTGGCTGCTGCTTCCTTAGGCTGTCGCTGTTATAATATCCAAAGCAGACACTCTTAAGGAGGCAGATCATGCTAAACAAAGAATGAAAAATGTGCACATTATATAAAACAAGTGAAAATGCTTCTGTGGGTTGATAATTTGCATTCGGTTTGAAAGTGCTTTAATGAATCACAAAAGCATGTACTTTGAATAAAGGATGCTCAGCCTTTTTCTTTCCCCCCCCAGGTAAAGTACATGAGACTCTTGTTTAAATGAGGCAGCATGCAATTTTAATCAGTTGGGTCCTTAAAAAGAAAGGAAAACAGCTGCTGCTTGTTAATTGGCAAATATTTTTTGCCAATGAGCTCATCATTTATTCGCTGTTTTTAATAGAGACTTAAATTCCACCAAGAAAGGTGTTATCACCACATTTTAATATCTGTCGGGACATCTGCAGCTACATGACCCTCTTGCAGAGCATGAGCAGTGGGGTCCCGAAGACCTCTCTGTCCCCTTCCTGCTCCTATAGCCAGGCGTCCCCTCCCGGGGTCCTGCTCGACGACGGGCGTCCTCACCACGGGGCAGCATCAGTTCCATATTTGTAATAATGGTGACACCCGGGTAAACATTAGAACAGCAAACCCACAAAGGCAAAGCCTGCCTTTTTCATATCCCATTGCACTTGCCGATAGCAGTCCCTTGGGCCAGGCCCACGATGTCTTGAAGGATTCGGGGGTGGAGGACTGGAACATTCTGCCCCCACCCCGGAACGTCCTCTCTGTTCTTCATGACTCCCGCCTAAAGTGGGAGTAGAAAGAACTGCTCTGCCCTGCAGACAAGAGCCTCTGCACTTCTTTTCTGTTCCCTGTCAAATTCCTGTAACCTGTGAGACTCTGTCGTGCCTCGGTTGATCCCTCTCTGGGCTGGCGGTCGTCCTCAGTGCCTCGTTGCCTTCCTGGCCAGGGGTCTGAGAGGGTTAATGAGTTAATGCTGAGAAAGAGCTTTTATGCCCCAATGATAGTTATTGCTGGAACTCAGCAAGCAGGGAATGATGAACAATTATGTTGTTTTCCTTCTCTTCCGTGACATGTCCCTTTGATCTCAGAATAAGTTGGGAGGGCGCTGATCTCCCAGAAACTGGAATAGGCAATACATTTATTGAAATTATATCGTAATATCAAGATACACTGGTCTCTGCTATGCACGGTCCTCAAGCTTCTAAGCACGAAATGAACTTATTCTGTTTTCTGATATTTGCACGCTGCAGAGCTCCCTGGGTAGGATGGGAAGTGCCCGTACCAGGAGAGCCATGCTGGGCAGGTAAGAGGGATGATGTGGACAGAGGTGGTCAGGGCGTAATGTGCCGGGTGCTGCGTGTGCTTTTAGGGCTTTCCCTCAAATCCCAAGAAGTTAGCACTTTTACGAACCTTTCTGAGCTTTAGGCCTCCCCTTGCACTTCGCACTTTGCAGGGGCTGGGGGCTCATGTGTGTGTATTTAAGATGTCTGCTTGTATACAGAATTTAGTAAGAGTGGAAGCATAGAATGGATTGGTCAGCTACCTCGACATCTATTAAGCCCTAAACGAAGGAGTGTGGCCTTTTGGAAGACCTCCCTTCGAGCTCTGATGTCACCCCCTTCTATCTGGGTGACCTTGGACAACTCACTCAGCCTTTCTGGCCCTGTTTTGTGGTCTGAAGGAGATTAAAAGCATCATGTGACGTTCTAGAGACAGCTTAGTGAATAGGATCTAGTTAGGATTCCAGACTTTAAAATTCAGTAGAGATAGGATGAGCTTCCTATGCTCTTCTAGATGATTCTGTGCAAATCACTTATTTTGGTGTTTTTAGTGGCAGTTGACATTTGAGAGTCACAGAAGTAGGGGCCGTTTGGTGGGATAATGGAGACTTTCCCACCACACCATCCTTCTCTCCTCCTTTCTGGGAAGCGAGAGGGAAGAGGAACTTTCCATGGGTTTCATTTGCCCACTAAAGTATGAGTCATGTTAAGTCTGTATGACTAGTGCAGGGATTCTCAGCGTCTGTGCGGTCGGTGACAGGGGCTGCCCCGTGTCTGTAGGATGTTTAAAGGTATCCCTGGCCTCCAGCCACTAGATGCCAGTAGTACCAATCCTTAAGCTGTGACAACCAAAAATGTCACTCGACTTTACCAAATGTCCTCCGGGGGGCAAAACTCTGCCCCCTCCCGTAGCCCCTCGTGAAAGACATGACCTCCCTCAGAAGGCCAGGGACTGCCGTGGGCCTTGTCCTCTGGTGGGTTATCATGATACATTTATTTAGAGGCTTTTGGTCTAAAACTATGTGTGGAATGATGAAAAGGAAGTATAATATAGCTAAGACATCTTGAGGAGATTGGCAAGCTCAAGCAGACAAAATTGTTATTTCAAAACAATTTTAACTTGGCTTGAATTTATTTTTACCAGAACAGAAGAAAAGGGTATCAGCTAAAGGTCACTCTGACAGGGATCCCTTCATTCTTCTGCCCCACTGTTTCCCGGTTTGTACTTTGTCCAGCGGAAAATCCTCCAAGGAAACCAGGAGAAAATCGGCTCCTGTGCCTGGGAACTGACGTCCCAGAGTTTTTCCACCACGAAGAGCAGGGCTAGGAATTTTACTTCCCAGCTGGCTGCGATGGCCGGGGACCTCTGCGGGCCAGCCTGTAAGAGGGAGGTTAAGGGGTGGGGTGAGCCCCAGGGGGTAGTCTGGGGTGCGGTGGGAGGATAGGGTGGAGGGGATGTTTCCTCTCAGGGTTGAGAATAGTAACAGCTGAAAGTGGGCCCTGCAGTGTGAAGGGCAAGAGAGGGACATGTGTGTCTCATTCTCTCTGGGGCTCCCAGTGTCAAGACTAGGCATGTAAGGTATACATGAACCTTTGTTGGGGGGCACGGGTTTGGTCCCTGGTCGGGGAATTAAGATCCCACATGGTGCGGCCAAAAAACCCCACCACAAACAAAAAACGAAACAAATTTGTTGAATAAATGAATGAGCCCTTTTGAGATGGCTGAAGCCAGGGATTATCAGCTCAATGCCTGTGAAGGCTGGTAGGGTGCTAAGTGTGGGAGGGGGCTGGGCACCAGGCAGGAGAGAAAGGTGGGCTGCCCGGGACCAGGGCAGCTGCCACTCTGTTACTATCACCTTGACAACAGATACTTAACGACGTGCAGGTGCTAGTCTAGCACTTCACTTGTATTATTTCATTTAAACTTAATCCTAATCATCAAAAAAGTCAGAACGTCATGGGAGGTGAACCAAATGAAGCCATGAAACAAACATCCTGATGGACGGGCTTCTTTCACTTGGTCCTGAGCTCACGCACTGCTCATTTTTGGACTTCCGCCCCATTCTCTTCCACGAGGAGTCGATGCACGAAGGGCTGCCCCTCTTCCCATTGTTCCTTTACTGTTTCTCAGAATCCCTCGCCTGCTCTTCTCCACTTGGCAGGCTCGCTCCCACAATCAGGCTTTCTCACAGTGTTCCACCTCTCTGGGTATGAGCCCTTCTGCCTCCACAAGCTCACAGGAGGCAAGGCCAACGTGAATGTTATGTTCCCGGGAAGGACTGAAATTGTGGATTTCCAATGTTAAAGCAATCTGTCTTGTTTCGTTTGTTGTTCACATAGTTTAGTGACTCCTTGGCAAACAAAACCAGCACAGCGTGACAATGGTGGAGCTTAAAGACACATTTATTATGTCTTATGAAATCTGAAAGGATTATTTTCAAATATCAAAATAACATCCACACAGCAGTACTTTTATAACTTGAAAATGTCCCAAGCCTTTAGGACAATGTAAATGTTCTTCTCTTAATATGTGAAAACAAGGTCTATTTTCAGTAAAAGGAGTGGAGAGTATGTCATGTAAGAGATACTCAGCGGAATTGCCAAGTGCCTTCTTGAAGGTGAACATGAACTTCCACTCAAGGCCACAGGAGGAACAGAGCTGGAATGAACCTTCTTTCATTATATTTTGGATGACTGCTTTCCAATCTACTTTCTTCAGGAGAACCCATAAGTAGTGAACACTTGCATAGAGCTGTCAACGTGAACGATGAAGATTTGCTGCTTCGAATACTACAAGGAGGGTGAGAGAGCTCTGCCTTTTAAAAACTTAAATTTTTTTTTTTAAATGCCCAGCAAGTGTTTAGAAATGCGTTCATGCAGCTTAACTTTATTTCCCTAAAATTCCCCACGGCTTTGGCTCCCAAATTGATCTCAGGTGACTGGTGTGAGTGCAGCACGGCTCATAAAGATGACCGTACACACAGCCCCGTGTAAATGGGATATTTTGTCATTATTTAATGAACATTGAAAACAGACATGACGAGTCTGGGTGTCATATATTCTTCCCAGAAATAACTTATGACTCTAGGTTATATGCTGTAGCATTTAGGCAAATTTTGCCCCTAAATGCCCACCCACATCTAATTCCTGATGAAATTAAGGAATCACTAAATCAGCTGTTTCTAACTCAAAAGGCTGATAAAACCCTAGAGGGGAAATGTTGAATACAGTTGCCGCCAATGAGATACTTGAAGCTGTCTCCCAAATGAAAACAGGACAACGTTATCTAGATCGTTTTTGGATTGATAGTTTTGAGTGCCTTAGAAGACAAGTCATGTGTGAATCGAGGCTCTGTAAGTAGGAGAAGGTTCCCGAAAAACGCCACAGCTTCTAAGCTGCTATTTAAGAACTGGGCTTTCTTCTCTGAGCAGCAGTGCTTTATGCCCAGTGGGTGCACTGGGGGCCAGGCTCGTGCTGGGTGGAGCTGAGAGCCTGCAGTGAAGCTACTGTGTCCCCCGCTGGTTTAGAGGGGCCGTGCTCGTCATAGAGGATTTTAGCAGATTATGTAATGGTTCTGAATTGAAGGAAATGCCTACTTTAAGTGAAATTACGGCAATTTCCTCTTCTTTCCTTGTGAATTTGAATCCTTTAAAATATTAGGCAGGGCAGTCTAAGACAACAAAAACTTAATGGCGCAGAAGGAACTGGAATTTTCAGGAAAATGAACCGTTTTAACCACCTGCGCCCTGAAAGAGAAGTCAGCTGTGAATCTGCAGGGAGCCGTGTGGGCACGTTCATCTCTTTTTTTCCCTCTGTGTTTCCCCCAAGCAACGTGAAGGTTGATGTTCCCAATAAGTTTGGCTTTACCGCTCTGATGGTCGCTGCCCAGAGAGGATACAGCAGGTATGGCGCTTCCCTCTGCATCCCTTAGGGAAGGGTTGAGCCCCTCGCTCCTCCCAAAGGCTCCTCTCAGGACGGGGATGGGAGGGGAAGGGCCGTGGGGGGGGGAACCCAGCTTCAGTTCTCTTTCCAAAACTGAGCCATGTAGGGGCTGAACAGAAGCTCAGCTGCTTTTATCATAAAGTCACACAACATGCAGGAGAGGGTATAAAAACGTATAATCACGTGATAAGGAAGAGAGGTAGCCATTTTAATCACATTTTGCAAGGTATTTTATATGTCCTGGGAAAACTGGTTATTGGAATGTGAATTTCTTTTTTTTTTTTTTGTTCATACACACACACGGTATTTTATTTTTACAAGAGATAAATAGACTGACACCAAGCATTGTACATGGATGACCACAACAAAAGCAACAATGATTGCAATTACCAAACATGAAACACACTCATCCTATGTCATAATATTGACATTCAGTCCGGTAATCCTCCACTGTAACAGCTCCTTTACTTTGCAGTGAAAATTGATTTGTATATTCTTTGCCTCTGAGTCCTTGTGGGATTTTTTTTTTTTTAATTCAAACAGAAAGTCACAAAAATTATACTCATCCTCATCAGTTCACTCAGTCCCATGTAATTAATTTTTTTTTTCATCTTGATCTTTTGCTAGCACTTTTATGAATTCATCAGTTTTCCATTAGAGTTCTGAAACTGCTTATTCATTCAGTTCAGCAGTACAGTTACCAGAAACCTGTACTTGTCAGAGTCTTTTCCATGAATTTCTTGAAGATGAAACCCTTTTATAGGAACATATTTGCAAAAGCATCAGAGTACACCCAGAACTGTCTGTAAATGACAAAAGACTTAAAAATGACCACGGTTAAAGATTTGATGAAAGTTCATAATAATGGAGTTGACAAGAAAATTAGTTATTTCTGAGATATACATTTTAAAGTAATAACTAGGATTATGACTTATAACATTATACCAGAACATATAAGATTTTTAGAAATTTCATGTACTGTCTGAAACCTTTATATTAACATATTTCCATACAAATAACCCAATAAAAGTTTAGTATTAGTTGTTTTGTTTGTTTTTTCATACTGCAGGTTCTTATTAGTCATCAGTTTTATACACATCAGTGTATACATGTCAATCCCAATCGCCCAATTCAGCACACCACCATCCCCAATCCACCGCAGTTTTCCCCTCTTAGTGTCCATATGTCTGTTCTCTACATCTGTGTCTCAACTTCTGCCCTGCAAACCGGCTCACCTGTACCATTTTTCTAGGTTCCACATACATGCGTTAATATACGATATTTGTTTTTCTCTTTCTGACTTACTTCACTCTGTATGACAGTCTCTAGATCCAGCCACATCTCAACAAATGACTCAATTTCGTTCCTTTTTATGGCTGAGTAATATTCCATTGTATATATGTACCACATCTTCTTTATCCATTCGTCTGTCTATGGGCATTTAGGTTGCTTCCATGACCTGGCTATTGTAAATAGTGCTGCAATGAACATTCGGGTGCATGTGTCTTTTTGAATTACGGTTTTCTCTGGGTATATGCCCAGTAGTGGGATTGCTGGGTCATATGGTAATTCTATTTTTAGTTTTTTAAGGAACCTCCATATTGTTCTCCATAGTGGCTGTATCAATTTACATTCCCACCAACAGTGCAAGAGGGTTCCCTTTTCTCCACACCCTCTCCAGCATTTGTTGTTTGTAGATTTTCTGATGATGCCCATTCTAACTGGGGTGAGGTGATACCTCATTGTAGTTTTGATGTGCATTTCTCTAATAATTAGTGCTGTTGAGCATCTTTTCATGTGCTTCGTGGCCATCTGTATGTCTTCTTTGGAGAAATGTTTATTTAGGTCTTCTGCCCATTTTTGGATTGGGGTGTTTGTTTCTTTAATATTGAGCTGAATGAGCTGTTTATATATTTTGGAGATTAATCCTTTGTCCTTTGATTCGTTTGCAAATATTTTCTCCCATTCTGAGGTTGTCTTTTCATCTTGTTTATGGTTTCTTTTGCTGTGCAAAAGCTTTGAAGTTTCATTAGGTCCCATTTGTTTATTTTTGTTTTTATTTCCATTACTCTAGGAGGTGGATCAAAAAAGATCTTGCTGTGATTGATGTCAAAGAGTGTTCTTCCTATGTTTTCCTCTAAGAGTTTTATAGTGTCCAGTCTTACATTTAGGTCTCGAATCCATTTTGAGTTTATTTTTGTGTATGGTGTTAGGGAGTATTCTAATTTCATTCTTTTACATGTAGCAGTCCAGTTTTCCCAGCACCACTTATTGAAGAGACTGTCTTTTCTCCATTGTATATCTTTGCCTCCTTTGTCATAGATTAGTTGACCATAGGTGTGTGGGTTTATCTCTGGGCTTTCTATCTTGTTCCATTGATCTATGTTTCTGTTTTTGTGCCAGTACCATATTTTCTTGATTACTGTAGCTTTGTAGTATAGTCTGAAGTCAGGGAGTCTCATTCCTCCAGCTCTGTTTTTTTCCCTCAAGACTGCTTTGGCTATTCGGGGTCTTTTGTGTCTCCATACAAATTTTAAGATGATTTGTTCTAGCTCCGTAAAGAATGCCATTGGTAATTTGATAGGGATTGCATTGAATCTGTAGATTGCTTTGGGTAGTATAGTCATTTTCACGATGTTGATTCTTCCAATCCAAGAACATGGTATATCTCTCCATCTGTTGGTATCATCTTTAATTTCTTTCATCAGTGTCTTATAGTTTTCTGCATACAGGTCTTTTGTCTCCCTAGGTAGGTTTATTCCTAGGTATTTTATTCTTTTTGTTGCAATGGTAAATGGGAGTGTTTCCATAATTTCTCTTTCAGATTTTTCATCATTAGTATATAGGAATGCAAGAGATTTCTGTGCATTAATTTTGTATCCTGCAACTTTACCATATTCATTAATTAGCTCTAGCAGTTTTCTGGTGGCAGTTTTAGGATTCTCTATGTATAGTATCATGTCATCTGCAAACAGTGACAGTTTTACTTCTTCTTTTCCCATTTGTATTCCTTTTATTTCTTTTTCTTCTCTGATTGCCGTGGCTAGGACTTCCAGAACTATGTTGAATGATTGTGGTGAGAGTGGACATCCTTGTCTCGTTCCTGATCTTGGAGGAAATGCTTTCAGTTTTTCACCATTGAGAATGATGTTTGCTGTGGGTTTGTCATATATGACCTTTATTATGTTGAGGTAGGTTCCCTCTATGCCCACTTTCTGGAGAGTTTTTATCATAAATGGGTGTTGAATTTTGTCAAAAGCTTTTTCTGCATCTATTGAGATGATCATATGGTTTTTCTTCTTCAATTTTTAAATATGGTGTATCACATTGATTGATTTGCATATATTGAAGAATCCTTGCATCCCTGGGAGAAGTCCCACTTGATCGTGGTGTATGATCCTTTTAATGTGTTGTTGGATTCAGTTTGCTTGTATTTTGTTGAGGATTTTTGCATCTATATTCATCAGTGATATTGGTCTGTAATTTTCTTTTTTGGTAGTGTCTTTGTCTGGTTTTGGTATCAGGGTGATGGTTACCTCATAGAATGAGTTTGGGAGTGTTCCTTCCTCTGCAATTTTTTGGAAGAGTTTGAGAAGGATGGGTGTTAGCTCTTCTCTAAATGTTTGATAGAATTCACCTGTGAAGCCATCTGGTCCTGGACTTTTGTTTGTTGGGAGAATTTAAATCACAGTTTCTTTAAAAAAAGAAAGGGGAGGGATATTCCTTCTAGAAATCAAATTTCCCTGATAGGTTGCTCAGATATAATTTCCACTGACACAATCTATTTTCTCTACTCCTCACGGAGATACACATAAATACTAAGAGCTTATTTTTTCCAACATATTTATATTTTAACTACTAAAATGCCATTTTTAAAGAAATAGAAATGGATTTTCATTAGATTCTACCATTTGAAAATGTATTTCCAATGGTCATTAAAGTGAGAGTGAGTTAGTTTCATAGTCTAATTTGTTTCATGTGGTATAGTTTTTTTGTTTTCAATGAATAATTCACGTAAAGTGTAAAAACTTGTTTGTTTTTGTTTTTTTTTTGGTGTGGAGAGGCAGTTTCCTGGTTTAGTAATGCCCTGTCTTTAAAGCCAGCTGCCTCTGAAGATGGAGAAGAGAGAGTTGCCAGGACAGGTCTTAAATATAGAGTCGTTCATTTTTACTGGGTTATCGTGGGTTCCTATTCATCAAAGCTGCTTATCCAGCGCCTCTGAAATTTGTCTTGTTTAGGCTTGTGAAAATCCTCGTTTCTAACGGCGCAGATGTGAATCTGCAGAATGGAAGTGGCAAGGACAGGTAGGTATGAAACATGCCCTAAACTGTTCCCATACTTGTGTTACTAGGCTTGGGGTTTTGATTTACCCAAATATTTTCTTGTTTCTTTTGACAGTACTGAGAGGTGATAGGTCTCAAAGGAACGATGGCAACTCAAAAACTGGCTTATTCACTTGTCCACTTATTCTTCCGTTCAACAGGGTATTTTGGGGGATATCCATTATAATGCATCTGCCTTCCCTAGCTTGAGCCCAGCAGACACTAAGCACTCAGTAAGTGATAGTTATTGAAGCAGTTTTCTCCAGCCGGGTGCTGGGCATTTGGTTGTAAGTGCCTGTGGCACTTTGTACCTCCCTAAGGGCTCTCATTGCATTTCGCCTGACTCTGTTAACTAGAAGTCTTAGGTGTTTCCAAGGAAGCAAAAGGCATTCACAAAGATACAACCCAATTACTTCCCTGAGATGAAAGGGCTGAGTGCCTTGCAGGAGAAGTTTGTGGAAAGAACATGATACTTGGAAACTTGTTCTTACAATGATGAGAGAATGTTTTAGAAAGACATAAAAATAATCACTAATCTAGTAATTATGTTTAATTAATTAATTCAAATCAACCAATATTTATTGAATGACTACCACATGCCAGGCTCTGTGCTTGGCACTTGGGTAGAACAGTGAATAAAATGCAAAGCCTTTGCTCAAGGAGCTTATAGTCACGTGATGTACGCCGATCAAAGGTTTATGCACTGCAAACTAGTATGTAAGGAGTAGCTACAAAACACTGATCAAATACGGTAAGCCACAAAGAGAACATCAATTTCTAAAATCAGAAAACCTACCTACCACGCTCTCTGGACATAGTGCAGCAATAGATTTTAGTAACATTGAAAAAATCACTTATAAGTTTAAACAGTAGTTTTTCAAATAACTCAGGTATTTTTGGAACTAAGCCATCAATTCAAGAAGTTTGAAAAAATAATAGTGCCATTTTAAAAAGGAAAAAGAAAAACTTGAGAGGTATGAAAGAGAAGAATTTTTAAAAAGTAGAAATTGTTTATAAAATAAAAATTGTTGAGAAATGTAAGAGCTACCTCTTAAACAAAAGTTACACAATAAAATGGACCAATTTTGTAAATCTCAGAGGAAAGAAAAAATTAGAAATCTGAAAGGATTCATAACAGTATAGAGCAAATTTAAGCATGAAAAGAAAGTGGTACATTTGCATCTAAAATAGATTTGATCAAATCATTTAAATGGGTACTTTTTTAGAGAAAATTTAAACTATCAAAATCAACTCAAGAAGTAGAACATCCAAAATAACCAATATCCATACAAGAAATTAGAAAATTTATTAAAAGATCACCTCCAAAATAGGTTCTGTGGTTTGTCTGTTCTACCAATGAGCTTGTTCAGATTTTCTAGGTACTGATAATAACCTTGAACTTTTCCACAGCAGAGAGGAAGCTGGAAAGCTACAGAGGATAGCCTTATTGATAAAATCTGATAGAAAGAAAGCTATTTGTACGTCTTTATGTGAAGACATTTATGTATCTCTTCCATCCTAGCTAAGGGACCATGCCAGGAGGGTAAGGATGTCTAGATTAGGAAATTTCTTTTTTTTTTTTAAAAAGATTTTAATTAATTAATTAATTATGTATTTATTTTTGGCTGTGTTGGGTCTTCGTTTCTGTGTGAGGGCTTTCTCTAGTTGCGGCAAGCGGGGGCCACTCTTCATCGCAGTGCGCGGGCCTCTCACTATCGTGGCCTCTCTTGTTGTGGAGCACAGGCTCCAGACGCGCAGGCTCAGTAGTTGTGGCTCACAGGCTTAGTTGCTCCGCGGCATGTGGGATCTTCCCAGACCAGGGCTCGAACCCGTGTCCCCTGCATTGGCAGGCAGATTCTCAACCACTGCGCCACCAGGGAAGCCCCCAGGACATTTCTTAATATAATAATTCCCATCAGTAGACTGAAGGTGAAAACCTGTGTGTGTGTAACTGGTCCTCTCTTTTTTTTATTTAAAAATTTTTTTCTTATAGCAATGACTTTTGAGGAGACGGGATCAATTATCTTAGAGGATGCCCTATGTTCTTGATCTGCTCAGTTGTCTCCTAGGTGTGAAGGAGGCATTTAACTTGTTCATTATTTCCAATAAAGTTAAAATTAGGTTTAAAGGCTTGATTGGATTCAGGTTAACATTTTTAGCAAGAGCACTTCAGAGCTGGTGTTGTGACTTCAGTTTGCCTCTGTCAGGCCTGTGATGCAGGTTGCCCCACAGTTGGTGATTCTAATTTTGATCCTTTGGTGAGGGTGTAACAGCTAAATCTTTCCTTTGTAAAGATATAGCTTCCCACTGCAATTAGAAAATAATCTATGGGTTAGAAATTCAGTACAGTGTGAATATCCTGTTCTCCATTAAACTTTCATCCAAAAATTTTAGCATCTACTATGATCCTTGCCTGAATCAATTATTTAATTGGGACTTGCCAAAAAGTGATTTTCTAATTCCATGATTCCTCCTTTATTTATTAGCTGTGTAGTCTTCTGTTAACAAGAGCTTCCCTCATCAACTGGGGATGGACTACATTGCATTCTATAAAGACAACATAAATGTTTAAGTACCACTATTTAGAGTAAGGAATTGGTTTAATAGTTATCTCTAATAGTGTCCAATGAGATTTATTTCTTTTTCTTTTTTAAATATCATCATGGACTGGTAGATGTTTTTAAATCCCAACATTTTACTCAATTACAGTGATTATTCATTTTTTGGAGGTATAATTCACATACCCTAAAATTCATTCTGCTACAATGTACAATTCAGCATTAAAAAATATATGAACAGTCTATTTATCTCTTGTAAAAATAAAATACAGTGTGTGTGTGTGAAAAAAAAATATATGAACAAAGTTGTGTAACCACCATCACTATATAAATCCAGAGGATTTTCATCAACACAGAAAGAAGCCCTATATTCATTAGCAGTCGCTTACCATCTCCTCCTTCCAGCTTGAGCGACCACTAACCTGCTAGTTCTGTCTCTATGGATTTGTCTATTCTGGACATTTCATATAAATGAAATCATACTATGTGGCCTTTTGTGTCTGGCTGCTTTTATTTAGCGTAATGTTTTAAGGTTCATCTACATTGTAGCATATATCAGTACTTCATTTCCTTTTTATGGCCAAATTATATTCCATTGTATGGATATACCACAATGTGTCTATCTATCAGTTGATAGACACATGCATTTTATGTGAATGATTTTCATGGCTTTTCCACCCAAATTAGGATTTCTCTCTTAGGTTTAAGCCAGGGAGGGTAAATGTAGACCTGAGTGTGGAGACCGCACTTATAGCCAAATGCTTCTTCTGCTGTGTGTTGCAGTCTAATGCTTGCGTGCTACGCAGGACACCTAGATGTTGTGAAATACCTCCGAAGACACGGTGCTTCTTGGGACACTAGAGACCTAGGAGGCTGTACAGCTCTGCACTGGGCTGCAGATGGAGGCCACTGCAATGTGATTGAGTGGATGATAAAGGACGGCTGTGAGGTACGGATTGTCCTTGTTAACTACACACATACAGTTAAGAACCTAAATGCTGTTCCATAGGGTTTAGGACAAGCAGGGCCTTATGTGGATGTCTTTTGAGTTGTTGAACCTAGAAATGCTGGAGAAAGTTCTCTGACTTATGAGCAAGAAAGTTCCTGAAGCCTTGGGAAAAAAAGATCATTATAGAATTGTTATGATAGTGAGGCTTCAGATTGTCATGGAGGTTCATCTCATGTGGGGGAAGAAGAAACAGTGCTGAATCCAGAGCTGGACCTGATGCTTCTTCTACTTTGTTTATTCCTTTGTTCATTCCCTATGCCAACAAAGCTTGATGGTGCCTCTATAACACACCAGATAATGTCATAGGTGCTGGACACACCAAGATGTTCAGAACTCTTACAGCCATAGTGCTGCTTATTGCTTTTAGAATTAGATTATTTTTATTCTTGGTTTGCTTTAAAGATTAGTCATTAAAAAAAACTTCCAAAGAGCAAACACTATATCAAGAATAGAGCATTCCAGCTCTCGTGTCTTTGCTTTGAAGTAGGCATTTTGGTTTGCTTCTGGTTTCATGTCATCAGAAAGCACAAATTCTACTTGGCAAATAGAAGTAGAGTTGTTTGGACTTCTACAGATATTTGAAGATGGGCAAATAGAATTAGCTCAATTAGGGTAACTGCTGATACCTTTGAAAACTTTAGTTCAAGATTTCAAAGAAGTTAAATAAAAATGTCAGGGCATGGAAATAAGGAATGATGAACAAAATTCTCTCCTAATTGTGATTGCCAGATGGTGTAGACTACTGAGAAGTTAAACTGATGACCTGGAAAATAAACTCGAATGGAGAAGAGTTATGTCTCCCGGAAGATGTCTGTAGATTTGTCCTAGTTTGTCTCTGAAGTGTGATTGAGCAAAAGCAAGGCTTAAGTTGTGGGATCTCACTGGTTCCTGCTGCTGCTTTTAGAGGGCTGAGAAGAGGGCCCCTTGAAGGAAGAGCCTCAATCAAGATAAATCCCTTTTATTACATTTCTTGTTTTGTTTTAGAGACACGCACAAAAGGTCAGAAGGACCAGCCTGCGTGCCTTGGTGGTTCGGGCCCACACCTGCCTTGGGTGGTAGTGATAGCCGCATTCCTCTTGTTTGGTTTATGATGAATTCTGCTCATGCTTTGGACCCAGTAAAAGTCTGTAGCTGAAAATGAAGTTTGACCTTTGCTGAAAGAAGGGCAGGTCTCTGCCATCAACATTTAAATACTGGAATTTTGGAAGTGTAGGCTCTCTGGTCTTTAGTTATGGACACACTCATTTGGGGTGAATTCCATCTTTTTCTGTAGCACTGGAACTCCATATATGTGTCCACCAAAGAATTCTGTGTGGCTGGCAGGTGATGTCAACACGAGTCCCTCTCTGTTCTTGGCAGGTGATTGATCTGATGCTTTGGAAGACGGTTGGATCTGGGAGCAAAGTGGGGCATTGTCACCCTCTTCTCGAATCGAATGATCTATACTGAGAGCGAGTTATTTGCATGGGGGAAGCATTTCTACATTTAATGAGCCATGTGACCTCAGGGAAGGTATTCGACTTCTCTGAGATTTGGTTTAAACATTTGTAAACCAAGAATAAAAATAGCTACCCCTGTTTAACCCCTCAGGACCAAAAGAGAAAATGTGTGTGGAAGTGCATTGAAAATGCATAAAGTACCTTGTAGTACGAGGTGGTTATTTTATAATTATTTAAATATAATGGAGTTTGCTGCCCAAAGGTTATTTGTTATTTGCAAGAGGAAGAGCTGCACATCTTAACGGTGTTGCAGTGGCTAATCTCATACACACAAATCACCTGCAAGGTCCTAAGGCCCTACTGGCAGTTCTTCGTTTGTTATTCCGGTCTGACGCTTCATACTAAAGCTGCAGATAGCTCTGAGTAATTCTTCTGTAAGTAATTCTTCTGAATTAAACCTGTGTGTGCATCCATGCATCCGTCTGTGCACACGTGTATATGTCTACTTCAGAACCACTCTTCATGGGTGGATGAGGCCTTCGTTGGGATTGGAGGAGGCAGTATCTACATTTTATCATTCTAGAATATGTCTTAAAAAGCATGACATTGAAGGATCTTAATGTCGGGCAGATTATTAGAAATGGCCCATCTTACTACCAGGCAAACTACATTTTGGACAAGACATTAGGTTGGCTAACTTTTCAGACTGGATTTCATGTAAGAGATCTGGTTGCTTTGTATTTACTCCAGCTGTAGTTCTCCTGCTTAAAATGAATACCTATTGGTAAGGATCAGGGTGGGTGTTTATATTACTGTCTTGTTCCAGAAGGGATTTAAAGCCACTTACAAAAGACACTTAAAAGTAAGCAGCAGACACTCTTTAAAAACCAGACGAGGAAAGTTAGGCACAAGAAAATAAGGCAGGGCTCACATGGGGCCAAGGAGAAGGCGATTATGTTTCATTTTTCTGTCCCATCTTTTTTTCCATTTGAACAAAATGTAAATGAAGATGCCAGTGGGTGGGGAGGGGCCTCCTGGGGCCTCTCAGCACCCTCTAAAGTGGTCCAAACACAGCTGCTCACTGTGTAAATGTGAATGAAATCAGCACAGTCCAATCAACTCTCACCAGGTCTAGAAAGACTGCTATCTAAATTGGGGGAATTTGGGCAAGTAGACATTTCTTTATAAGTTTCTGATGAGTGATTTTCAGGAAAAGAAAGTGGGCTAAGAGCCCCTCTCCCTGTGGCTCTCCAGGTGGACACCACGGACGCTGGCTCGGGGTGGACCCCGCTCATGAGAGTCTCCGCGGTCTCGGGGAACCAGAAGGTCGCCTCTCTGCTGATTGACGCAGGCGCGGATGTGAACATGAAAGACAAAGACGGGAAGACCCCTCTCATGGTACGCCTTGCTCCACACAGCCGCCTGGCTTGACAGGCGGAATTAAGGTCAGAGCTGCCCCTGTAGCAGAAATTCTTGCCAGTGCAGCCACATAAGAGCACGGGGTTTTGGTTGCCTGTGTATTCCCTATCGGCCTGTGAATTAAGATATGGCAATGTCACCATAGCATTCTTTTGGGGGTGGGTGGGTGGGTGGCGTCACTCTAGTATTTTTGTTGTCTTTTGACAACTTTCTTGAAGGATTACCAACCCCAGTCCCTGGGGCCATTTTAGGATAAAATCAAAGAAGTGCTATTCTCTGTCCTGGTTTGGCCTAGGACTTGTCAGGTCATCTTACATGGAGAAAAGCAGATTTCCTTTCCTCTTCCCTTGCAGTTGCCATCAGTGTGCAGCGGGGCACACGCACCCATCCTGCAAAGCCACAGCGGCCCCAGACAGCTCTGACTCGTGAGCGTGCTGCTGGTGGGCGTCCTGGACCTGGCCCACCAGGCACCCCCTTCCGCTCACCCCCGCTGTTTGTCTTCTAGGTGGCCGTGTTGAATAACCATGAAGAATTAGTCCAGTTACTTCTCGACAGAGGGGCAGACGCAAGTGTGAAAAACGAGGTGTGTAACTCCATCTCCATCTAAGGACTTTTCCTGGCGAGGAGGAGAGAACATAGATACAAAAGAATTTTTCTTGTTTTCTCTTTCAGTTTGGCAAAGGTGTCCTAGAAATGGCCAGAGTTTTTGACAGAAAGGTTGGGATGTTCTTTCTGCCCTTTGAGGCTCATTTTGCAGCACTTAAAAAAAAAACAAAACAAAAAAACCCAAACCTTGGATTTACATGCACCTGTTTTTGTTTACCTAGAATGTCATCTCCTTATTAGAAGAAATGAAAAAAAAGCAAATGCCGAAGAAGTCATCTGTTCGCTGACGGCGGGGCACCTCTTACCTCCCTCCGAAAGCCAAGTGAAACGAAGCAAAACGGGACTTGAACTAGAGAGATGAAATTCTGCATCTTTGAGGGCTATACATTTGATTAATTATTTAGTGAAGATTCACAGTACTTTTGTAACATACAACTGTTCTCACTTTGAAATACATCTTTTTACCTAAGTACGCGTGGCAGTGGTGTCATCATCGGGCGTCTGCAGAACGGGGATGTTTTCTTGTGCTCGGGCTTTTTGGAGTTAGACGTGAAGCAAAATATTTATGTCCCGGAGCTGCACAAACATACACGGGTCTCCCACTTCCCGCTCCTGCCCTCCAAGCTGTCCTCCGAGCCACTCCAGGACCCGGTGGAAATTCCTTCTCCCATGTGTTTTTAATTATGTCCTTCCTTCCCAACCTAAGGCCTTCCAGGCCGTGTGGTCAGGCTGGTGCTCCCTCCTGAGAGACGCTCCTCCTGAAAGCCCAGGAGGCCATGTGAAGAGTTTTCTGCTCAGCCGTTGGCCTCACATCAAAGCACAAGATACATATTTCAAGACTCCGACTCTGCTCCATTAGAGCAGTGCTTTTAGAACAGACCTGTCTGAGGACGTGTTTGCATACACTCAGGCCCTGACAGTGAAAGAGCCGGCCTGCTGGCCTGTTGACAACTTTGCCGAAGAGGAGTATATTATTACATCGAGTCCTCAGAGCAGAAAGGGTTTTGATACTGATCACTCAGTTCTAAGACAAGTAGGAATGAACAGGTCTGCTGGTTGGGAGCTCAGACACAAACGTGTTGGAGCTTTAATTTGGCAGACACACTTAGAAATCAGCAAAGAGGGGAGCGAGCCGACCGCATGCATTTCGCGTCTCCAGAGACAAGCTGGTTAACTTGACCCCAGGAGAAGACCAGCTACAGAGGTCTGCACGGGACTGGAATTGTCTCTGCAGGGAAAGAGAATTTAAAAGGTTATTAAAGTGCCAAAGCTCTGGGGGAAGGGCATAGAGAAAAAACACACCATCAGTTTTTTGATGTTGGCAATTCTCAGCTCTATTCCATACAGCTTATAGACTGTCCACCTTAGGAACTGGATCTGTGGATCATACGCAGTCCTCTCCTTAGATATTTCACTAGCGTTTTACCTTTTGTACAAATGCTTATTCCTTTAGATTTGCTGGAATAGATTTTAAAAAATCTCTCTAAAAATCAGAGCATCGTCACGGCGTTCCAAGGCTCCTTTTCCCCCACCATGATCAATGTTGACTTTCACCTCCACTTCATTCCTTGGTGTGTTGTGTATAATATTCATGACCTATGGGAAGAGGGCACACCCCCTTCTTGTGGAGGTCAACCTTGGCCGTATAATGGGGCTGACTTTGGTCAATGAAACGTGAGTGGAAGTGGCTCCTGTCCCTCCGAGAGGAAGCTTTAAGAATCCCCAGGTTCCTCTTGCCTCTGCCACAAGACCAGCTGTGATTTGGATGGTGGCTACTCCATCAGCCCAGGGTCCTGAGACAAGAGCCAGAGCTCCCCCAGGATGGACATGACATGTGAGTGAGAAATAGCCCTTTCATGCCATAAGTCGCTGAAATTTAAGAGTGGCTTGTCATCGCAGTGTAACTTAGCCAAAAATGACTGCTTGTAAGGTCCTAGCTTGTATCTGTGAATTTAATTTTCCACTGAAGCACCTCTCAAGTCCTTTGGTTTCCAGTCTTATTTTATTCAGACTTTAAATTTTTATCTATCTAATTTTTATCTATCTAATTTTTATCTATCTACCTACCTTTCTTACCTATCTATCTATATTCGGACTTTTTAAAATTCAGGAATGGGTGTTGAATTTTATCAAATGTCTTTTGTAGCATCTCTGGTTATCATAATATGGCCTATTTCCCTACAAGCTATTAATTTGCTGACTTGGATTACTAGATTTTTAAATATTGAACCATCCTTATACTCCTGAGATGATCTCATTGGGTTACAGTGGGCTGCTGAGTTCTATATGCTCAGGTGCTATGTGTGTTTGCTTTTTTAATATTTTTCCTTAATAAGATTAGATTGTGGTTTACCTTGTGTTTTGAATTTTCCCAAGGAAGCAACCCATGCTTTTATTAGCTTCATTTTTCCCAAGTAATTTATACTTTTTATTTCTGAATTGGAATTCCCTCTGGATTGGAATCTCTCGGGAAAGGGCATGAGCAATGGATTGTCACAAGCATCCCAGGTGAGTGCTTATAATTCAAGGAGTCTGAGAAACATGGCTGTAGAGTGTGTTAACACAAATGGTTTCATTTGCTATTTGCTAGATAATCTGCTATTCAGCTTTGACTCAACAGTCATTGCATTTCTAGGGCATAGATTGTTTTTCTACTTTCAGTGCATTATTTTATATATATATATAAAATCAATTGAGCTACATTATTAACTATGAGGTCTTCTATGTACTTATTTTTTGCCTGCTTGGTTTGTCATGGGTAGAGGGTGGTAAGAATAAGGACACCTGTTACCATTCTGTAAATCTATTTTTCTCGGTATTTACTGCAGTTCTTTATGAAATTGGATGCTAGTTAAAAAAAAATTTGTAATACATTCCCATTGCAATTAGATTTTTATTCTGGATATGCCTGATGTAAATGTTTCTAATCCTGCTTGCTTTCTTTTTGAATCTCTTCTATAAATAAGGTGAGTTTTAAAAATTTATTTGATAGGTTATGTATCACATCGTTCAAAGAAGTATTAGGTTCCCCCCCGCCCCACAGTGTGTGTGAAAAGGCATAAAGGCAACTTCTTCCATCCTTGTCCCATCACCTGACTGGCTCAGGTGGACTGCAGCATGCATCCCCCAACCCTCCAGCTCACCATCCTTCTCAGATTCTTAGGCATCTATAAACGAATGCAAATATAGATACATTTTTCTACATGAGAGTTCCCCTCCCCCCCCATTTTGGTAACATGCTCAGTAATGAATGAGACTCATCTTTATATTAACCTGTATACCATTTATTGGATATAATATGCGTAACATTGACTTTTTTCTATGGAAAAGCAGGTTGTATTACCTGTAGACCCCCAATATGAGAAATGTGTACAAAGGTAACAGACCGTAACATAAAAAGGTATGTGAAAAAAATTAGCAAACCAAAGCATGATAAATGGATGAAGCACTATAAAAATGAATGTACTGGTTTAGTAGCTGTAACTTTGTACTGTGCTGAATAGCCTGTAGCCAAGTTTTACAGAGTTATACTTATGTGCCACACACATGAAACAGTGCACCTTCCTTAAAACCTCCCCACTTGACCTGATAGACGGTCCAAGAGCGCAATGAACTCTGACGCTACTTGTTCTCCTTGGACTCTTAGAGGGTTTTCTCTTTCTAGTTTGATGTATTTTTTCTATCACTGTCCTTCTTACTTAAGTACTTGCTTATATAGGCCATGAACATAGACATCATTCCACTTCTTTGTAAAACTAAAATGATCACATGAGATTTATCCTTTTTTTCTGGATTTACAGTGTGCTAAATTGAGAACTAAAAAATTATCTCATGGAAGGAGAATCACAGGGAGAATACAGGACATGTTTTTTGGAGATGATGTGGAAACATCAGGGTTGGTTACAGAGTATTGAGCCTGGAAGAGCCAAATCACATTGAGAATTCCTTTGTGTGTTAAATCTTATGGCTATCACAATCCATTATTGAATATTATGACAATTTTATATGCAGTGTTTCTTCTCCTGATTTTTCTCATATAGAACAGGCTCTTAATGGCTGGATTCTAAGCCACCCACTGCTGTCCCAAAAGTAAAGAGGGGGTTTTCTTTAAGAAAGGCAGGGAAACAGTTTATTCACGTGCAGGTAAATGGCTTCTGGAAGCATCACTGCACAGAAATGGTTCTCAGCCTGGGGCTCACGAATCTTTCTTAGCTTGTTGTTACTGGTGTGACTATCAGAGTTTTCAAATAGGTTTAAAAGAAAGAGATGTCAATGGGAACTGTAGAGTGCGTCAAGAGAATTTTGTAATTAGAGGTGAACTGATTTTCTATGGCCAACTCCCCCTTCTAATAGATAGAAGTCTTTAGCATCCCTCCTGGAGGAGGGACGCTGCTGGAGTCCGGGCTGGCGGGGGAGCCGGCAGGGCTGCTCCAGGCTGCGGGGCTGGAGAAGGCTGGGCTTTGGGTGTCCGATGGGTGGACTTGTGGGGGAGCCACCACTCTGGCTGACCTGAAGTAGCTAAAAACGCAGAGATCTGTCAGAGATTGGAGAGGCCTCGGTGCTGGGTTGGGCCTGGGGAAGGAACTGGTGTCTGGGCGATAAGGAGTGGCCAAGGGACGTATTAGCCTAGGCTGCCTGTGTCCAGATGTGTTCATGGCCTGCTCGTGAGTTGTGGGAAGGAGAAGAGATGGCAGCTGCCAGCCAGCCATCGTGCGGGGGACCCACAGCCTGAGTCACCCCTGGGGGTCAGCATCGGCACCGGGAGACTTCTGGGTGTAATGTTTATCTGGGTTACTTGTGTTTGGTTGGGGTCAGTTTGCTAGCAGTGAGGAAGGATCTCCAGACGGAGTCTGCCCTGGGCTTCCTGCTCCTTGCACACCTCGCGGAGCCCTCCAGAGCAAACGTTTTAAATGAAATAAGCCTCATGCTGAAAGCCTGCGAGGGGTCAGGTTGCTGCCCAGGCATCGTGCCCTCTTGGGTGTCGGGGTCTCAATGGCTCAGAGTGCTTTGTAAACAGCAGTGGAGAGATGGCAGGGAGATGCTTGAGAATTCCCGCCGGGCCAGCACCAGGCTCTGTTTAGCACCACGGAGATCACAGGCTCCTAAGAATGGTCCGCCACAGAGCAGAGTTTGAGATGTTCTGCTCTTAGGGGTTACGCTGATGTGTCGTATTGATTTGCCGGAACGATGGGCTCTGGTTTCAGACTAAGAATTCCTAATAAAGTTAAGAAGGCATAAAATTGTCCCCTTTGAGACTAGTCAGGAGTATTTATTCTCATGTAGTTTAATTTGTTGCTCTTGTGGTTTTTTGTGATGTCATCCCACATGTGTAAGCTGGAAAAATTCACACTGGGAAGTGTAATCTCTATGTGCATATTTTGACAATGGAAAATGTTATGTACTGTTTCTCTTGGTTGCTACACATCTGATTCCATGTGTCAGGAAAACAAACCGTTACACAAAATTTCAGGCGATAAACTTTTCAGTAGAATGCCTGGAAGATTAGCCATCTACTTCCCAGTAAAGTGGGGTCATACAACCTACAACTCTCATAAGATGGAGGAAGGAAAGTGACTACCCTTAGGGCCTGCTCTGTGTCGAGGCATGCTGACTTTCTCAGCGAGGGCCTTCTAAGCCCCCATCAACTCTATTATTCATGCCTATACAATTAAAAAAATATTAAAAATAGACTGCCATTGAAATATAAGCATTAACTTTTGTTTCTATCATCTATGAGGATATAAAAAGGGGGAGGAATAGCTTCCCCCCCCCCAAACAACCTGGCTATTGGTTACTTTCCTAAGTTATATTAAAATGAAAGTTATTGTTTAATATGCTTCATTTGATAAATATTGCATTTGGAAGTATTGTTCCTCTAATAATATTATCTGTGTATTGTAAGGGGATATTAGGTTTAACTATGTTCTTTTCCAGAAATAAATTGCATGGCTCTATAGAAGCACTTAGTACTATAGAGAGATAAGAATGTGTCATCAGCCGTGGCCCCTAAGTGGCCATTGATGATGAGATGTAAGATCACAGCATTAATCTCCTTTAATATCAAACTATTCCTGGTTCTCTGAAATAGAAGCATAGGAACTATAATTAAGGACAGACAAAAAAAAAAAAAAGTTCACATCCTCTTCCTTACACTAGGAGAAGGGGCTACAATGCCAGATCCAAGGATTTGGGCATCTACAAAGACAATACCCACATAATGCACCATAAAAATTC
Source organism: Balaenoptera borealis (assembly GCF_965194805.1). Lineage (NCBI taxonomy): Eukaryota > Metazoa > Chordata > Mammalia > Artiodactyla > Balaenopteridae > Balaenoptera > Balaenoptera borealis. The sequence continues at coordinate 111,772,618 of NC_138874.1, forward strand.
TGTAAACTTTTCAACAGCATATGTTTTGGCCTTAGTATAGTTACCAAATATAATACCAGTTATAGTAATTCTGTATGTACTCATCAGCAGTAATAGTTTCTAACATGGCTTTATAGTTTTAAGAAATTAATAAATGTATAATGAACAGTTGCATGCTATAAGAGTTGGAATGTATTAGAGCCGAGTTCCCTTTTGTGTGTGTGTGTGTGTGTGAGAGACATGGATTTATTGAGTTTATCCATGATCGTGAATACTATGTTCCCTGGATACGGTGGGAACACGCGGAGAGTTAAATGCACTCTTGTTTCTGGAAGGCAAACCAAGATTCTTGGTACGTTTTGTCTTTCTGCTTCAAGGCATAGAAAAACCATTGAAATGACCCCAGATGAAGTCCCTGTCATAAAACAGAGTGGATTATGGAACTGCTGTCAATTGCCTTCTAATGTGAAAACCAGTCGCATATGACCCCACTAGAAGACAGACAGAGGCATAATGGCATTTTTACCTTGTCTGAGTCATTTTGTCATTTTCATGCCATCAGATACAAGCATCTTCAAGATCTCCTTTTGGAAACGGCTCCCCAGTCAGACCTCTAAAGGGTGGGAGGCTGATGGGGCTGCTGCCCAAGACTGCACTTCGTGAATCCTGAGGATGAGGACTTTGTTTCCTTCGCCCATTTCTGTGATGCTCAACAGGTAAGTTGTAAGTGCTTAAGAAACAGATTCAGACTCTGTGCCAAAAACATCTTTCAAAGATTTCCTCAGCCAAGTTGGGAAAATAAGATGCCCCAAAGAGAACTTACTAGTAACTTAGGGTTCTTTGTCCAACATATACTAACAAGGATAGCAGACCATAACCTGTCCCAGTGAACACAGCATTCCATTTGGTTGTAGTTTTTGCAAGCATAGGGATTCTGCCTAATTTTTAATAAGTTGAACCTTGCAGTAAAAGGAGATTTTTATCTACAGAATTGAGTCACTAGATCTGGTTACCGGTTCACATCTGAAAATAGTTATACTCTGTGGAAAGCCTCATCTATCTGTCGGAACACAGAATCATTGTATTACAGTCAAGAACACAAGGTGGTAATTTGTTTAGCTCCAAACAGTACAGGGAGATGGAGGGTTGCAGTGCTTGGGCAGTAGCTGTCTTTGTAGAAACACACCACCTTTCCCTATCTAAATAAGGTGCGGATGCCAGCACTCCTTAAAGGGCAGCCAGGGAAAGAAGTTCTTGGTGTTTCTATAAAGCAAACTTCTCTGCCTGCTCTCCAAATGCGCTCAGGGCTGGTGAGCTCAAGGTCAAGTTTCTGCCTGGCCTCGTGTTCCAGTCTCTATACTGGTGTGGCCACACCTTAAAATTCCTTTCCGCAACCCAGGTTCTCTCCAAAGCTTCCCGGCCAGAAGCCAGGTCCTTCCCTGTTACCCTGGAGCTTCAAGGGATAATAACCCTGGTGGGCCAGCCTGTCAGCTGTGACAGGGCCCAGGTTATCCCTGCAAGCCAAGCGTAGGCTGGACCAGAAGCCAGGCTCTGGCCTGAGAGCAGGGGTTCCAGAAAATCACTCGAGGTCCTACCTGGGGTCTCTTGAGCTGTGTCTGGTACCATAACCATAGCCATGGGTAGCTGGGGAACTGCTGTCCAATAAAGCCTCCTTCAAAAAGTAAACATCCTGTCCAGAATCCCAGAAAGCATGATATTTCAAGTTCACTAAACTATTAAAAGCACAAAAAGCCTTCCTTCCATGGAAAACTCAGTGATGGTTTAAAAACAAAAAAAATCACGCCCACTACAGCGCACTGCGCTGTAGCAAGCATTCTGCATAAATTAATAATTTACAAGTACCTGAGCAAGTAAAAGTATACAGAGCACCATAGCACAGCACAGCACCGACGGCAGTAGCTCAAAGTTCTTCAAATCATGGTGTTTGAAACATTAAAAAAAATTCTAAAAGTTGGTACAAAAAATAACTCCAACTGGAGTTGAGAGATAGATAGTGCAAACTTCTGTCTTCATTGTTGAACAACGGTGTTGGCTTGCTTCTCACTTTGCATAGGCGATGTGGGTGGCTCTGGGCACTTGATGGGGCTGTTTGGAAGCAGGTCTGCAGGAAGAGCAACCAGAGAGGAGAAAACAAAACTGTAGTTAGAGGAGGCCCTGCCAGCGATTTCTGCAGACACAGATGCCTGGGTTGGAGATGCCTTTTCTTGCACTGTGATGTCCTTCCAGGATCAGACCCCCACCCCCTGCCCTGGGGGCTGGAGACCCCTCTTGCTTTCAGCAGGAATTGCAGGTCCCAGAAGGGATCACGCTGAGAGCTGCAGCATCTTCAGCCGTTTATGACCCTTTCCAAAGCTACTGCTCCCGTCCGTCCACGGGAGAAGAGTGCCATTCAACAGAAAAATGGTGCAAGCCACAAAGGTGAGCCTCACGTGTAACTTTAAATTTTGTAGCAGTCTTAAGTAAAAATAGATAAAACTAACTTTAGTCATATGTTTCACTTAACCCACTCTATCCAGAGTAATAGTATTTCAATGTGTCACCAACATACAGATTAATGGGATAGTTGACATGTTGGGGTACTGACTCTTCAAAATCCAGTGTGGGGAATTTCCTGGTGGTCCAGTGGTTAGGACTCCGTCCTTCCACTACAGGGGGCACGGGGTCAATCCCTGGTTGGGGAACTTCAATCCCTGGTTGGGGAACTAAGATCCCGCACGCTGCGAGGTGTGGCCAATAAAAAAATCCAGCGTGTATTTGCAGGGCCAGCATATCTTATCTTCCACCAGCCACAGTGTACCCAGCAGCGACTGTATTAGTGCCGCTCCAGAGCGCAAAGCTGGGCCTGTGGGATCCCTTGGAAACGAACATACAGAGGATTCTCCTTCCGGGAGGAGACCAAAACCAGCTCGCACTGATGTCAGCAACTGGCAGACCTAAGCAACTGGCCACTGCTTGAGGTCATTTAAAAAGAGAGCCTTCCCCAGAGGATCTAAACAGACATTTCTCCAAAGAAGACACACAGATGGCCAAAAAGCACATGACAAGATGCTCAACATCACTAATTATCAGAGAAATGTAAATCAAAACTACAATGAGGTATCACCTCACACTGGTCAGAATGGCCATCACCAAAAAAAATCTACAAACAAATGCTGGAGAGGGTGTGGAGAGAAGGAACCCTCCTACACTGTTGGTAGGAGTGTAAATTGGTGCAGCCACTATGGAGAACAGTATGGAGGTTCCTTAAAAAACTGAAAACAGAGTTGCCATATGATCTAGCAATCCCACTCCTGGTCATATATCTATCTGGAGAAAACCATAATTCGAAAAGATACATGCACCCCAATGTTCATTGCAGCACTATTCACAACAGCCAAGACATGGAAGCAACCTACATGTCCGTCGACACAGGAATGGATAAAGAAGATGTGGTATGTACACAATGGAATACTACTCAGCCATAAAAAAGCATGAAATAATGCCATTTGCAGCCACATGGATGGACCTACAGATTATCATACTAAGCGAAGTAAGCCAAAGACAAATATCATCTGATATCACTTATGTGTGGCATCTAAAATATGGCACAAATGAACTTATCTACAAAACCAAAAAGACTCACAGAGAACAGACTTGTGGTTTCCAAGGGGGAGGGAAGGGGAGTTTGGGGTTAGCAGATACAAACTATTATATGTAGAATGGATAAACAAACAACAAGGTCCTACTGTATAGCACAGGGAACTATATTCAATATCCTATGATAAACCACAATGGAAAGAATATATGTATAACTGAATCATTTTGCTGTACAGCAGAAATTAACATTGTAAATCAACTATACTTAAATAAAAAAGGCCCTTCCCCTCTTCATGTCCATGTAAAGTGGTGTTTTTTCCTTTTGAACAAGAAAAGTAACTTCAAGATCAGTGTACAAACCACAGTGAAATAATTAGGATGCTCTGCAGTTTTTCTGTACTTATGTAGTCGGGAATTAAACCACTGCCCTGACCCTTTGACCGGCTTTATCTGAGATACATTAGGCAGCTATCTCTTTCGTGGGCCAAACATTTTTCCTAAGAGCTGTAATGAAATCACGAGTGTGTGCGTTTCCCTTCAGAGATGCTGAATTATTACTGAACCCAGGGCCTGGCCAACACCTACCTTTGGTTCTTTGGAGCTCACAAAGCAAGCTGCCTGCGAAGGGGGTATATGTTTTGGGTGAGGGTTTAACCCATCTGTGTGCTGGTAAATGTTTAACTACCCACCACAGGGGGGAAGGAGGAGGACCTGATCTATAGCGTTTGCTGACTTCCATGGTATAAATACTCATGCTCCCAACATGATGTGGCTGAATATGGAAGAGATGTGCAGTGGCCACCATGGCATGGCATTTTCATCACATAGGAATGACAGATACAGTAATCTCAAGAATGTGGGTTGCGAGAACTACCATATGACCCAGCAATCCCACTACTGGGCATATACCCTGAGAAAACCATAATTCAAAAAGACACATGCACCCCAATGTTCACTGCAGCACTATTTACAATAGCCAGGACATGGAAGCAACCTAAGTGTCCATCAACAGATGAATGGATAAAGAAGATGTGGTACATATACACAATGGAATATTACTCAGCCATAAAAAGAAACGAAACTGAGTTATTTGTAGTGAGGTGGACGGACCTAGAGTCTGTCCTACAGAGTGAAGTAAGTCAGAAAGAGAAAAACAAATACTGTATGGCTAACACATATATATGGAATCTAAGGGAAAAAAAATAAAATGGTTCTGGAGAACGTAGGGGCAGGACAGGAATAAAGACAAAGACATAGACAATGGACTTGAGGACACGGGGAGGGGGAAGCTGGGACGAAGTGAGAGAGTGGCATGGACATATACACACTACCAAATGTAAATAGATAGCTAATGGGAAGCAGCCGCATAGCACAGGGAGATCAACTCGGTGCTTTGTGACCACCTAGAGGGGTGAGATAGGGAGGGTGGGAGGGAGACGCAAGACGGAGGGGATATGGGGATATATGTATACGTATAGCTAAGTTACTTTGTGATACAGCAGAAACTAATAGTTCTCGCAAAGCAGTGTGGGCTGGCTCCAGCACACCACTGGGTTAAACCTCCCTGCCCAAGTCCAGATTCAGGGCTGTGCCTTCCTCATCCCCTGGGGGAGGGCGTAGGAGATGACCACAGCTGCAGCTCAGTCTTCAAAGGTGATTCCTTTTGCCGGCTGAGGCGGAAGCTCCCACTTACCCCCGCCCAGCAGCTTCTTTAGCCTGACTTCTTACATTCCCCCTTATTTCATCCATGACCCTCCAACCTCACCTCATTTCTCGGGATCCCAGGGCTTGGGCAGAGGCCATCAAGGTCCAAGTGGGATTTCTGAAGGTAGGTGTCCAGCCTTCATAATATCGCACCACTTGCTGGCTTTCTCTCCTTTGGGGGGCATGGCCCAGCCCAGATCAACAGCCACAGCTTTGAGGGAGCTGTTCTACTTGATCTTGAGTCGACCTCATGGGTAGGCTGGGATCATTGCTACGAGTGACACGTGATGCCTACAATTATAGCTCCCTGCTGCTTCCTGCTTATTCTTTACATCCGCCCTCACGTCCGTTTTATATTGTTCCCAGGGGTGGGGAGTGCAGGACGCACAGCCGCCACTGCCACCCCCATGTCCTCCTGTGGCTTGAGAAGCACGGCTCGGTGCAGCTGCGCCCACATAGTTTCGGGGAGAAAAAGAGGGACATGGGTGCATCACACCAACCTGATGGGCGCCAGGCGGAGCCCAGACTCCTGCTGTCCCAGGGTCCTGGCAAGCCGGGTTGTCCTGTTCAAAGGATCTGCAGGCAGAGGCTTCTGAGGAGGGTTTGGCTTACGAGTTCCCTGCAATAAACCACAGGATTATGTCTGATCACCATCCCCGTGAACTCGGACAAGACACTGACCTCAGGAGCTGTTAGAGTCCCCTGGAGCGTGGGGTAGGGAGAGGAGAGTGGTTAAGTTGCTACACAGCCCAAGTTTCATTTACTGTAAACTTTCTGAATACGATCCTCTAACCATACAGGTGTGGTGGTGGTGCGTGCGTGCGTGCGTGCGTGCGTGCGTGCGTGTGTGTGTGTGTGTGAGGGTGGGTGACCTGTGTTAAAGATTTAACCATAGCATCATTTAGTTAGTCACTCAAATATGGGTCCTTCAGCTGCCATGCTGTTCCCAGGCCTTGGAAGTATAGTTGATGCTGGTGTTTCTGGGCCAGTGTTACCCAGGGGATGTAAACTTTCCTGTGCTTTTAGGCTTCTTTTCAATTTATAAAGGCCTAACATGAGAAGTTGGTGAAAATCTTTTCAAAGAACACATTCATTGCTTCAAATTTGCCAGAATCCCGTAACAGAACTTGTTCAGCTGTGGGCGAACCAGACAATGAAGGTGACCATCCTTCACCCATCAGTGTGGGGTCGGTAACACCCCTCCATGAAATACACAAAGGTTCTGCTACCAAAATATTTTCTAATAATTCGTTCAGAGAGTCACAAACTGGCTTGCAAAATGACACCCAGAAGGAAAACCCAAGACACAGTGGTTCGAGGGACAGATACTGTTCTGTAAGGAAGCTGATGGGGGCGGTGCTGTATTGGCCAGAGGCCAGTGAGGGAGTTGGCAGTAGAAGGTGGGCAGAGCATGAACTTGGAGTATCTGCTCTGGGTTTTGTACAAATACCAATACTCTGGGACTCGTGCAAGTCACCTGACTTCTCTGAACCTCAACTTCTCTGTCTGTAAAGTGGGAGAAAACAAGACCCATCTCATAGCACTGTTATGAGGACTAAATAAAATAATGTATGGGAAGCTCCCAGAATATAGATAACAATGATTAAAAGTCACTTGTGGGACTTCCCTGGTGGCACAGTGGTTAAGGCTCCGCGCTCCCAATGCAGGGGGCCCGGGTTTGATCCCTGGTGGGGCAACTAGATCCCACATGTGTGCTGCAACTAAGAGCTCACATGCCACAACTAAGGAGCACACCTGCTGCAACTAAGACCCGGCACAACCCCCCCCCCCCCAGTAAAAGGCACTTGTGTTCCTGGGGTCCCTTCCTTGGCTACTGTGAGAGTGGGGCTCACTGGAGCCAGGTTGGAAAGTCAGTGAGTGTTGATAACACTCTCTTTTGGGCCCAGGGTGAACATAGGCATCAAGGCACCACCTGTGCTGGTCCTCGGAGCATAGAAGCACTCACACATGTACAGAAAGTCTGTAGGAAATGGTGCTAGAAACTCAAGGAAGACAGGACATCCTAATACGCAGATGACCTCATCCACTGTCATGGAACTCAGTATTCCATACATCCAGAATACTCAAGATGATTTAAACACATACGAGTTGAATTTCTCATAGTACTCATCCCACTAAAATTATATCTCCGCAGCAATCGGAGCTCAGTTAAAAGAAGGCGACAATATAGTCACAATTTAACGTAGCTTTGTAAAGCAAAGGAAGCTACCACAGGAGTCTGTCAACCACAGCTGTACGGAAAATACAGCAACTTGAAACAGTGCGGAAACTGGGATGGGAAAGAGCCACCGAACAAGGAACAGACTTAAAAGTGCCATTTCTACATCAGCTCTCATTAATGGAAATATTAACAGCCTGTTGAATGTAAAACAGAACACAACCTTCACTAGAAATACAGACCATACAATAAGCACAAGCACCGAAGTCAGGACGTTTGTATATCCAACCACAGGCTCTGCGCTTACAAGCTCTGAGAGCACACAAGTTATTTAACTTCTTTAAGTTGCAGAGAGGAGATGATGTGAGGGTTCAGGGAGAGATTATCTATTAATCTCTTAGCATAGAGCCTGGCACACAGCGACCAATAAGTGTTAGCTGCTACTGCTTCACAACTACTATTATTGAAGGAGTAAATTTAACCATCTAAAAGCACCATAATCCTCCCAACAAACACTGGGTGATAAACCATGGCACTAAATCAAGCTCCATTTCCTGTAAAGTGGTAGAAAACAATGAGCACGCTAATATGTGCAATGTAAAAATGAATGCACGCACCCACATTTGAGGATTAAATAATTCATTACTAAATGACACTAGTTTTGCCTCTAAGTATGAATAAATATCTAGTCTTGGTAGTAAAGACAATGGCAGGTTTTTATTACACTACTGGAGAAAAAGGGAGATGTATGTTACAGTGTATCACAATATATTTGGATTTATCATGGATGCTTAGGAGATAGGTTGGCCATTCATTCTGGTTTTGCCTGGGACATTCCCAATTTACGGCTGAGTTTAATTTATTAATCATAGTCTTTCTCATGTGCCCTGGTTTAGAGGACAAATTATATGGTCACGATAGTGATAAAAGCCCAAACAGTTAAGATATTGATTGAAAGTTCTGATTCAAACCTGGGCTCAGCAGAGGCACCAATTCCCCTCCCTCCTGCCGTGCCCATGACATGGTTTTGATGGAAACATGAAACAGGTAGCTGCCTAGGTAAGATGCTAGCTTCCCACCAGGCCCAACTGGGACAAACTGGCATCATGGAACAGCGGGGTTAGTCAAAGGTGATGTATCCTCCCTCCTCAGGGATCAGGCATGGAGCCCATGAAATATTTGGGTAGAAGCACCAGCTGCATGTGCCTTGACCTTGCAGAAAAGGGTGGGGCTTCCACACTCCCTTTTAGGCACTGCTCTTCAAGCTGCCTTTGCAAAACCTGAACCTGGGCTTTCCCAATGACATCCAATCCAGCCTGGCCACAAAGAGCCATGGGAATGGAGCTGAGGAATGACTCCAGGCCAAGTTGCTCACACTCAATAAACATTTCTTTAGATTGATTTTCATTTTAAACAAGGAAATGAGTTCAGACCCCCATTTCTCTTCCCTCTCAACTTCTAGGTACCAGAGAAAAATCGAGATCTGTTATTACACAGAGTTGTCTCATTTCTCCATTTTCTGCTCATGTTTTAGCAATAGCCACATATTTAAAATATTATAGTGGGATGAGAACAAATTTTTAGATCCAAATATAGCCCCTTGCTTTGATCATCACAGAGAAGTCTCAGCTGTTATCTCCTGCATGATCAGCAAGAATAAGTGCATCCTGCTTATCCAGAGGGATCTCCCCAGGAAGACTGGGTGTTATCACAGGAAAACGCCAGAGATGCCACAGAGATCCCTGGTGAGCTCGTGCAGGGCCGGGGGGCAGCATAAACATTGCTCACCATCTGGCCCATCCCTGGCCCTGTAGAAATAGACACTTCACAATAACACCAAGGACAACTGGTTCTCTGGGAAATGCCTCAACTTCTTTTTACTCTTTATTCAGAAAAAGCAGGGGTCCCTTAAAGAGCACTTTTACACCTAGCTGGAAGATGTCCCTGGTCCCTTCTTTCTGAAATCACCTGAAAACAGTAAAGAAAATGCACAAGAAGGAGCAAAACTCCACCTCTGAGAAAAACGTATAGCCCCACATGAATATATGAGAAAAGGATGCAAAGTGTCCAGCAGGCTGGGCTGAGGAGAGACCACGGAAGGGACACCTGCGTGGCCAACCTGGTGAAATGCAGAGGGGGAGACATTCACCTTGCCTGCCAGGGATAAGAGTAGAGAGTGAGCAGATGATGTGTGTCAGGGCTGAAGGAGCAGCAGATGAGCCCAACCATCTGTGCACACCTGGAGCAGGGGAGGGGACCTGGCAGGGTCTCTGCTGAAATCAGGGGAGGCCAAACCACCACCATCCCTCAAAGCCCGCTGTCCCATGGTCCCCCATGAGGTGGGCAATTTGGAGGTGACCCTGAGCTCTGACCTGGCCTTTCCCACAACTGTCCTGCAACTGGTCGTTTTTTCCAGGAAGACCTTGCTTCGTTTAAAGAGGAATTTAGATACATTAATCAAAACTACTGAAAGAAGGAAGGAAGGAACCATGATAAACAAAAGGCAAACTAAGAAGCCACTGGCAAAAATGTATACATAAGGACATGAAAAAGGAGCTGGCAAAAGTCAAGTGAAAAGGGAAAGGAAAAAAATAAAGCAACAATGCAAACCAAGGACCAAGACAGTACTGAACACAGTCAGGGCTGTGGGGACCAGCTTGAGGGAAATGAGGAGGAGTTCAACGGTAAATGACAAAGACCACAGACAAAGGTGATACAACATATACATAAATGGTGTCACTTAAGGGATCTGAAGAAATAGTAAAGAGAGAAAAGATACCCAGATATATTTTGTAAAAACTTTTCTGAAAGAGTCAAGTCTATGGATTGAAAGTATACACTGTTTCCCTGGGTGAAATGAATCAGACTCATCAGAATTAAGACATAATTAATAGGATACAGAGTCATGTCACTTACAAGGAAAAAAGAAATAAGCCAGCTTCTGATATAGAGGAAGCATGCATCTAAGAGTTTCAGGGAAAGAAAGTGTGATCCATTAACTTTATGCCTAAACTATCATTGAAAAAATAAAGCAACAGCCAAGTGTCTTTGAACATACAAAATTCGGGGAATATACTTCCTAAGAGCTCTTCTGGAAGGAGTTCTGGAAGTCCAATAGAATGAACTTCAGCCAGCCAGGAAAAGAATGGCTCAGTGGCAAGGAGATTAAGCACTAAATCCCTTCAATGTAGACCTAAGGGTAACAAAATTGTGGGAATTATGGCTACAAAACAGAAAGTAAATGTTATTAGCCATAATAATATAGACATTCTAGAACTAACCAAAGTTGGGAGGTGGATCATCCATTTCCAGATATATGGCAGGCTGAGTTATTTTGACCTACCTTCTCTCTAAAATTGTTGGATAAAATGTATTTAATAGAAGAAATGGACAAATTCTTAGTAAGGTACAATCTCCCAAGACTGAATCAGGAGAAACAGAAAGTATGAACAGACCAATCACAAGTACTGAAATTGAAACTGTGATTAAAAAACTTCCAAAAAAACAAAAATCCAGGACCAGATGGCTTCACAGGCGAATTCTATCAAACACTGAAGAAGAGTTAACACCTATCCTTCTGAAACTCTTCCAAAAATTTGCAGAGGAAGGAACACTTCCAAACTCATTCAATGAGGCCACCATCACCCTGATACCAAAACCAGACAAAGATACCACAAAAAAAGAAAATTACAGACCAATATCACTGATGAACATAGACTCAAAAATCCTCAACAAGATACTAGCAAACTGAATCCAACAACACATTAAAAGGATCGTACACCATGATCAAGTGGCATTTATCCCAGGGATGCAAGGATTTTTCAATATCCACAAATCAATGATACACTATGTCAACAAACTGAAGAATAAAAACCATATGATCATCTCGATAGATGCAGAAAAAACTTTTGACAAAATTCAACACCGATTTATGATAAAAACTCTCCAGAAAGTGGATGTAGAGGGAACCTACCTCAACATAATAAAGGTCATATATGACAAACCTACAGCTAGCATAATACTCAATGGGGGAAAGCTGAAAGCATTTCCAATAAGATCAGGAACACGACAAGGATGTCCACTCTCACCACTTTTATTCAACATAGTTTTAGAAGTCCTGGCCATGGCAATCAGAGATGAAAAAGAAATAAAAGGAATCCAAACTGGCAAAGAAGAAGTAAAACTGTCACTGTTTGCAGATGACATGATACTATACATAGAAGATCCTAAAGATGCTACCAGAAAACTACTAGAGCTCATCAATGAATTAGGTAAAGTTGCAGGATACAAAATTAATACACAGAAGTCTGCTGCATTTCTATACACTAACAGTAAAAGATCAGAAAGAGAAATTAAAGAAACAATCCCATTTACCATCACATCAAAAAGAGTAAAATACCTAGGAATAAACCTACCTAAGGAGGCAACTACTCCAAAAACTATGATTCTGATGAGAGAAATCTTAGATGACACAAACAGATGGAAAGATATACCATGTTCTTGGATTGGAAGTGTCAATATTGCCAAAATGACTATACTACCCAAGGCAATCTACAGATTCAATGCAATCCCTATCAAATTACCAATGGCATTTTTCACAGAACTAGAACAAGAAAATTTTAAATTTGTATGGAGACACAAAAGACCCTGTACAGCCAAAGCAATCTTGAGAAAGAAAAACAGAGCTGGAGGAATCAGGTTCCCTGACTTCAGCCTATACTACAAAGTTATAGTCATCAAAACAGTATGGTACTGGCACAAAACAGACATATAGATCAACGGAACAGGATAAAAAAGTCCAGAAAGAAACACACGCACCTATGGTCAATTAATCTATGACACAGGGGGCAAGACTATACAATGGAGAAAAGGTAGTCTCTTCAGTAAATGGTGCTGGGAAAACTGGACAGCTACATGTAAAAAAATGAAATTAAAACATTCTCTAACAGCATAAACAAAAATAAACTCAAAATGGATTAAAGACCTAAATGTAAGACTGGATAGGCAGAACACACTTTGACATAAATCGCAGCAAGATCTTTTGTGATCCTTCTCCTAGAGTGATGGAAATAAAAACAAAAATAAACAAATGGGACCTAATTAAACTCAAAAGCTTTTGTACAGCAAAGGAAACCATAAAGAGAATGAGGAGACAACCCACAGAGTGGGAGGAAATATTTTCAAATGATGTGACCGACAAGGGACTAATCTCCAAAATTTACAAACAGCTCATGCGGCTCAATATCAAAAAAACAAACGACCCAATCAAAAAATGGGCAGAAGACCTAAACAGACATTTCTTCAAAGAAGATATACAGATGGCCAAGAGGCACATGAAAAGATGCTCAACATTACTAATTATTAGAGAAATGCAGATCAAAACTACAATGAGATATCACCTCACACCAGTCAGAATGGCCATCATCAAAAAGTCTACAGACAATAAATGCTGGAGAGGGTGTAGAGCAAAGGGAACCCTCTTACACTGTTGGTGGGAATGTAAATTGGTACAGCCACTATGGAGAACAGTGGGGAGATTCCTTAAAAAACTAAAAATAGAGCTCCCATATGATCCAGCAACCCTACTCCAGGGCATATATCCCGAGAAAACCATGGTTCAAAAGGATACATGCACCCCAATGTTCATTGCAGTGCTGTTTACAATAGCCAAGACATGGAAGCAACCTAAATGTCCATCAACAGATGAATGGATAAAGTTGTGGTACATATTTAAGATGGAATATTACTCAGCCATTAAAAAGAATGAAATTTGCAGCAACATGGATGGAACTGGGGACTATCATACTGAAGGAAGTCAGACAGAGAAAGACAAAAACCATATGATATCGCTTATATGCAGAATTTTAAAAAATTATATAAATGAACTTATTACAAAACAGAAACAGATTCACAGGCTTAGGGAACGAACTTACGGTTACCAGGGGTAAGGTTGGGTGGAGGAGGGATAGATTGGGAGGTTGGGATTGACATATACACACTACTATATATAAAATAGATAACCAACAAGGACCTACTGTATAGCACAAGGAACTCTGTTCAATATTCTGTAATAACCTTAATGGGAAAAGAACTTGAAAAAGAGTAGATACATGTATATACATGTATAACTGAATCACTTTGCTGTACATCTGAAACTAACACAACATTGTTAATCAACTTTACTCCAACATAAAATAAAAAATTTAAAAAATAAAAATAACACTAATAACTCATTACATGTTAACATAAATAACATTTCTTAATGAAAAACTATAGTTTTTGATATAAAAATAAATTCAGTGAGAAAAAAAAATTAAAATGTTTCTTAAAAGCATCAAAGAGCTACAAGATAGTAAGATGTTATCAGGCCAACAACTAAGTGAAAGGAGAAGCCCAGAGGGGTAAGTAGTACACTGAAACTATAGGCATTTGCCAAATTAGGGAAACCTGGGTTTTGGTTTTGATACCCTTTTAAGGTGAGGGATGCAGGAGTCGAAGGTCAGCACCAGCCTCAGTTCAGTAGGGCACCATTCTCTTCCTGACCTCTCCCTGATAAAGCTGGGCCCTGCAAAGGACTGTACCTCAGGGTAAGAATATTCTAGAAGTAAACACATACTACTGTCCATCCCTAGCAGACACAAGGAGAGTTCTCTTGGTTCTGGGCAGACCAACCTATAACCACAAATTGCCCCTGAGGACCTGAAGCTGACATCACATCATGTGGGTGGCTCATAAGCCCTGAGCCATTTCAAGGGGCCTCAAGCTGGTGCTGCCCTGGGCACCTGACAGGGGCAAATTACACCCTCTCTGGAGGAACGGACTTCATCCTAGACCTGAACGAGCTCCCAGAGAATTTTCCAGAAAAGTAAGTAGCTCACAGTAAATGACCAAGCACCCAAAGAAGCAAGGAATCATGAGAGAGAGAGACAGAGAGAGAGAGAGAGAGAGCAATAAAAAAATTCAGCAGTAACACACCCAAAGAGTTTAGATTTGGGAATTATTGGAACAAATTTTCCTACTGTATTTAAAATAAAAGACTAGCCTCATGCCTGAATAAGAACCAAAGAGAACGTCCAGAAACAAAAAGTAAAACACAGCTGAGTTTAAGTACACATTTTGTTATGCTTAGTTTCATACCATTTATATAAACTGAAAAACACAAAATACTATATATTTTCACAGATACCTATTTACCTAAAAATATTTGAAAAGTGCTATAGAAAATCAACACCAAACTTAGGACAGAGATTATACCTGGAGGGGGGCTGAGGTAGTCTATATTGTTTAATTTTTCCTTTTTTTTAAAAAAGAAATGTATGCATATTATATATCTGAAATTTAAATAGGTGTATACATAGAAAAACAGGTAACAATGGTTATTTCTATGTAGTATAAATATGGGTGAATTTTAGATCATTTTTACTTTTACATATTTTAAATACAGGTATTCCCCAATTTTTGAAAGTTTGCTTTACCTCACTTTTACAAAAGACCTACATTAGTACCTGTTTTCACTTAACTGAAAGAAATCCAAAGAGGATCTTTGCTTTTACAAAAACAGGCAAAAAGCAAAAAAAAGCTTTCAGCGTTGTTTTGGGGCAGCAGCCGCTGTAGAGGCAGCTCACCCTGAGCAGAGGAAGGGGCCCCGCCACGCTCCTTCCCCGTGAGCATCAAGCTGCCAGGGCTTCGAACCGTGTCTGTGAGCATCTGTGCTTTATCGCGATTTATTTTTTGCATCCCTTAACAATATGTGTCCCAAGGTAATCGCTTCTTTACTTTATGCCATTTTGGCTTATGAAGGGTTTCACAGGAACGCTCTGCTTTCAGATAGCAGGGAAATCTGTATTTAAAATATTAACAATAGCAGAATTAATTTTCTTTTTTATAAATTTAGTTTATTTTTGGCTGCATTGGGTCTTTGTTGCTGCGCGCGGGCTTTCTCTAATTGCAGCGAGCGGGGGCTACTCTTCGTTTAGGTGCGCAGGCTTCTCATTGCGGTGGCTTCTCTTATTGAGGAGCGTGGGCTCTAGGCACGTGGGCTTCAGTAATTGTGGCACACGGGCTTAGTTGCTCCGTGGCATGTGGGATCTTCCCGGACCAGGGCTTGAGCCCATGTCTCCTGCATTGGCAGGCAGATTCTTAACCACTGTGCCACCAGGGAAGCCCCAGAATTAATTTCAATCTTTGGGCCAAAGGAGAAAACAAAAGAGAAAACATGGATTATTTAAAAATTATAAATATGGAAAACACTACAAATTAGAGTAAGTACAGACAGAGCAGTGTTTGGGAAATTCCTAGACTTACATGCCATGTAATCAAGTATGAATAAAAGTATGAATAAAAATGAAATAATGATCTAAGAAGTTAGAGAAAGAAAATAAACCTAAAGATGGAAGTGATAAAGATAAAAGCAGAAAATAATTAGTAAAATAAAAAATTAATTACTATCATTTAGCAAAGACATTACAGACATTCTAATAATGTTAGATATTTTCATTTAATTATCACAAAGTCCAATGAGAGAGATACTATCTCAGATTTGTAGAGGGGAAATGAAAGTAATGAAAGTAATGTTTCTGTGGTCTAACAATAGTAAAAGGAAAGTCATATATAAAATCTAGAGCTGGTTCTTTGGGGGTAGGAGGAGTTGAGGAGAAACCAGGTAAATCTAATAAATAAAAGATAAGCCAGTAATGGACAAATAAGTACACAAATACAATGAACAGTGTTGAGGATTAGTTAGGTGGTCATCTAGAAAAATAAAGTTGGATTCCTACTTCATTTTATACACTAAAGAGCAGATGGGTCAAATATTTAAATGTGAAGAAAAGATCATGAAGGTATAAGAAATAGAAAAACATACTTGTAATCTCTGGGTAGACAAGCCTTTCTAAACATGACAATAAAAAGTGGCAAAGGAAGGGCTTCCCTGGTGGCGCAGTGGTTGAGAATCTGCCTGCCAATGCAGGGGACACAGGTTCGAGCCCTGGTCTGGGAAGATCCCATATGCCGCAGAGCAACTAGGCCTGTGAGCCACAACTACTGAGCCTGCGCGTCTGGAGCCTGTGCTCCGCAACAAGAGAGGCTGCGATAGTGAGAGGCCTGCGCACCGCGATGAAGAGTGGCCCCCGCTTGCCGCAACTAGAGAAAGCCCTCGCACAGAAACGAAGACCCAACACAGCCAAAAATAAATAAATTAAAACAAAAAACAAAACAAAACAAAACTATGTAAACTTTGATCTTTATAAAAAAAAAAGTGGCAAAGGAGGCGACAACACAGTTTATGAAAAAGGGAAAAAACAATTGGATTTTAAACCTGTGAAAAGATCCTCCATCTCATTTTTAGGAAGAAAAATGTAGATACTTTTTTTTCCAACCTGTCACGTTGGCAAAGATAAAAAAATCTCTGAACGCACTATATTGGTGAAGACTTTTGGAACAGAAATTGGGACGACTCCTTTAGAAGCATTTCTGCCTCATCTACCAAATTTCTAAATGCATATGGCCTTTGATCAGCAATTGTGCTCCCAGGAATTTATCCCACGTCCATCGTCATGCATCGGCCCAAGGTACCTGGGCAAGAATATGCCTGTTTGAAGTAGCAAATGATTGGAAACCACCCATGTGGCCATCAGTAAGGGACAGGTTAAAGAATTTACGGTGTGGTTCTACCATGAAATACTACACAGCCAGTGAAAAGGATGAGGTGGATCTGGAATAACCAAAGTGGAAAGAAGTACAGAGTGTGCTGCCATCTGAATCCAAAATAAGGATCTAAGGTTTGAAATAAGAGTGATAGCAAGGTGATGGTTGCTGAAGATGCGTGACGGGCGGCCAGGTTTCACTGTACCTTCCTCTCCAATTTTGAGTGTCTGAAATTTCCAAATTTTCCATAATCTCTCACTCTGCAGAGAGAGACAGGTAGAAGAGACTTTTCACTGTATTCTAAATTACATTTTACAAAAGCCTGGTAGCAATGATTACTTCTGGGAAGGGAGCCTGGTGACAAAGGTGGGAGAGAGACTGTTTTCTGAATAACCCTTTACACTGTTGGAATTTTTTACTTATAGGCATACATTGCCTGTTACAAAATATAAAGGTAAAGTATCAGGCATCCATTTTTTTCATGTACAATCTGGGTGTTTATAGTAACAGAAGTGAGTGGAAAACAAACGTGCCGTTGAATACTGTAATGAGTTAAACGGCTTCCCTCTGAAGTTATTTCTCTCCAGGGAGATAAGGGTGCTTCCACGTGCAGTACCTTTAGAGACATCAGTGGGTTTGTCATGTAAATATTAGTGTATTTTCTACAACACTGCATTTCTTGTGGTTGTACTGTTACTGGTATAAAGTCAAGTGCCTTCAATGCTAAAGGCTCAGAAATTTTTCTTAAACTGATTTCATGTCCAATGCAAGTGTTTTCTACAACCTGCATGACTAGTACTTTGTAAAACTTGTTTACACTTCAATTGTACATAGTATTTTTTAAAGAAATGTATTTTTATTTAGATACCTTCAAAGTTGAATTCCTCTGTGTGAAGCATTGTAAAATGATACATTTCTCTTTTGAGTATCATTACGGTTGTACAAAGGTTTTCACTGGTTCTGTATTTCTACAGTTACTGACAAGCATGTAACACTGACTTTATCCTACATATAGTTGGCGTTTCAAATAAATGGCTTGGATAGAGAAAAAAAATCAGTGTATCATATGAAACCCAAAAAATTTTAGCTGAAGTTTCTGGAAGTACTGGGCAGGCAGAGGTTAGCAGGAGTCCAAAACCTTGGTAACTACACTTTACATTTATAGGCGTAAGTGGCTCAAATTTCTGCTAACTCATGATTCACTGATACGGCAGCCCCTCCCGCCCCCCCAGGGAGTAAGTGAGCCAGTGACAAGGCTTATTATTGACTACTGGAAACTCACATCAATTCAGCATATTTCCTACATGTCTACTGTGTTCAAGGGCCTGGGTTTAGGTGTACCTGGAGATGAATAACTCAGTCTTGTGCCTTCTGAAATGGGGCAGGACAGGTGTCCGGGTAACTCTGGGCTGAGGCAGCAGGTGAGTATGGAGACCCCTGGGAGGACTGCAGAAAGACTCAGGAGGAGGGGGTCTCAGAGAACACCTGGGCAAAAGGGTGAAATCTGGGGAGCAGAGAGAAGGCACAGAGGACGCTTCCCAGCACGTTTTCTCAGTTATTAGCTTTAGGTTTCCCTGTAGTCACGAAGGCTTTTATAATGATTAGTTTTCTTGTATTTCATCTCACTTCCTTGGGAGAACATCTTGGCGAATGGATTCTTGCAAGTGCTGGTTTAAGTATCGGACCCCCACACAGGTCACAAGGGTGCAAATCCTCTTTCAAATCCATTCAGATACTGAATTCATTCTGTTGAAGATGACTTTGAAAGTCTGGGCTCAGCCTCAGAGCGACCAGCTATCACCTGATGGTTCCTAAATCATGGTCTAAATTAATTTTTTTTGCTCCTATTTATATCCTTATAAAGCATTTATGAATGAGTAGTTATGGCTCACGACCAAGAGCCTGTGTTAATTGTTCATCACTCTTTGTGTGGGTTGGGAGAGGGAGGGCTCCTTGAAATAGCTCTCCCCCGCTCCCTCTGAGGCTACTTAAGCCAAGTCTGATTGCTCTACAGTCTTAGAAGAGACGTACAAGATTGGCCAGTCTTGTTTTACAAAATACGGTGTGTTGTACATTCTACAGACACAGGTAAGGTGTGGATGAGGAGAAATGTCATGTTTGTCAGAAACGCTGAACTGAAAATCTCCACCTCTCCAAAAAATCCACGGAGGATTTTTCATTTAAGATGCTGCAAATATCTGGAATGCAATGCAACTACTGCTATGGTTCTGAACAAGGGCTGGTTCCAAGAAAGACAATCTTAGACAAGAATGGCTGGAGTATGATACTGTTACAAGCAAAAGCAAAGAGAAATGCAAGGCTTTCTCGTTACAGTCTGAGGCTCTGCACGATGCCAGAAGGTACCCGCCCCCCGCCCTTCACCTTTATCTCTGTGGCAAAAGCGGGGCAAATGAATTAAAGGTCATCAAGGCAGCCAGTGATCTGACACGTGCTCACCACCCCAGTCTTCTGCAGTTTCTGCCTCCCTCCCCTCTCTCCATCCACCTGCTCGGGCACCCATTTTAAGACTGCAGGTGGAGAACATGGGTTTGAGCCCTGGCTCTCCTGCTCTGGGGGGTCTTGCTATTTAGCCTCACTTTGCCTTGTCTCCTCCTCTGTAAAATGGGGCTGTTGGCAGTATCCGCCTCCTAGGCCTCCTCGAGAGCGTTAGAAATGCCTGCAAAGTGCTTAGCCCGGAAGCATCAGCCACATAACTGGCGCTCAGTACGTGCTCGCTATTTTATAGCAATTCAAAACACAGCTGAGAAGCTCCTTATACCAAAACACCTAGTAAAATAACTCCAACACACATAGGCATTTCTAGACCACTTGGTTATAAGAATAAAAATAGAAATTAATCCTGCCGTTGCTGAAATTTCTGCAGCACAGACCGGTTGTGCCAGAAATAGGGTTGGTAAATATTCTCACAGGCCCATCTGCTGTCTCAGGAAGGGACTTTAATTCAGCAAAAATCAATCTAAGAGACAGATGCGGTCGTCGTTTTTTGCTTCCTATTGTTCTAGTGAAGAAGCTAATCTGACTGGAAAAACAATCTTAACCAGTCATGTCAGTAGTATAACTCACTGATAAGATTCCACGGAGAAAAAGCACGTCCTAACATTTTCCAGGAAACTAAGGGCTTAAAAAAATAAAACAGTCCAGATCAAGTATGACCACACATCAGCACGTATAGTTCAAATGCCATTTTAAGGGGCAAACCTTAACAAAAATACAGATAAATGCTAAGTGATGCTTTCATGCGATTTTTACGTGTTAGAAGAATGGCCCATCTATGGATTGAAGGTGCCACTTACACTCCCAATAGAGTCATGGCACATTTCAGACTGACAGCAGAAAACTGCGTTTCAATCTCCAACTTCTTAGCACAGCCTTCTCTAGACATAATTCTGTGAGCAGAGAAATCTATTTCACAGATGTGACATTGAACGTGTTTTTATTTAAACTTTAAATGAATGAATGAAGCCTATTAATTATAATAAACTGAGTAAAGGATTTCAGTTTGCCACATTCTAGAAATTTAACGAAACTCCCAGAGTTTGTCCCCGATCCTTTCCTTTTCTCATCTGGGAATATAGTTAGGCACACTGGTGTTGGTGGGTGAGACTGTCACCTGAATGTCTTCACATTTTCTAGTCTTTTGAGTCACACTTATTTTTAAATTCATATTTAGTAACTTGAGACCCTCTCTTGTGTGATGGTATCAGGGTCCCTGGGTGGTGTCTGTGTCGGGGGGCTGCGCCTGCCACCTCCCACCCTGGGCTCCTCCAGGCTGCTGTCTGGGTCCTCTCCCCCCAGCTCAGGCCTGACTCTGCAGGAGGCCGTCCTCCCCCTGCACACGTGCCCCTGGTGAGACTGCAGCCTCTCCTTCATCTGCCGACCAACTCAAGACCGGCACGAGGCCGCGATGGTTAGCCCCCGGCGCTGAGGTTTGGGGATGTACGGGCAGAAAAGGGAAACGTAAAACTCGGTATCCGATGTTATTTCTCCTAGAGTCGCTGGCTCGGCCCAGTGCTTCTCGGGCCCCCTTCCCTCCCGGAAGTCAAGTCAGTTGACTTTACAAACGATGTCTGGGGTGAGGGAAAGTGATCCTTTCGCTCTATGAAGCACAGCTCTTGAGCTCACGTGCCCCCATCTCTCCCCCTATCTGGGCGTCAGAGCTCAAGCCTGCTGCCCGAAGACGCCCCTCCAGAATTCTGCTCAAGACACGTGTTTGGTGCGCATGTGTACTTCCTCCCCTTATTATACATTACTCTTTAAAAAACGATCCTACAGTAAAATTGACTTTTCTGGGGTACAAAGTTGGATGATTTTGAACACTTCTGTAATCAGAGAAAAAACACCTAAAATACCTTAAGATTAACCATCATCAGAAAGCCTCTCAAAACCCTCTGGGATCCTTCTGTAGCCACTCCTGGAACTTGCCCTGTTTTCCTTTCCTCCTCTTTCCCTTCCAGAGCCTGAGATAAACTCTCTATCCAGCAGCTGTCAGTGCAGAAGACCTCCCCTGGTGCTTCTGTTGTGGCTTATAAGATGGAAATGGATGCTGGTCTGTCTGATCTCCTCATTTAAGTGCCCATTCCTGGTGGATTGCTAACCCAATATACAAGGTAGGGCAGGGCCAATGCAATGCCAAGCAGAGCAAAGATAGTCTGTCATGCTCCCTGCCTATGCACACAATTGTAGGTGACCACACACCCCTGTGACCTCTTATTTTTTTCATCATTTTTCTAGCCTTTTCTCAAGCCCACACTTTGCCTTTCATGCTCAGGCTGTGGTTCAGGAGAACTTGGCAGCAGTCAGCTAAAAGCTAGATGAATACACTGAATTATTTTCCTCTAAAAGAGCTGACAGGATGAAAAGGAAATTAAAGTTCGTTTCCTCCATCAAGGCTGAGGAGTTAGTTTGAGAAGCTTGAGTTCCAAGGCTCATTTCCCCGAGAAGGAAATGGTAGCCCAGAAAGGCCCATTTGTGGACAAGAGAAGGAGTTGATTCAACTGTCCTTGATTTTTAAAAATCACACAGAACATTTGATGGAAAGATCAAACATTTTCTATAAAGAACTAACTCACCCTTCAGATGTGAGGCCGACCACTATTGTGGTGTTTATGGTAGCACTTTCCTTCCAGAAAGTGTAGGTGGTAAGTCTGGATGAAGAAAGCAGGGCTGGCCATGTAGCCGTGTGTCTGTCATGTCATGTGGGACAGGGCACTAGTAATGCTAAAGTACAAAGTGTCAGTGGATTCAATCCGTGTTGCGGAACCAGAGCCACCTCCGAATAGGCACCGCACTTGCATGGAATTAATGCCAGTTCCCTGTGTGATGGGAGGGAAAGTGCGAGCTTAATCTGTATCATATGTCTCGGAAAAGCTCCAGACAGACAGACACCAGCCTGGAGTGAGAAGTGTGGATTTTTCAGTTACTAATGTTTAAAGGGTAACATTTCCTCAGTTTCATAAAACAGAATGAAGGCCTTTTTCGGGGACTGTTTAAAGGAACTCTTGAAGGCGTCGCTTCTGTAGGCATTCACTGCTGGTAGGAAAAAAGACACCAGCAAGAATATCTTTCCTATTAGAGACAGTCCTAGTTTCACATGGTACACAGGCAAGCTGCTTAAACAGAGACAGGAAAAGCCTCAGTACCAGGGAATCCTTGGGGAAGCGGCTTATGGGCTCTGTGAATATCTGAAATTTGCATACAAAATATTGAATAGTGGTGCATCTTCTGACGGTTCATAGCCTTCATCAGATTCTCGAATAAGTCCAGAAGAGTTTAGAAGGTGCCCACCCCTTCCACCAATGTAAATCCAAGACAGGTTCAAAACTAGTGTTGACAGAATGGTCAACAGACAACAAAATAAACAGAAGTTACAGGTGGATCTTAACTGACTGAAATGGGAGAGGACTTCGTAAGCACAAAAGGAATGGGCGAATTCACCAAAGATTAATAAATTAAATATTAAAAACTGGAATTCCTTTTATACCAAGAAATAGCATAAATAAATAAAACTGAAAGACAAATTAGGGAGATGTTTACAGTAAATTACTGGAAAAGGATAAATATTCTTAACCCATTAAGAAAATGAACTCTAAAAACAGGGAGGAGATATGTATATGTATAGCTGATTCACTTTGTTATAAAGCAGAAACGAACACACCATTGTAAAGCAATTATACTCCAATAAAGATGTTAAAAAAAACACAAACTAACAAATCAGGAAGAAAAACTCTCTCTCACAGAGGAAAAAAACAGGCAAAGGATGGGAACAGACAACTTACAGAACAAATACAGTTAATAGCAGCTGTATGCTGGAGCCGGCTGTAACCAGCTCATGTCAGCTGATTCTCTACTTCTTGTTCAGTGACATCATGTTAATAACTTGAAATTGATCATGGTGGAGTTTTTACAGCAGAGAAGTCACCTACAAATCAAGGCTTTTTTTTTTTTGGACAGCCAATTTACCAGCACACCATTTGTTAATAGATATACAAAAAGCAGTTCAAGTGTCCTGGCAATCAAAGGAATGCAAAAAGAAATGAGGTCTGGACAAGATGGAATAAGCACATTTCACCCTATTCCTCTTGCAAATTATAACAAAAAAGCCTGGAGAAAATTCATAAAGCAGCTGACACTCTAAAAGTTGCAGGAAAGTAAATGGACTGGCTAGGGACTTCAGAACTCAAGGAATGAACCAGTAGTGAGTCCTTGTTGTTTGTTTTCCCCTTCTTTATATCTTGGCCTGGGCTCTGGAGAGCCCCCCATCTGGAAATGCCAATAGCACTACACACACACACACACACACACACACACACACACACACACACAAGCCGGAGGAAAGCCTGCTATCTTTAGCTAAAAGAACAGGAGAAGGGTGACCCAGTAAGAGCAACATTTGACCATACCTGACCTTACTCTACCTCTGGGTGAGCACTAGGAAAAAGCCATGCCCTGCTGTCCCCACTGGGCACCACATCCTGGAGCTGGCAGAGCCCTGCTTTCCATCCTTCCTTGCAATAACAGACCTCATCTCTTCCCTGGAACAGAGACTGTGGATGGAATTTTTCAGTGGATTTCTCATCACCATAAAGGCCAGAAGGAAGCAGAACAACAGTTTTCAAATGTTGCAAGAATAAAACAGTTAACCCAGAATTCTATATCTATTGAAAATATTCTTCAGGAATAAAGGTGAAACAGACATTTCCAGATGAAGGAAAACTAAGAGAATTTGTCACCAGCAGACCTGCTTTCGAATGGCTAAATCAAATAGCTGAAGGAAGTTTTTCAGACAGAAAGGAAATGATAACAGAAAGAAACCTGGAACATCAGAAGTAAAGAAAGAATGGAAAGGGTGACTATATGAGTAGATACTGTAAACCATTCTTCTTAAGTTTAAAAAATTATGCTTGGGCTTCCCTGGCGGCGCAGTGGTTGAGAATCTGCCTGCCAATGCAGGGGACACGGGTTCGAGCCCTGGTCTGGGAAGATCCCACATGCCGCGGAGCAACTAGGCCCGTGAGCCACAATTACTGAGCCTGCGCGTCTGGAGCCTGTGCTCCGCAACAAGAGAGGCCACGATAGTGAGAGGCCCGCGCACCGCGATGAAGAGTGGCCCCCGCTTGCCGCAACTACAGAAAGCCCTCGCACAGAAACGAAGACCCAACACAGCCAAAAATAAATAAATAAATAAATAAATTAATTAATTAAAAAAAAAGTTTAAAAATAAAAAGTTATCCTTGATGTTTGAAAGCAAAAATGACAACATCTGAAGTGGTTCTCACTACATAAACGTAACACTTAAGACATCCATATCTTAAAGGGAGAGGGATAAAGGGACCTAAGAGGAGGTAAAGTTTTTACTTGAAGTGATGAAATATTGATACTAGTAGACTGTGATAAATTATGTACCTATATTGTAATCTTTAGAGAAGCAGTTTTCAATCAGGGGTGATTTTTGTCTCTCAGGGAACATCTGGCAATGTTTAGAGACATGATTACACATGCTACTGCCATCTATAGTTGGTAGAAACCAAGATGCTGCTAAATATTCTATGATACACGGGTCAGTCCCATACAACAAAGAGTCATCCAGCCCCAAATGCCAACAATGTTGAGGTTGAGAAACCCTGCCCTAGGGCAGCCATACAAAAAAGTGCAGACAGACACATCTCATAAACACTATTGATGAATCAATATGGAATAGTGAAAAATGTTCAAGAAACCCGCAGGAAGTCAGGAAAGAGGAGTATGATTAAAAACATTAAAATGGTAGACTTCAATTCTAACATATCAATACTTACATTAAAAGTAAATGGTCTATACACATCAGTTGAAAGACAGTGACTGACAGAACAGATGAAGAAATACACAACCCAACTATATGTTGTCTCTGAGAAACTCATTTCAAGTAAAGTGACATAGGTAGATTAAAAGTAAAAAGATGGAAAAACACATACCTTGCAAACCCTAATCAAAAGAAAACTGAGGTGAATGTATTAATGTGAGATAAAGTAGATTTTAGAACAAAGTCATCCGAGCTAAAGAAGGACATTACATAATGATAAAAGGGTCAATTCATCAAGAAGACACAATAATCCTAATTGTTTTGTACCACGAACAACAGAGCTTCAAAACACATGAAGTAAAAACTGATGGCCGAGAAGAGACACATTTATAGTTGGAAACTTCAACATCCCTTTCAGTAATTTATAGAACTACTACACAGAAAAAGATATTTTGTTTTATGTATCAAATGTGCAAAGCTTTGAAATGTTAATACTTAGTACTAGTATGCTCTGTACTAGTATGGGAATGTAAGTGCGTATCCATCCTGAAAAAATGTTTAATTTATACATTAAGATGCTTAAAATGGTTATACCATTTTTCAACCCAGTATTTTCACTCTTAGGAATCTCTCCAAGGGAATAATTAAAGTGGTCCAAAATTTACCTATCTAGACCTTCATAAGAGAGCTATTTATAATAGCAAATATTGGAGACATCCAAACATGCCCACTAATTGGCAAGCACTTAAAAAAGTATTCTATATACACATACAGTGCTGTCGATAAAATAACATTTTAAGCAATTTTTAATGCCATGGTAAATGGGAATGACTTTAAGGCAAAGAAGGAGTATATATACAAAGCACTGTACATATAGAATAATCTAAATTATGTCAAATAGACATTTAATTATAAGTATACAAAAATTGATAGAAGAAAATATAACATTGATAGCAATGAAAAATGACCAGCGATTATATCTTTGTGCTTTTCATTTGGTTGCTTTTACCTTTTTCCCCACCTCCAGTTTCCTGCTGTTCATGTTATAACAAACAAACTGTTACTTCCAAAAACAGCATAAAAATGAGATCATATACACAAAGTATCTTATACACTCTTGCATCTGGTATGGAGAAACTAAATCGGTGGTAACATTTTTGTAAATAATTTTTGAAGGTGAAAAAGGTAAGAAAGTATGCCCATTATCATTCCTAAAGTGATCATCTCTGTTTAATTGCCCAGGCCTAATTATTCACAGTGCCACCTGTCATTCTCAAAAGTGTCATGGTCTAGATGACAAGTTGAATGGGCACCCTCACTATTCTGAATAGAAAAGATAAAAATATTCCTAATAATAACTAAAATATATTGCACCGTAACTAGACACCAAGTACTGTACTAAATGCTTTACCTGGATGATCTTGTTTATCCATCTCAGGAGCTGAATTATCTCCATTTTATACAGGTGCTGAGAACTTAAGCAACTCGCCCAAGTTCAGACTTTAGCAAGTAGCAGAGTCTGGATCCAAATGACCTCCATCAAATTAACAGCTGAGGGCGTACCTGGGCCTGTCTGAGTGCAGGGTTGGCCGGCAGGGGTCTGGCAGGGACGCAGGGCACACGAGGAGCCGGGTGCAGGGGCGGGAGTCCTCGCTGAGGAGAACTGGGCAGAGGGGCGTCAAGGGCTTTGAGGGGTCTGCTGATGTCCACGTGCTGACACTGCGGCAATCTCCTGGGATTGTCCTGCGGGGTCAGAGCAAAGAGCCATGATGTGGTCATTACTGTGTAATCCTTGGAGGGACAAGCCGTGCAAACTCATCTGCTCTAGCTGCAGGGGGAGGGCAGGTGGAGGAGGGAAAGAAATCAAGGAATTACAGCAGAGGGAATCTATTATTATTGATGTCAGCTTCAGAATTCTAACAAACCACCCTCCCCCACCCCCAAACCTGGAATAGTGGGATCGCTTTCTATCTAAATGTTTAAAAACTGGTTTAATTCGTTAACAAGTAGGTGCAAGGCAACCTCAGGAAGCACCAACACGTACGAAGACACAGACCAGATCTTAAGGAAATTCCAAAGGGCTTGTGAAAATGAGGCGTAGTTCAGCGTACACAAGGCTCAATGAGAACTGAGGAAAACTCCTGGGGAAGGAGCATCGGGGCGGAGGTGAGGGTCTGGGTCTGGAGGACCGTCTCCTGCCTGGTGGCCTTGTTTTTAGCGACAGATGAGAACGGATGCAGCGTGGGTCTCATGCCCCCTGCCCCTCCCTGCCTCCCTCTTGTCTTCCTTTCTTTCTATAAATAGCTTTATAGAGGTCTCATTGACTATTAATTGCATATATTTAAAATGTACAATTTGGTAAATTTTGACATAGATTCACACCCATGAAACCATCACAGTAAGGAAAGCGATAAACATATCCACCACCCCGTCATCCTTCCCTCCCACCGCCCCCCTTCTCCTTCTCCCAGCAACTACTGATCCGATTTCTGTCACTGTAAATTGCTTTGCATTTTCCAGAATTTTATATAAATGAAATCATCATTTTTGGTCTGGCTTCTTTCACTCATCATAATGACTTTGAGATTTATCCAAGATGTAGTGTGTATCAATAGTTCATTTTTTCTAATTCTGAGAAGCATCCCACTGTGTAAATATACCAAAGTGCGTTTACCCTTTTACCCGTTGATTGATATTTGGGTAATTTCTGGTTTTTGGCTCTTCAAAATAAAACTGCATCTTTGGCTCTTGCAAATGAAGCTGTTTTTCCTGTCTCCCACGGGTAGGGGTGAAAGGTGACAATGCTCATTAGGAATGGCTGTCTCCTCTTTGCAACCCAACCCTCTACACTTTCTGGATCAAGGGAGATAAAACAGTTTTTTGTTGTGGTGGTGGTTGTTTTTTGCCTACTGAATACCTGATGATGATTTTAAAAATCATTTGTCATTTCCTGACACCAACACCTTTCCCTGCTACAATCTGGACTCTTGTTGAATGAGTTCAATATTCAAGAATTCTTACAGGTACATCAAAAACACTTGGTGGGGGAACCTAAATATCAGAGTGAACACTAGTCATAATTCACCAAGGTAGCAGGAAAGTGAAGAGACAGTAGGGAACCATGAGGTACTTTGGTTTGAGGATCCAGCTCTTTGAAGCCATAGGTTGGACAGAGCTTCTACAGCCCAGGGCTGCAGCAAGATGGGCCTGACCAAGGGTTCAGTGTAACTCTCAGAAATACCCTGGGAGTAGCAGCGGGCCATAGAAGCTCTCCCAAACCCACTCAGTGGCATTCTCAAATCACAGAAGGGGTCCAGCATCAGGACCCTGCCTGGTCAGCATAGCCAGTGGGCCTCCTAGGAATGTGGCCACCTGGGTGACCGGAGGGATGATGACCACGTAGCATGTCTTGCAGGGCACACGGCCTCAGTGGCACCTGGCACCGTGTTGCCCCTAGGGTGCTGACCCAGCGTTCCACAGCAAGAGGCTGCGGGGTCTAGTCCTGCTCAAGCTCTTATTGAAAAACCCGCGTCTTCATGTGTTTGCTCGCTTCTTATGTTTGTTCAAAACTCACCTTAGGTGTGTTGGAAGGTGGCGGCTTCCTCATCGGCCCTTTGCTGAGGTGGGTGAGGTGAGCCTGACTAGGCTGGGAGCCACTGGACGGCCGGGAGGGGCGCACACACCTGCAATGCAATCCCAGACACGCTTGCCGAGGGCGCTGTCCCCTCTGCTTGACTTGACTTTTTCTATTTTGTTCACAGTGACACTCAAAATGCAATGCACTTCTTTTAACTTAGTGTGGTAAACATGCACGAGAAAAGTTATCTAACACTCTTACAAGATTAAAACATAAATATTGAGTTTTTTTCCCCCCAAGCCATTATTCTGTTAAATTAGTTCTTGCAATCCAAAGACACACAGCTTGGGACACCTGGGAGACATTTTGCATAAAGCTGGCATTTTAGCAATGATGTCTCGGAATATATTTGGATCGAAAGCGACCCCATCTGATAAAAATGTTTTAATATTCCATCTTGTAAAAAGTACCAATGTAAGGGTGGGAAAAATACACCAGTGGAATTCATCAACACCCTGCTTATTTATGTAATAAATTGCAAATAGTTTGAAGGGGAAGTGAAGGGGGCAGCTGGTCTGGCAGAAATGTTAACACACCAAACCAACAGAAAATCTGACCTCTTCTTTGCTAAGGAAACACAGTGAGAAGCAGCCCATTGCACATTCTTTCAAATGCCATTTCTTGAAAAGATGACCCTAACCCAGGGTACCTTAGCTTTTCAATGGTGGTTTTTTTATCTGTAAACAGCAGTCGTATCAATGTCTTCCTTTTGAGATAAACCACAAATCCAGCAGCAAGAAGACACAGGATGGTCACCAGAATTCCTATCGTTAAACCTTGGTTATCTGAAACAAAGCACATTTGACTCAGAGAAGGAGGCATATAACTAAAATATGGGGAGTATCAAACTGTGACATTTACGGCAAAATGAACTTTGAAGGAAGGAACAGAAATGGAGCGAGTAAATCCCTGAATGGTGTACTAATTAGTCTCACTTCAAAGGTCATGTCTGAGGTGCAATCTGCCCTGCCATTATTCATTTCTGACGAGTCTGGAACTTGCTAAATGGGAATACAGTCTGGCCAGTGGGACCATATCCCTGGTGACATGGGCCCCCCAGGCATGACAACAGCAGGGGAATGGTGGCGAAAGTAACAGGGAGCTGTCACTAGAATCCCATCAGAATTAAAGTGGTCCCCAAACTGAAATCTTCCCAGCCCCCATCACAAATATGCTCCTGCAGGCTCTTTCCTTCTCTCATTCTTTGTTGTTGGCGTCTGTTTTTTGTTTTTTTGTATTTTTTTTAGACCAAGACCTTACTTCTGGGTATCATCCAATTAAAAGGTGAAAAAGCAAACTCAGTTTAAATGCCCTTGGATTCTGTTTCGTTATGTTAGGGACTTAAAAACGCAGCCTGTGAAGGGGGGCAAACCCCTTTCTCTGGGAGGATGCTGTTTATTTTATCTAAGGAAACATCCCCCCTTTCTGTGATATGATCCCATTCTGCTTAGTGCAGAGACACGAAGACTCCTCAAGGGTGTGGAAAGGAAGGGAAAATCAAACCATCCCGTTGGTTGCTAACTGCAGCCGCGGTCAAGGGCCGTCTGCGGAGGGCTCTAAATGTCGGGATTTGGAGGACCTGTGTTTGCAGTTTCACCAGGGCGGTGAACTCCTTGAGAGCACAGGTCTCAATTCATTTGCCTCTGTTCTCCCGCCGGCAGCCATCCGTCTGTGCGTCCCCTGGTAGGTGCCCTGCAGTCCTTTCGGGCTGCTGGTGACGGCTGTGGAGGTGGCTTCTGTCACCAGGGCTCTCCCACCCCACCTCCGACCGGGACATTCGGCTGGCTGGGAACCAGGGCAGTAGCAGCCCCCACCCGGCGGGAGAAAGCCTTCAGACCCTGTTTCTGGACTTCGTCCCCAGCTGACAAGTCCTGAGAGGGATGTGTCTGAGTCTAAGGCAGACGATCAACACAGGACCGTCTTGATTCACTTGTGTTACTGGAAAAGCCTTGCTCTGGTTTCCTGGCCCAAAGGTCCCTCTTTCGAGGCTGTGAGCTGGCAGTCACAGGTGCCTCTGGTTAGGATTCTGTTGTCTCTTAACACAGTTCATTAAAAAGCGAGCAGCAAGAGGCTTCAGCCATACTTTCTAGTTCCGCACTTCCAAATTCCGGAGTCTTAAACGGATGAATTATCAGTCAAACACCGACAGGGCCGCCCGCTGAGCTTGCCCCCCCCCCGCCCCCAGGCTGCCTGTCTCCTTGAGCTGCTCAAGCCAGAGCCCCAGGCAGTGCCATCCCCGCATCCAGTGCAGGCGCCGTGTCCCACTGAGCCTGCCCCCACGTCCCCTCCATCCCGTGGCCCACCTTCCTGAGTCTCACATCACCCCGCCCATCACAGCTTCTCGTCCGTGCTGTGCCTGCTGAGTGTCTCCCAGGGCCCGGAGGAGCAGCTGGCGCCTGGCAGATGCTGGAGAAATACTTGCATCATGAACTTCTGAGCCCCAGTCGGGCGGGCAGGCGGGCAGTGAGGCCCAGGGCGCGGCTGTGCCCCGTGCAGCCATCAGCCGGCTTCTCGTGGCCCCTTTTTAGTAGGTGTTTTGGGGGGAGGTGTGTAAACTTACTTTCTTTTATGATACGACGGCAATGGTGGATGAGTCTGGCTCTTCAGTTGTTTCCATTTTTAAAATATTCTTACTTGGTACAACGAAGAATTGGCAACTCTGTGGGTTCCCCCAAAGTTTAGGGAACCCCCAAACCTGAGTCCCCCTGGTGTCCACACCGAACAGGGACCCAGAGCATGTGGCCTGTCTCCCGCCATCCTGTCCAATTCCTTGAATGCCATCTGGCTCACCTGAACGCGGAGGACGGAACAGGTGGCAGGGTCCCCGATGCATTAAAAACTAAAATGCTGCTATTTTTTAACAATAAACTCTTAATGGCCAATTAGAAAATTGACTAAGTTGCAGCAAGAGGCCAGCCATCAAGGCGGGGACGCTGGGCCAGGCCTGGCTTATTACCCCCTGGGATGGATGTGTGCTAAGAGGAAAGACCTTGGCGCCCTTTTTCCACTTGCTGCGGGGCTGGAGCTCAGGGCGGTCTCGGGAGCAGTGTCGAGACACGACCATCTTTAAGCAGAAGGATGACCGGGAGCTCACCTCCCGTCCTCACAGCACTGTTTCTCCAGATGTGGCTGCCCAGAGGGTCTCTCCCTCCTGGCCCTGTGCCCCCTGCCTGGTCCTGTAGAGCAGTGTTGTGTCTGTTGTCATGGAAACAGTGGCCAAGCCACAGATTCAACCCTGCCAGTCACAGCGGGACTCGGGACGTAGGACGTCCTCCGCAGTGGCGTTAGCCACCGTCCGAGCGTCCAGGGGCTCAGGTGGGCGCCGCGGTGGCAGCACAAGTGTGCTCGGGACATTCCTGCCTGCCCACACCCCCCCACCCCCGGCTCGCGGTGGGCTCTCTGCACCACTGGCCTCGCTTCTTTTGCTTTAAGGTGGGCATCACTCAGGCCTGCCCCTTAACTGGCTGACAAGAGCTCAGAGAAGACAGTCCTGCACTAGGAGACCACCTCTCCACGTCTTTGAGGAGGAAAGAACCGACAGTCCCAGCACAGCCACCCTTAGGGGCTTCTTCACGGGTAGACTGTGCCTCAGTCTTAGCTGTGTGACTCTGTGAAAGTTGCTTAACTTCCCTGAGCCTCGGGTCCCTTGTAAGGAAAGAAGAATACTGCCAACTTTTGTAAGGATTCGATGAGCTAATGCATATAAAACGTGAAGCACGGCAGGTAACAGCCGCTCAGCAAAGAGAAACTACTGCTATCTCTGCTGCTACTGCCGGGACCGGTCCCTTTATGAAAAGGAGGGTGTCTTTCTAGCAAGACCTTGAAAAGGCATTTGACTGCACACCTCTTAGCCCTGGTACACAGAGGCTGGCCTTGACAAAATCCTTTGATCCGACAATGAAGTTCATACCCAACTTGGCAGTCTGCGGTAGAATGACCTTAGCTAAGAAAATGTCACAGGCTAAGACCCGGCAAACTCAGCCTCTGAGTAAAGCAGAGTGAGGAGTCTCTGCAAAGATCAGGCAAGGACTAGGGAGGGTCTGGAAACGGAGAGGCCGCGGGCTGTGTGAGGTCTGCGTGGGGCCCTCACTGGGTTTCCGGCTGTGCACCCGCCCGACGGCTGGTGAGCCCTCAGCCTTGCTTGGAAGGATCCCCCAAGGGCCTGGCTTCCCGCTGCCCCCAGGAGCTCAGCCCACTCCCTGGGACGCGCCGTCACCACTAACCTGCTTGCCGGGTGGGGCCGCTGTCCTTGCTTCCTCCAAAGCCAAACTTGTCACAGAAGGGAGGAGCCCAGTGGGCCTCGCAGTGACAGTTCTTCCTGTTGTTACACACCTTCCGGGCAGCAGAGGAGAAAGACACCAAGAGGGAAGCAGGGTTAGGACGCACCTCCCCCTGGGGCAGCGCTAAGTCTCTGAGCCCTAATTGAGCCCGAGAGCAAAGCAAAGGCCCTGTGGTCAGAGCCCCCATCACACCGGTACAGTCAGACTCCGTACATGCGGCTGTGAGGATAAACCCTAAACCCAGCACCACACAGGTGAGCCCAGAGCCCGAGGCTGCGGACTAACATAATGTGCTGTTGTTACATCAGCAGCTATTGAGAGAAGGATCGAGACTATTAGGGCTCACACACTCCTTTCAACCCCTTTTTCTTCTCAATCTGCATGTCCTTCTTTTTAAATCCAGGAAACCCTCCTGATCTGGCCGAGATGAGAAGCCCTCTCAGTGGTAAGGAGGGGCCCTGCTTCAGGGACATGGAATCCATGCCCTTGGGCATCATGGGCCCTACAACCCTGGGCACCTTCAGATGGGAGGCTCGGGGAGGCTGTCACACATGGAATTTGCCGAACTACTACCGGAACGAGTGGAGTACGAGCGTGAAAACGAGAGAGAATTATTTCTATGACAATGAGGCTGAACGCTTTGGGAACACTGGATAAATGCAAATCACTAAAAAGAACTTTTGACAAATTTGGAATGGGCGGAACAGCTGAAAAATGGTCAGGAAAAGCCGCAAAAGACACGAAGGTTGCTCGTTGGGTGTCTAAATTTCCCTTCCGCTTAGAGAAACAAACGGTACGTCATAGATGGTGCACTTTGGATGATTTGTATACTAAAGTCAGGGCCCAGCTACGGATGCTGGATAAAGCCAAACACACACTTTTATATTTTAAGACACGATAAACGTTCCAGGCATTTCTCTCATTTGTGATGTTTCCCTGCTTTCACAGACTCTTTTTTTTCTGAATCAACCACCCGCCCCAGATGCTTCCAACAAGAAGCCCAACAGTCAGGAAAGCCTGCGATAAGTGAGAAAGTGTGTTTCCATGAAGCTGACGCTAAGCCGAATTAACTACCGTGTAGCATAGCCCATGTTGCCTCGAGTCTGCGTGTCTTGCCTGTCTCCTCAGAGATGGTGCTGCTGAGGTACGGCTCCCTGGGATTCAGGCAACTCTCCTGCCCGCGCTGGTCTCCTGATGCACATCACAGTCATGTGCCCTTCTGGCAGCTTGTGGCAGAGAGATTACAGCCCTCACACCCCACTTGGAGGCGCTGCTGGTGAGCCTGGCCTCGCGAGGGAAGGACCGGGTCCTTACTTGTTCCCAAGTCATGGCCTCTCCAGTGTGTGGATGGGACCCCAGGATGTTGGAGAAGAAGGAGTCCAGGGTCCCCGGCACAGCCTTGCTACTAACTGGTCATGTAACCTTGGACGTGTCACTATCCCCACTGGGGCCTGGACTCCTTCATCAGCCAAATAATAAGGCTGTGCTAGGTCATTTCTTCCAGCCATTAGAAAGAAATCTATGATCCAGTGAAGACATGAAAGGATTCCATTTTATACAGACAGTCAGCTACACTCACCATCAACAAACCCATCTGAGGTGACACTGCAATCCTTTATGGTTACAGCACAAGAGTAATTTTATGCAAACCTCCATAATTCTATGTTACAATCATTGGTGAGTGTCTATTTTAAAAGTAGAATTTGGAGCACAATATCTGTAGAAAAGGTTTCAGAAAAACAAATGAACCCCTGGCATAGCTAGGCAAGATTAATATGATTCCACTGGAAACAATTAAGCCCATCAGAAAAAATAAATTAGGTTTTAAACAATTAGAATCCTCTTCCCCCCGCCTAAAAATTCTCTGAACTAAAATAACAGCCTTCTTTAGTTGACACCCATTGTATGTGATTTCAAGAACATGTGGTCAGTATGTTCTGTCTTCTTTGTTTTAATTCCTTTTGGAAATATTTCAGTTCAGACACATATTCTGAATCTTGGCTGTAGGAGGGGCGGCTCTGTTTGAAACGCTAATGAAAAACTCTTCATGAAGGAAGGTTCATGTTAAAATTACTTTGAAGATGACAAAGTCCTTTTTAAAAAAAATCCAGAATGTTAATTTAAGAGATAATTATCACTCAATCTGATTTTCTTTGTTAAATAAAAATCCCATTTCTTACGCTATGTAAAGGTCAAAGAAAATGAACGTCTTCAGAAGAAAATATTGAGGAGACACTGACTGCTATATTTTTACAAAGTTATGGATGCCAAAAATCCTTTACAAAGGAATGATTTAGTGCTGAACTTGCTGTGGGCCGGCTATACAAAGGCAGTTCACCTACTTACCCCTCTGCCGTGGCATTGCACCGCACATTCGTGAACACCAAAGACACTTACGTTCTGACACCGACGATTGAGGCAAATCTGGAGAGGAGGGAAACACAGCAAATATCTCAGTCTGTCTACAACCACACGCACATGCATCTATCTGTGTATTTAAGAACAGAGGAATGGATAAAGAAGATGTGGTACATATATACAGTGGAATGTTACTCAGCCATGAAAAAGAACGAAATAATGCCATTTGCAGCAACACGATGAACCTAGAGACTGTCGTACTGAATGAAGTAAGTCAGACAGAGAAAGATAAATATCATATGATATTGTTTATATGTGGAATCTAAAAAAAGGGTACAAATGAACTTACCTACAAAACAAATAGAGTCACAGATGTAGAAAACAAACTTATGGTTACTAGGGGGTAAAGGGGAGAGAGATAAATTGGGAGATTGGGACTGACATATACACACTACTATATATAAAATAGGTAACAATAAGGACCTACTGTATAGCACAGGGAACTCTACTCAATACTCTGTAATGACCTATATGGGAAAAGAATCTAAAAAAGAGTGGATATATGTATAACTGATTCACTTTGCTGTACACCTGAAACTAACAGAACATTGTAAATCAACTATACTCCAATAAAAATTAAAAAAAAATAAAAAAGAAGAGAAAGCAAAGGAAAGCTTGGGGAAGACCATCTTTCATTTAATATGAATAATGCACTTTGCCTTGGACCTGGATATGGAACCTGATGCCTGCCTCCAAACTCAGCCCATTTCAAGACTCACATCAATGTGGACACTATGGAAGTCGTCTATCTTCATGGCATTTTATATGGTTTTGGTCAATCCTGAAATTATGGTAACTGATTTTCTCATGATTTTTGTTTAGAGCTTGCAATGAGATCTGCATATTGCAGCATTTCCCCCCTCCATTAAAAGATGTAGGAGAGAACAAAAGAGACTAGCCCTTCACCTGGGCCTATGCAGACTCAAAGACTCCAAGAATCCGAGAATCTGGTAAGGGAGATATTAACATACGGGAAATTTTCCAAAATACCGACTGACAAGTACTATCGTCGATGACATAAACCATCAACAGAAATGCTCAGCGAGTAAAACAGACGCTTCCCTTGTATTTCTCAAGCCTCTGCAGAGGCAGCAATTTGCTAAATGGTACTGGGCTGGTTGAAAGGGTTTAGTCTTATTTCAAAGGTGCATAATATAGTCCAGACTCAAGGGATCAGGTTCTTTATCTCCCATAAGATGTTACAAATTAGTGGAGTCAAAGGGAGAAAAGTCTCATTTTTAGATTACAGAAGCATTTTAAATCAAATAGGACCTTCCTATGAGACATTCACCATCTGACCCCAGCAGTTTATCTAAGGCAAGATTAACGCCCTTTGAAAAAAGTGCTGGTCCAAGCAGCTCTCAGAGCTGGTGGGAATCTTGGGCAAGGGGACTGTCACATTCCGGCTGAGAAAGGAAATTGTCTGGGGTTGCAATGAACACAGCAGGACCCCAGGCAGAATCACAGCATACGGGTGCTGCCCTCCCCCAACCCACGGGCTAGGCTAAGGAAGGCTTTCAAAGAACTAGTGTTCTGCAGGAAGGAGATCAAAGCACATTGAATCCTGCACATGAAGGGAAAAGCTCACTGATAAATTGAGTCCTTGGAATTTCAGTGTTCAGACGCACCTGGCCTTAGCTGTTCAGACCACAGTTTAAATGGTGTCAGTCTAATGTCAAGGCTTGAATATAAGCGAATGGGTGTGGTTCAGGAGACACCCAGAATGTATAACACGTTTCACTTATCATCCTGTTTCCTTAAGGATAAAAGCATTTGTGGTGTATGGGGGAAGGGGGAGGGGGCGGAGTGGAGGGAACTCCTGTCCTGGGGGCTCTGCTACAGGAGATGACTCAGCACCTTTCCTTTCTGCTCTGTGACCTCCATGTTAGGAATGATTTCATAATCATTTTGAAAAGGAGGAGCCTAATGAAAGCATCTTCTTTCTTAAAGTGTTTTATTAACTTGCTGTCATTCAGTCCGATGAGAAAGTTTGGTGGGAAAAAACAATGTGGCAGAATATAAAAATCTCAAAAATTTTTTTGGTCGTTTTGGACTTTATTTCTAACTGCCTGCCCCCCAACCCCCAGTATCTCAGTCTACCTTTCCCCCTGATCTCCAAAAGAACACCCTTTGGCTTTAAGCTTATCCTATCTCTTCGCCTCTCCTGTCCCTGTATGGGGGTCTCTGAAACTACATCTGACTTCCCATTCTGTCCAGGTGAGAACAAGTCCCCACCGTGCCAAAAACCCAAACCACGTTTCCAAAAACAATATAATATGCTGCTGTGTTTCCTTCCAGAGTAATTTCCTGGCTGGAAACTCTCATAACATCCAGAGTGTAGACATGACTTATTAACACTAAAGAGCTGAGAAAACAAGCTTGATTTTCCCAAATCTGCATCTCAATGGTCAGACCAGAATCTAGGATTTATTGACTTTTTCTTCTAGGTGCAAAGAACGGAATTTCAGAGGCAACATTCTGAGAAGCGGATTTAGGAAAACAAACCAACCCTGTAACTCAGTTCTCCAACAGGACGTTTCTCAGTGGGCCCCCTTCCAGACTTACATTTGTGATGCAAGCGAGCATATGGGTCTTACTTTTCCATCTGCACACTTTGTGCCGGCAAGCACAAGCCCTGGGTCCGGCATGTCATCGCCCAAGTACACGTGGGTCCCACGGCACAGAATCCGACCTCCTTCCTGCAGGGGGATATTCGTTTCTATGGAAACGGCATTTGTACCGATGACTGGTCGGCTGGCACCTCCTTGACACTGGATTTTTCCACATTTAGCATCTCTGGAAAGGCAAGAACAGACAGCGCTCAAAGAGGGAAAGTCTGGAAGCAGCCCTAAGTGACCTGGGAAGTTCAAAGCCACGGCGCGGTCAGGAGGCAGACCCCACCTCATCTCGCACTTAGCGAAGGAGCTCTTGGAGTCTTTGCCGCAGTTGCCATAAGGGTCACCTGCAGAGTTGACTCTCTCGAAGCAGATCCCGGGGGCAGGTTTAGCACCTGAAACAGAAGCAAAGCAGCACTTTCACCTCCTGCAAGTGTTTTGAACATTTTTCTTGGAACAGCACGAGGCTTTCAGGTTAAGGGAAGATGTGTTCAGCGTCCCGAGAAATCACACCTGGCATCTTGGCTGATGCCTGATACAAGCCCGTCTCAGCTCACAGCAAAGCATGCATTTCATCACTCCCTCTTCTGGAGGGCTGCTTACTGGGCCCATGGCACGTGCGGCCTCTCCAGAGATGAGGCCTGGCTCTGGGGCCACACCTGACCCAACCCCAAAGTGGGTGGCTGGCCGGCTGCGGGGGAAGGGGAGGCTTGCTCTCTTGAACAACTCCCACACAATTCCGGTGAGAAAATGCAAGTTAAAGCAGGCTCCAAGGAATAATGATGACTCACGTGAGGAAGCAATGAGAGAGAGAGAGAGAGAACGAGCAACGCAGAGGTCTTACACCACGTTTCCAGCCCCACAAAGCTCCCTACTGGAGCAAGCACTGGCTTCAACGAATGCCTGTGTTTGCAAGGCAGAGACTGCTCCCAGAGGCCATGGAGGCATAAAATCTGATGGTCTTTTTACACAGCAGGACAGTGCCTGGTACAGAGGGGCGTGGAGCCAGAGAGCTCAGGAAATGGCCATTTTTAGCACATCTTCCGGTCAAGGAAAGAGAGAACATGTACCTGGGGTTTGCGTTGCCAAAGTTCGGAGGGCTCTCGAATCCTATCATAGTGGTATCTGTTGAAGACTATGTGAGAAATTCAGGAAAATGGTCCCCACTCTTCAGGTAAGCTGTGCCCTGTGTGGTGCCCTGGGACTGCCTTCCTGCCCACACCGGTGTCCTGTCTGGGCACTTCCTCTCACATCAGCCAGGATGCCAACTTCCCCAAACCCAGCTCTGCCCCCTGCCCTTGTCTGCATCCTGCTCTGGGGAGGCTCCACGCACCTTCCAAGGTGACAATGTCATGATGGGCAATGCTCGCCTCCTCCCAGGGACCAGATGGTGTTCTTACTACTAAAAAGTCCATCTTTCTGCAACCTGATTCCTCATCAGACACGTTCAGCATCTCATCAAACAAAGAAGCAGACAAATCAAACCAAACCAAACCCCTGTAGCAGCTGAGACCAGCAACAGGTTTAGCCATTGACCTCTGCACTAAGTTGCCCCCGTCCTGGACCTCTTATTTTCCCATTCTCTGTTTTTTTAAAAACCATTTAAGAGAGTCTCCCAAACTCCTCCCACAGGGCATTTCCCTGAACTGGACACAAGTCTCTGTCCTAACCGGATTAAAAAATGGGCAAAAGAACTTAAGACATTTCTCCAAAGAGGACATTCAAATGGACGACATCACTACACATTAGGGAAATACAAATCAAAACAACAATGAGCTATCACCTCATGCCAATTATGGTGGCTGTTATCAAAAAAAAAAAAAAAAAAAAGATAACAAGTGTTAGTGAGGATGTGGAGAAAAGGAAACCCTCATACATTGTTGGTGAGAATATATACAGCCACTGCAAAAGACAGTATGGAGGTTCCTCAAAAAAATTAACAATAGAACTATCACATGATTACCAGTTCAACTTCTGGGTAAATATCCAAAGGAATTGAAATCAGGATCTCAAAGAGATACCTGAACTCTCATGTTCATTGCAACATTATTCACAAGAGCCAAGACACAGAGGAGACCTAAGTGTCCACTGACAGATGAATGAATAAAGAAAATGGTAGTATATACGTACAAGTGAATATTATTCAGCCTTTAGAAAGAAGGAAATCCTGCTATTTGTGACAGCATGGATGAACCTGGAGGACAAGATGCTGAGTGAAATAAGTCAGATACAGAAAGACAAACACTGCATGATCATGGAATCTAAAAAAGTTGAACCCATAGAAGAAGCAGAGAGTAGAATGGTCATTGCCAGGGACTGGGGGCAATGGGGAGGTATTAGTCAAAGGGTACGAAGTTTCAGTTGTGCAAAATGAATAAATTGTAGCGATCTACTGTACAGCATGGTGCTTATAGTTACTAACACTGTATATTTAAACATTTGCTAAGAGGGTGAATCTTATGTTTAGTGTTCTCATCACATACACAGAAATCGTAGTAAATAAAGAGGGTGGGAGGAATACTTAGGAGGTGGCGGATATGATTACAGCATGGACTGTGGGGATGGTTTCACAGGTGTACACTTACCTCCAAGCTCATCAAGGTGTACACACTAAATACGTACAGCTTTTTGTATGTCAATCGTAACTCCATAAAATGGTTAAAAAAAGTCTTTGTTTTCCACAGCACATTCCCTTCATTCACAGCTTATTTTGATGCTGACCCTTTTATTCTGTTGTGATGTTGTCACAGGGAATCTTATTTTTAGGCCTAAGTACCCACTCACCGAACAGTGAGTCTTTTGATTTTACTTTTTTCTATTTGCTCAGTGGGTGTATATTCATGATCTCCACAACCTAATCACCCATCCTGTTGCTTGCCAAAGTGAGCTTTTAAAAGCTCTTTTACCTGAAAAAAAAAAAAAGTGGAGGCAGGAAGTCACACCCTAGGAATAATAATTAAACACGTGATAAATGTTGTCTTTTCTCAAACCCAAGTTTGTCAGTTGACCTCAATGAGCCTCTAAACCAGCATTGACACAGGTTCACGAGGTCCAAAGTGCTTCCTCAGCTGGACTGTGAGGTTCAAAAGACACGACTGAGAGATGAAGAGGTCAGTGCTACTCAGCCATAAAAAAGAATGAAATAATGCCATTTGCAGCAACATGGATGGACCTAGAGATTATCGTACTGAGTGAAGCAAGTCAGACAGAGAAAGACAAATACCATATGATATCACTTATATGTGGAATCTAAAATGTGACACCAACGAATCTATCTACGAAACAGGAACAGACTCACAGACATAGAGAACAGACTTGTGGTTGCCAGTAGGGAGGGGGCGTGGGGGAGGGATGGATTGAGAGTTTGGAGTTAGCACCTACAAACTATTATATAGAGAATGAATAAACAACAAGGTCCTACTGTAGAGCACAGGGAACTATATTCAATACCCTGTAATAAACCATAATGGAAAAGAACACGAAAAGAATATCTATATATGTATAACTGATTCATTTTGCTGTACAGTAGAAATTAACACAACATTGTAAATCAACCATACTTCAATAAAATACATTTAAAAAAAAGAGGTCAGTAGTAAACCATTCTTTCCGACGCCGAATCTTTTGGGAAAACTGTTTTATATTTGCGCATGTATGGGATCTAAGAAAAACAAAAACAAATGTTTATCAAGTCTCAATTCCTTTTGAAAGGCCTCCTCCTGTTTGATTTCTACACTCGGTGGCCGTGCTGCAGTACTGGAAGAGCCGGGGCTTGGGACTCAGAATAATGGGCTGATCTGGTGTCAACCCTACACACTAGGAGATCCTGGTCAAGTTATGGGAACTTTTTGAGACTCTCTTCCCTCATTTCTATGATGGGGACAAGGGCAGCACCTGACCTGAGGTGCTGTGAGGTTCAGTGAGTCCCCCAGGCTCTCAGTAAACCTGAGTTACACTGAGGATGGCCATTGATCATGGGGAAGGGGACAGCTTGGCCCCTGAACATTAAGGATGTGAGGGGAGGAGAGCTCCTTGGAGCTGACCTTGTTTGCAACACTTGCCGTGTTTTAACACTGTAATAGTTCAGGATGGTGTCGGTAAGGGCTTCACACCTGTTTCCTTCACAGAGGGGCGTCCCCAGTGCCTAGCACATCACGGGAAGCCAATGAAGGCTGCTGAGTGACTGGGTGAGGAACTCCTGGACCCACCTTGGGGAACGAGAGGGAAGAAAGAGAATCTCCTCGTCGGAAGCCCTGGGAGGTTCTGTACATACTTCGTATATTCAACAAGAAGTACAGTCAGAGCTCAAGGACCTCAGCTTCCCCGCACCCACCTCCTCCTCACCTGTTTCAGTGAGTGAGGTCCTGCTTCCCCGAGTCCTGTGCTCATTCGGGGCGCCCCCCCAGCCAGGCTGGACTGGTCCTCCAGAACCTCACCACACCGCGCAGATGCCGAGCACCATTTTGAATGAGGCAGCGGGAGACCTCAAGGAAAGACACCTGAGTTTGACTCCTCTTTATTCCACTGAACTCTGGGAACAAAGAGCGTCTTCCCTGTAATTCCCTTCCTTGCCCTTAAACCAACAGACACGCTTTAGATGAATGGGAACGTTTGGCTCACTAACATGCCATTTGTTGGGCATCCGCACTATTAGTCACTGTGCTGGGCACAGCATGCAGTAGAAGTCAGTCCATAAAGAAACAAAGCTGAGTGGGGTCTGACCAGTAAAATTTACTCCACTCTGGTATTAATTTGCCCAGTG
Organism: Balaenoptera borealis; assembly: GCF_965194805.1. Taxonomy (NCBI): domain Eukaryota; kingdom Metazoa; phylum Chordata; class Mammalia; order Artiodactyla; family Balaenopteridae; genus Balaenoptera; species Balaenoptera borealis. The sequence goes on from NC_138874.1 coordinate 111,815,733, forward strand.
GCTTGAACAATGCAGAGTTCTAAAGGTTAACTTTCTGTCTCTTGCAAGAAAGCAGTAACTGTCTATTTCCAAGAGTTTGGTTCATTTCAGCTCTTACCCAAAACTCAAGGGAGCAGGAGATGTCACATCACACTCCACTGTTGATGTATCGGCAGGACATGTCATCGGTGGGGCACAGCAATGACACTGCTGGCTACAACGTGGCAAAGGAAACTCACAGCTGGATGAGTAGCGGGTCATGATTTCATCAGCTGCATATGCTTAGGGATAGGCTAGATAGATCTCTCTCTGTGAAATCAAAGACCAGAATGCATACCTGATCCCTTGCCACGTAATTCCTTCATTCTTTTATCTGGAGGATTGAGGGAAAGTACACTATGATGGGTAATTCATGGTCAACCTTGATGCATAAGCTCTTTTGCGTCTCCATCCTCAAGTACTTAGGGATTGAAAACTTCCATCAACTTCGATCAACTTTCATCAATACTCTGAAACTGCTGTTGTTTCAATGGCGTGGGGGAGGTGAGTGACAGAAGTGAGAGGAGGATGGGGCAGAACCCTATTTACAATGCTCATTCTCATCCAGTTGACGTACATTTTCTTACCCTGAAGTCACCATGTTGGGATGAGAAATCTTGCATGAGAAACATGATGCTTAAAGACCAAGGGGTTTAATAAATGAAACTTAAAATAAATGAAAAAGTATATAAGCAGTTGAAACTTGATCCAGATTACAACATGCCCTATTGCTGCCTCACCTCCAATTTCAAGCTGTAGGACACTGTCACGCAGGGTTTCGGGCCACCTCCTGGGGCCAGCAAGCTCCCAGCTAGAGGTTGGGCACTGCTCAGCCCCACCTGGTACCACCAGCGGCCCACTGCCCACGCCCCTCCTAGGAGGTAACCTCTCTTTATAGGAGAGTGTGTGTGTGTGTGTGTGTGTGTGTGTGTGTGTGTGTGTGTGTGTGTGTGTGTGTGTGTGTGTGTGTGTGTGTGTGTTTCCTCTGGTGGTTTGGAGCAACCATAGAGATTTGTGAAAAGGAGGTGCAGAGTAGACGGCTTGTGATTATTCAATTGTTAGTTTTGTCTAATACCTCTCCCATATCCCTTTTTCTAGGAACAAAACCCTTTTTCTCATGGGAAACCCATTTTACATGGTTCAGGTGAGGCTAACGTTCCCAACCAATGCCAAAGGGCATTGATCAAAGGGCATGAAATTCAAGTCTGGCCCATCGAGTGTGCCACGCCACCAGTCATAAGACTGGGTCAGTGATGGATACGTGACCAAAGCCGGGTGCCTCAGCACCTTCCTTGGAACCCAACTGCTCATGCTGGTTGGATGAGGGGCCTGGGCTGCTGTGTTGCCAGCCATCGCTGGCTGAGTCCTTCAGGGTCTCAATCCATCACCACCTTCCCTTGAGCCTGGGTACCCTGCTGCTCTCATTCACCCTGCTGGGCTGTCCCCTCTTTGCATCTATCACACTTGCTTTTGCCTTTTGTGATGTCTCAAGGCTCCTGCCTCACTGTAAAAACCCCTGTGGACTGAGATGGTGCCTCAGGCCTGCACAGAGCAGGTGTGTTCCAAGAACGAATGAGTGAAAACCACAGGGAAAGCAATTTAGGGAAAGCACATCCTGTCTCCGCCGCCCTCCCCAGAGGAAGTCAGTTGCGGTTTCCACAGAACAAAGCATCTTGGGTAAATGAACACTGTTCTCCTGGTCTGCCTTTTCTGTGACTCTGGGTCTTCACTTATTCATTTACATCAAATGAAGTATTACCGTGTTGTCTTAAGAGGAAAGAAGATATAAAGTCACAAAAAGACAGACATTTTACTTCCTAGAAAGGAAAACTCTCATTCCCTCAAAGTTTAGACGAAGTCAGAAATCCTATAAGCAAGGAAACCAGAAAGGGGGTTCCGTGCTGACCTTGGGAGCAGGGAGAGCTCTTGCAATAAAAGAAAACATCATTATAGGAAACAGACTAGAAGACGCAAACCCTGAGCGCCCTGGCTGTCAGGACCTGCTGGTGCCAGGAAGGACCGTGGAGGAGGGTCCAGCCAAGAGTTTCACATGGCTTTTGTGTGTGAGCAGCCAGCTGGCGTTTATCTTAGAGACAGAAGGGTCAATAATCTAAAAGGTGTAAATGACTTCTATCCACTTGTAAGACGTTATAAAGGTACAGACCTGGCTTCAAATTTGCTGCACTTAAAGGTGTCTGTCTTCATGAGGACGAGAGACTTCATGTCTGTCTCATGAAAAAAAGTGACAAGTTTTCTTATCACCACTATATCAATTTACAGCCCTTGAATTCTTAATAATGGAGCTCTTAGATGTTCTGCCATTATCAAAAGATGAAATTTAGCCTTTCAGAGGGAATTTTGACATCGTACCATATTTTATAATTCTATAAGAAGTGATGGAATTTAATTACCAGGTTTATCTTCAGAGTTATATAACAATTGTATTTATAATTGTAGTTTGAAAGTTCCCGATGTCATTATGTCTTTTGAAAGAGAGATGATGACATCTTGTACTAAGCCCACAATTTACTTGATCTAATCTTTTCCTTAAAATGACGCCGTTATGCAAATGCACGTCCCCAATTCAGTCACCTCGGCTCCTCCCCCATCACTAATTTCCCCAACCCCCGTCACTAATGTCCACAGACAAAGGCATCTTCACAAGCAACTGAAGCCTGCTTGTCCTCCCCATAATTCTCCCTCTGTCTTGCTTTTCCACATTGACCTTTACATCCATCGGAAAATGAAGTCCAAGCAAACACATTCTATCATTTCTTTCTCGCACAATGGGACAAAAAGGAGACTTCCCTGCCTCCTAAACACTATGACTCTTGGCAAAAATCCCTTTTCTTCCCATCTGTAGCCACCAGAGTTGTGGATGATTAGTAATTGTACTGCTCCAGGTATGTCGTCATAAAGCAAACTCATTTAAACTAGCCTGGCAGATAAACACTGAATATGCCCGTAAAAATCGTCTGGCCAGCTCACACTGCATCAATCAGGCGACACTATTTTCTGGTGAGTGATAAAATAGATAGAACTAAGATATTTCAGGACTTCCTCGATGCAGACTGTTTGTGGTTCTAGACACACAGTTATCTGTAAGATTAATTTCCAACCGTTTTCAGCGATCATGCTAGTGGTTTGGATAAATGACGTTGGCAAAAATAAATTTTGTGCCTGAAGAAACACATCCAGCTGTGTTTTGGAAGGAATAAAGGTCATGTCACATTGACAGAAAATCTTTGTGGATATTAAGACTGAAGTGGACAGAGGGCTAAATACAAGGTACGGTGTGAGCTGCAGATAACGTTTATGGATTTGACATCATCAGATAAAGTCTTGAGATGCAAGATTTGTGGAAGAAAAATCAGTGAGAAAAAAAAAATGTCAACTCCGAGCCAGCAAGAATATCATCAACAATAATAACTAGGAAAACAAGCGGATGAACAAAAGCCCCAAAAGGTATTCTATAAGTATATTACTTTGCCAGTTACGAGTTGCAGGCATATGTTTTGAATTTTCTATCATTTATTTGTAGAAAGATTTGGAAGCAGGATTATTTTATTGAAATATAATGCTGGATTGAGAAAAGTCCATCTCAAAAGGGAATAGTTAGCTGGAAGGAAGGGCTTCATCTGGTCAGTGTTTGGGTAGCCAGATTTGGGGAGTGAGTAACTAACTGACTTCCTGAATGTAACGGAGGATTCTGGCCAAGTTGCCAATGGCAAGGGCAGGCAGAGCAAGAGCTCAGCGACTCCTAGATTTATGAGTTACTGTCTTCATAGGGGTTCAAAAATGATCCCAAAGCAAATGTGGTCCTGATCCCAGAGCGTTTGCTAAAGGATGGGAGATGAAAGATTGCAAATGTATCCTTGACAATAAGTTTTCCTCTTCTGAAACATGAAAAGCTAATTCAAAGCAACCACTGTAACACAGCAATACACTGCTCTCAGCCTGGCACATCTAGCTGGCCAGGACCTGGCCGAGGAAGTGACCTCTGCCCCTGGAACTGTGACGGTCACGTCCCGACTCTACTGCAGGTCTAGGCTAGAGGGCACTGGGACTGGGGGAAGTATGTCACTCTGGCAGACCAGGGCTCTTGGTCAGCATCTCACAATAGCAGGACATCGTTCAATAGCTAGCAAATGAGAGAAGGGGGTGGCAGACGGGGTTCTCTGCTCTCCAGGTCACAGCCCAAGCTCTGGACAAGCCGAAGTGCCCGCAGTTCCCTGAGACGGCCCCCCTGTTCCTGTGCACCTTGGCCCTTGTTGTTCCACACGCAGGAAATCTCCTCCTCTCCCACCCCGGCAATGACTACTCCAGGGCAACCTCGGCTTGGAGCCTTCCTGCTTGGCTCCCCTACCTCTTTCACCCCAGGCTGAGCCCCCTCTCTCTTCCCACCAGATCTCAGCCCTCCCCACGGCCCCAGGCACTGTGCAAGCTGCATGCTACTGCATGTGATATATACATGTAATATACTCACATATATGAAATAGATAATCAGCTATGTTGGAGGACAATGATACACCCGTGCGGTAGACGTATTACTCTCCCCACTTTACAGACGAGGTACAACAAGGTTGAGTAACCTGCTGAAGGTCACCCTGCCAATAAGTGGTCTGTTCAATGCCTATGGTAGCCAGAAAATGGCCCCCCAAAGGGGTCCATGTCCTAATCCTTGGAACCTGTGACTATGTGACCTTACTTGGCAGAAGGGACTTTGAAGATGTGATTAAGTTACGGATCTTGAGATGGGGAGACGATACTGGGTGATCTGGCCCAATATCATCACAAGGGTCCTTACCAGAAGGAGGCAGGAGGGTCAGAGTCAGAGAAGGAAATTTGACCACAAAAGCAGAAGTCAGAGAGAGACAGAGATTTGAAGATTCTGTGCTGCTGGACTTGAAGGTGGACGAAGGGGCCAGGGGCCAAGGAATTGCAGGCGGCCTCTCAAAGCTGGAAAAGGCCAGGAGACAGATTTTCCCCTAGAGCCTCCGAAGGTAACACTGCCCTGCCAGCATCTTGATTTTAGGACGTCTGACCCCAAGAACTAGAAGATGATAAATTTGTGTTGTCGTAAGCCACTGAGTTAGAGCATACACAGGAAACTCACACAATGCCCTTGAACCGGACAGTGAGGTCGCCACACTGATATAAGGAAAGGAGCACACCACATTTGCAAAGGGGGTGGGTGAAGGCCCTTCTAAGAAGCCCCCTGGTACAGAGGGCCACTGTACCAGTGCCACAGCTGGTGGTGGCACTAAGTTCTCTGCTCTCCCGAGGGGGTCTGTGTGGTGATTGGAAGAACTACGAAGGGGTTGGCCGAGGTAGACGGAACCCCAGGAAGTCACCAGCCTGAGGGGCTCCCCCAAGCCTGGTCCCAGTGCTGGTTGTTTCCAGGAACTCGGAATTTCTGACGTCAGAGATGTTTAGTCTATGTGCCACGGCCCCCTCACGGCAAGCCCACCGTCGCCCGGGGAAAAGCGTCCTCAGTCACCAGGGTGACGATGGGAGGGGAGAGGAGGGGCCGGCCCGGAGCCCTGGGGAGGCAGTCCCTGCTCTGGGGGTGGTGCGGTCCCCGGGGTCCCCACCCTCGCTCACAAGGATGTTGAGGGTTCCAAGCAGGTAACTCCCTACTGCTTTTGAAAAGCTCAGCCTGTGAGTCACGCTGTCAGTTTGTCCGCCTGTCTGGGTCTGTCTCTGGTCAGGCAGCTCGAGGAGGACTAATCGGATGAGATAATGAATACCAGCCTTGGTCACCATGAATCAAAGGCACGCAGCCAGCTGAGTCACTCGGTGGTGGGAGCTCAGAGGGGACGGCGGGGCTCCATCTGACCTCACTCTGGAACTGGGGCCAGACGCTCTAATACAGCGGGGCACCGAAGACCACATTTCACTCCAAAAGCTCCAAGTGCTGTGTGTGCTCTGGCCATGGAATGCTCCTTGGAAGGGAATGTTATAAGATCCCTTGTAACTCGAGAAGGGGAGATTACCGAGTCCGGAGAAAGGCTGGGAAGGGACGGCCACTAGGGATGCTTCAGGCCATGAAGATTTGGCCTGCAGCAGGAGCCACTGTCCCAACGTGACCCCACTTGGCTAAAAGCTGTCTGAAGTCACTAAGCCATTCAGAGCCCAGACAACCATGTGACACGTGTATAGTGAGTGCCTACTTTGTGCTTGTCATTGAAAAGCTTCGGAAGCTGTAAGCCCTACCTTGCCTGGGCCCTCCTGCCTAGCCAGGGAGGAGGCCAGGGCCCAAAGACAAAGCACTAAGGCTCCAGGCACCACCAGCTTCTCCTTCCCCCTGCCCAAGCACATCCGTGAAACCTGAGGCATTGGAAGAACTCTCCAGAGAATGGGATAAACGGAGGCTGTGTTAGCCCTTGTTGCTGCACCCAGGCTGCTCTCTCCCTTCTTCCTCAGAAAGTTCCCAGTGCACAAGGGCGCCTTTGCCTTGGGGGTGGGGGGTGAGTGGGCCCCACGACTGGCCCCAGCCCCAAGAAACATCTGCCCTGTTCCCAACGCTTGGGCCGTTGCTTTCACGTCACATTGAAAACCCAAGCTCTGAGGTTTAGTCATTGTTTTCCGCCCTCGTTTACTTCCTTCATCACCCCTAGACCCAAAACCTCACCATAAAGTCTGACACAGGCCCGTATCGGACTTCTCTCCCCTGCAGAGCCTGAGCTTGTCTGGCCCTCTGCTTGGGCCTGGCTGGTCACAGTGCCCTTGCCACAGCTGGGGCCTCTGGCCAGAACTGAGGTCACCCTGCCACCAACGGGGAGAGGGCGAAGAACGACAAGATAGTTTGGGCCACAGTCTTGGAAAATACCCTGTGGGATTCACTGCCAGAATCCTCAACGCAGGAGACAAGCGGCCAACCCTGGGGTGACAAGCCCACGCCCTGGCCTGCCCACCAGGCCCTGGATCTCTGGCCCCAGAAGACGGGGCAGCGGAGGAGAGAGACACAGGGGACTCAGTCTTCCCCCTTTCACATCTGTGCATCCATTTAATTGTAGAGCACCTGTGGGACTTCCGTTGACTGGCTCTTTGGGGTGACGGCGCAGTGTGAGAACGACACCTGGGCTCTGGTCACAAGAACCTGGGTTCACATCCCAGCCTCATGACCTTGGGAAGTAACTTCCAGCCTCTGAGTCTGAGCTTTGCCTTCCATAAAGCTGTAGTCATTGTCTCTCCCTCAGGGGTCATGGGAGGGTTACAAGGGCCAAACCACATGGAGCCCGGGCCCAGCGGCCCATGCCTGGGAAGTGGTGAACAGTCTCTAAGGGATCCAGTCACGCAGCGGCCGCTTCCTGGCCACCTTCCCGGCCACCTTCCCACCTGGGTGCTTTTTCTGGGACACACGTGTCACTCTGCCTTCAAGAGCCACAGAGGGGGGCTTCCCTGGTGGCACAGTGGTGAAGAATCCGCCTGCCAATGCAGGGGACACGATTCGAGCCCTGGTCTGGGAAGATCCCACATGCCACAGAGCAACTAAGTCCGTGCGCCACAACTACTGAGCCTGCAAGCCACAACTACTGAGCCTGCATGCCTAAAGCCCATGCTCCGCAACAAGAGAAGCCACCACAGTGAGAAGCCCGCGCACCGCAACGAAGAGTAGCCCTTGCTCGCCACAACTAGAGAAAGCCCGCACGCAGCAACAAAGACCCAACGTGGCCAAAAAGAAATAAAACAAAATAAATAAATTAAGAAAAAAAACTTGAAAAGAACCTCAAAGGTGTTCAGGGCCCTTAAACATCTGTCTCCGTGTTCTTCCTCTGGAGCCCGGGCCTCCCACTCTGGGCCACCCCTCTGCACATCCTTCCCCATCACAGACTCACACATCAGGTCTGCCCTGGGCCTTCCCAAGGCAGCCCCCCGGCCCTCCAGCAGCACTGACTTTCTCTCCAGCACCCTCTGCCCTTGGTTGGGGTCCTCGCTTGGGCTCTAAGAAGCACTAACACAGTCAGGGCGGTGGTGGGAAGTTCTGCCGTCTGTCTGCCCAACTCCCTGATAAGCTGTCTGAGAGCAGCGGTCCTGGCTGGTTTATCCCTCTCACCCCACAGGCACACAGTAGGTGCTCACACATCTCTGGCTGGACGGGGCTGAGCTCCTTGGGGCGGGCTCTGGGCAGCACCCACTTCTGCGTGCCCAGTGCCTGGCAGGGCCCCGGTCCCACCAGAGAGCCAATCGCTCCAGCTGAACAGAAGGAAGCTTTTTCGAAAGCGCGCTCCAGGAGGGATGCTCGTGGAAACAGAGAGCGGGTCCCCTGGCCCCGGCCCTCTGCGCCCAGGTGGTGGTGGCCACGTACCTGGTCCCCAGAGGGTGATGCACTGCTGCTCGTGGGTCTGGCAGATGCCGTTGTAGCAGTAGCCGTCCACCCCCTGACACGGGTGCCCATCGTGCAGGTACACGTTGGCCGGGCAGTGAGGACTGGCCCCCGTGCAGAACTCCGGGAGGTCGCAGGAGTTGCTAGAGTCCCTGCACGCCGTTCCTGCAGGTTTCAGCTGAAAGGAGAGGGCCGTTTATAGCTCGTGACTGCGGGAAAGGGGGAAGCAGGGTCTCAGCAACACTCCGGGGGTGGATAGGAGCAGGACCACCCTCTTGCAGCTTCACATAGAGGGGCGAGGATTTCAAAGGAAGTTCCCTTCACCGCAGAGAGAGCTCATTAAATAAACAGTCTTGCTCTGGGCTCCAAGGTTCACCTTTCCATTATGGGGGGTAACTGAGATCAGCCTCTTTTTAATTTCACGCAACATCAGGGTTTTCTGATGAGCAGACAAGCTGGTTGCTGGCACCTGGCACCTCAGAGGGGGGGAAGCGGGTGCTGCCTGATGGACCCATTGATTCTTAAGAACAAGATCTCTGGACACCAACACCATCATGTGTTTTAAGAAGACGTTTGCGCTTAAAGCGTTAGCCTTTGCGGGCAAGGTGACAAAAATAATTCCAAGGGCACACTTACAACAGCGATTTTACTTTGCCATCAAATCAGAGAGCTGGAAAGCTGTCAGACTTTACAGGGGCGTGCAGAGAAGTAAAGCAAGGGAGCTGTACAGGATGTTAGGAACAACAGTGCCAAACAATGCCTCATCGTTTTGCGGTTGAAGAACTTACGGCTCAGGGTGGCTTGTCTGAGGTCACGCAACCAGTGACCTGCCCCACCCCCAAAGCCCCCTCCAGGCACCTCCACCACCAGCTGCTGTGTGCAAGGGGTGCCAGCTTCTTTCAACCTTCGTTCGCCATAAGTTAATTACAAGTAGGAAGGGGATGAAGGACACTTTAAGCTGAATGTAAAATGTCGTAATGCACTTCTCAAGCACTGTGCTCTACTTGGGTCGCTAAGAGGGAGTTTCCTGCAAGCAGAATGCCAAGATCAATTGCTTAATTAAAAGGAAATAAAAGTCTACCCTTGGAACCTTGGAATCAAAAGCTCAGGCTTTGACTCTGGCGGATCTCAGCTCTGAATAATGAGACAAACAACGGAATTGCCGAAACGAATGCAGGCATGGTGGCAGAAAATGGCAAAAGTATAAAACTGCCACTCTTGGCTGGGCTGGGTCAGCCAGCACCTCCTGTTGGGGGCACGTCAAGATCAAGACGTTGACACAAAATCCCTGGAACAATGCACGCAGCTCCTCACCGAGCAGGCACATGTTCTTGGGATGGAGAAGAGGGACCCGGCGTGAGTCCCCACAGCAGCGGGGATTGGTTCTCGAAACCCTCCTCCAACAGCAGACATGGAACACTTAACATGGAGCTGGAGTTCTTCGGTCTACTTACTTTTCAGCTCATAAATAAATAATTTATCGCAGATGACTTAGCATTAGAATATGCATTTCACAGGAGGATTGGAAGATAATAAAAATAGGAGATAGATGGTACCAACTTGCGTGATAAGGATTACAGTTTCCACAGCAGCGAGTGCTGGGAAGTCGCCCTGTCCAATGGCTTGCCCTGCGTCACTGTTGAACCAGCTGACTGCGCGGGTGACCTTGGGACCGGCAGGACTCACCTGGCAGTTTTCACAGCACAGTCCGTGCGCGCAGACAGCATCTGGCTTCAGGGTACAGGTGGTGGCGTTGCAGCAGAGATTCAGACACTCCTGGAGACGGGAACGGGTTTGACAGGGTCACATGGCACAGATACTCACAGAAAGCAAAGGTCGCACCTTAAGTGACTGAAAAGGGAAGAAAGAACCAGAGGGCCTGGCTCTTGAGATGAAAACTAGCCGGATTGAGGATTATCTTCCTCTGGAAGAAAGCAAAGCTTCCGGTAAGTGTTTATGAACTGCCCGGGAGTGCGTGTCCCTGGGAAAAGTCAGTAGCACTCAAGCATCTTTCATGATGGGGTGAGGGATCCGGACAGGAAGGCTGGTTGGCTCGCGAGGCCATTCATGTCAGCAGTGGGTGAGGCTGTGTGTGTGTGTGTGTGTGTGTCTGTCTGATGACTGCCGGCCTTAATGCAGTGAATCATACCAGGACCACTGGAGTCCTGTGAACTTACTTATTTAAAAATCTACATAGATGCATACAAACTTTACCCTTCAAAGACTGATCCAGAGTTTAATCTAGAGCATATTGGCAGGAAATGAAGTCAAATCAATTGCGTTTGAACCACGGTTCCCTGCAATCCAACCAGACCTGGTAGCTGGACTCTTGCTCAGCACAGGTGGGCTGTCTCACCTGATGAGACCCTCCTCAGGTCAGAAATGCACCTCAGAATAAGCAAGGGGCAGGAAGGAGATCCGTGGGCTGTGCCCATTGATCTGCAAAGGATTTAAACAGATCAAACAGTAGCTGGATTGTCCTCTGTGAAATGAACATGAGAGAGGAAGTGAACTCCTTTGTTATGCTGTGTTTCACAGCCACCTAATTTTTTCTAACAAAATGAAACAAGAGATTGATACCTTTTGCTTAGCTCTCAACAAAAGGCCTATACATATCTATCCAGTATATTTATGACATCTGGTGCTTTAGAACATTCCAGTAACTCGGAGTTTACACATTTTAGAAGAAATTGATTATCATGAGAAAGAAGAGTTCAATAGAGTCTTCAGGATTGAATTTATCAATGTCCTTTTATTTTATTTAATATGCTATGTGCTGAAGAATTTATATACTACGGCTAGAGTGAAGCCCATCACATACTATTTTAATAGTATAATAGTTTACTCCCCAAAACCGTCTTCCACGAATGAATTTATTAGTATCATAAATGCAATGAATAAAACGTTGATAATCCAGACGATTTATGGCTCACCAGATATCTGAACTGTACCCTTTGTAAAACTCTATGACTGACGCTCCCTTTTACTGTTTGCTCCTATTATACATACATCCCAAATTATTAAATTTTAAATTTGCTCAAGGACTTTATAAACATCCGGAGTGTGTAATATATACAATAAGATAAAACTGCCAACCAGAAGTCATAGCTTTCAGGACGGTAAAGGTTTCTAACTCATGGACTTACAATCCTAAAACATTTAGGAACTGGTTTTGTTGTTTTAAATGGAGGCCATCAATGGCACTCCCGGTCAGTACCATCACACGTACAGCAGTATTGTCCTGTACATCATGGTCTAAATGGCTCTCCCAATAACACATTAGCCAAATTACAGACTTCCTTGCACTTCTAAGTTAAATCAGCCATCCTAAAACTGGGTCCTAAGATCCTTTAAGAACTAACTCCCACCTCCCCCACCAAATCGCTATATAATATACGCAGCAGTTCAAATGGAAACGCAGCCAAGTAGAATGGTTTTGACTTCAAAGGGGATTGATAATGTGAGAGAGATAACTAAGTTTAAAAGATATTTGCAAGCTACTGGCGTTCTATTGACTTTAAACAAGGAGATAAGGCTGCTTTTCCAACCCTATTAGCTTGGAAGAATGAGCAAGTTGTCAGGATATCCTCATGGTGGATGTAAATCCAGTGCCCTGGACAGAAGACTTCAGCATTCATTTGCCTTTTAACTACCCAGAATCTATTCCTTCCGCAGAACTCTATTTATCAGAAGAGACAAATTCTTCATCTGTTGATGCATTTATTAGTTTAGTACTCAATAGAGAAGTTCAGCAGAGCCAACGAACACTAAGTCTCCAAAGAAGAAAGAGTAATGAATGAAGCCATTAGAGAATTCTCAGCAAATGCCCTAATTGTCATTCTTGGGTTGTAGGTAGTAGACAGAGATTCTTAATCACAATGAACTGGGGTTAAGACAATAATGCACCTTCTTGAAAATAGTGGCCATTATTTCTGGGAGCAAGGGAACAGAAACTGGTTCCAGTCATGAGCTGGGGCAGTTGTTCTGACCCCGTTTACTCACTGATGTGGTGACACTGGACGCCTTCATGGTCCAGGGGATGCGTAGGCCAATATGAAACAAAGGCATGATGGATATTTCCAGGGCCTGAGCACTGAGTGGAGGGTAAAGAACCCAGGTCCACAGGTCTGACTAAAAGTTTTGGTCAGCTTGGAAACTAGGAAATGGGCTTTCATACCCTCAGACACAGTTTGAGCTTAAACTTTAAAAAGAAATTTTTAAAAAAATGAAAGAAAACTAAGAATTGAGGCAAAAGGCTTGCCTGCGACTTTGAAAGATTTCTTGGAAGAAAGAACTTTGGATGAGGAGAACGAGAGTTCTCTTCAGATAGCAAGAACTTCTCCTATTAAATAAGGACCCTAGGGGCTTCCTTGGTGGCGCAGTGGTTGAGAATCTGCCTGCTAATGCAGAGGACATGGGTTCAAGCCCTGGTCTGGGAAGATCCCACATGCCGCGGAGCAACTAGGCCCGTGAGCCGCAACTACTGAGCCTGCGCGTCTGGAGCCTGTGCTCCGCAACAAGAGAGGCTGCGATAGTGAGAGGCCCGTGCACCGCGATGAAGAGTGGCCCCTGCTTGCCACAACTAGAGAAAGCCCTCGCACAGAAACGAAGACCCAACACAGCCATAAATAAATAAATAAATAAATTAAAAAAAAAAAAAAAAAGAATCCTCAAATAAGGACCCTAAGCACAGAAATATACAGTTGGGAATTACATGGAGGGAGAACACAGCTCTTATGTAAGCAAAGAGTTTGAGTTCTTCAAAGCTGTCCTGCAATGAGCTGCCTGGAGAGACAGTAAACACCCTGGGAAAGCTGAGTGACTTCTTGATGGAGGTAAAAGAGAAGACCACAACAGCAGGCTGGCGAATTTCAGGCACTCAAGCATTTGCTGACATGATGGTGGCGGTGGTGACGCTAGTGGTGGGGTTGAGGTGATGGTGGTGACAGCAGTGGTGATGATGGTGGGGTGGCGGTGGACATGGTAACAGTGGTGATGGGGAGGGTGGTAGGGATGCTGGTGGCAGTGCTGGCATATGGAATAAATGATGGCTAATAGAGTCATTCCAAACCTGAGAGTTCATGGCTCCAGGAAGAGCTGTCAAATTTATTTAGATTAACAAACAATTACAAGGAGTTCAGATAAAAGATAACCATTTCAAGTCAACATGACCTCTCCTGAGAAATAGGAGTAATTTAAACTAATTTTGTTTTTTTCTTTAAGCAATTAGAAAAAGTCTCCAAGCAATTTCCGCTTTGCATAACCCATCCCATGACGGTTTCAAGTTTTCCTCTGCTAATCTGAAAAAGAGTTTCTGTGAGGACTTAGGACTTTGTTCCTGCATAGTAACCATTCTCTACGCACTGTGAGCAAAACTGAACGCCGCTGTGGACAGCACTGTGACCTTGGATGAATCCTGATTTTGGCAAGGGCACAAAAACATTTCATCAAACCACCTCTGCAACCCCCATCCCCTAGAACTTATATTCACTACCAATATTCTTACAAAAGTGGTCAGATGGAGACCAGGATCATTCCTGCTGATGTGGGAAAGCTCAGAGACTTGGAGATTGGACATGATGAAGGTTCTATAACCAGTTGCTTGTTTGATGAACACAGGAACACAGAGTCTCAGCACAAGTTCCCTTCCATCCCCGAATGCCCCTTTCAGAGCAGCCCTCCAAGACATGCTCTTCCTAAGCCCTCATCAAGCCGGTTTGTGAATTTAGCTAAGCCCATCTTGAACTTGACTACCACTGCAGCTTGCACAAGCTCTCAGGGAGGGACTCCCACATGGAGACAGCCTGCTATACAAACGACTGGCTTTGATTTATTCTAAATCGACCTCCTTCAAGTTTTGAGGGGGTACTTCTTTCGCCAGGGGGTCTCACTGTGTCCTTTCTCTTTCCTTCCCAAGATTATTCAGAGATTTAAAAATGGCTGTTATAATTTTGATGTTGATTAACTTTATCTTGGGCCCTACAGAAATGAGAAAATGTCCTGACACTGGCTGGAAAACAGGGTTAAATACGCCTTTTGCTGGATAAGAATGTTCCCCGCTTTCGCTTATTTCTTCTGAAAGCTAACAAGCAGACAGGCAGGAGCCTGGGCACCTCAGGTCGTCCACACAGAGGAAGCTGTGGCAGCTGGAGCAGAATTTCAACTTGGGAAGAAGCTCTTGGTTAAAAACGAACGCTGCTTATTCAAATTCCCCTCGGGTGCACCCCTTACAGAGAGAAAGACTTGGTACTTACTAGCCATTTGAAGCCAGCATTCCAAGGCTTTGTTCTCTATCAAACTCAAAGCTAAATGCTTTTTCGTTGTTCTTGCCCTCATCCTGCCTACGCTACTGCGTCCTTCAACAGAGAAGATTCTTTATCTTGTTAAACCAGTGAGACAACTTATTCTATGCAATACTTAAAATTCAAGAAGGCCACCCTGGCTTATGAAGTTTGTTCAAGGTGGTCATGTAGGAGTTTTCCATCCTGCATTTCTAGCACTTTCATTCTACCGCACAATTCCTTCAAGGTCTTGCTTCTTGGCCCAGCCGCGAACGCGAGACCAACATTCTGGAAACGTCTCTCTCACCTCCGGTTCCCCACAGTCACACTCCTCTCCTTCTTCGACGTATCCATTCCCGCACTTCCGGCCCCCGAAGGACTGCGTCACTTCCGGCAGGTTAAAGAGGCACATACCCATGCCCTTCTCCAGGCTGGCCTCCAGGTCCTTCCTGCTGCAGCTGCTGAACACCATGGGGAACGGGAACCTGCAGAGAAGAGCCAGGACGTCAGTCGTCAGGGCACTGAGAGGCCTCTCGCATCCTTCTCGTGCAGCTGTGCGTGGTACCCACGGGCGCCATCTGCCTGGGTGGCCACTGTTAGTCTCAGTGAACAAAGGCTTGAGCGGTGTAAAATGAGGCACCTTCGACTACACCCTGAGGTCCAGTCCTGCACAGTTCCAACACCACTGATGAGGAAGTGCTTTATCCAAAAAGAAATGACCTTTGGATGGTTTCCAGATCAACAACTTTAGATTGTGTCTCATTACAGACATCATTAATAGTTCTGTGTGAAATGATATAATGGAAAGGGAATGCTTAGGATCTGTAGCTTGTAATATGAACGCTATCTATGTTCATATTGGAAAGTACAAAGATGAAAAAAGTACATTTAAGTCTTTAAGCCATTTTGAGTTTATTTTTGTGTATGGTGTGAGGGAGTGCTCTAACTTCACTGATCAGAAAGGCCATCATCAAAAAGTCTACAAATAATAAATGCTGGAGAGGGTGTGGAGAAAAGGGAACCCTCCTGCACTGTTGGTGGAAATGTAAGCTGGTACAGCCACTATGAAAAACAGTATGGAGATTCCTCAAAAAACTAAAAATAGAGCTACCATATGATCCTGCAATCCCATTCCTGGGCATATATCCAGAAAAGATGAAAACTAATTCAGAAAGATACGTGCACCCCAATTTTCATAGTAGCACTATTTACAATAGCCAAGACATGGAAGCAACCTAAGTGTCCATCGACAGATGAATGGATAAAGAAGATGTGGTACATATATATTGACATATACAATGGAATAGTACTCGGCCATAAAAAAGAATAATGCCATTTGCAGCAACATGGATGGACCTAGAGATTATCATACTAAGTGAAGTAAGTCAGACAGAAAGACAAATATCATCTGATATCACTTATACTTGGAATCTAAAAAATGATACAAATGAACTTATTTACAAAACGGAAACAGACTCACAGACATAGAAAACAAATTTATGGTTACCAAAGGGGAAATGCAGGGGGAGATAAAGTAGGAGTTTGGGATTAGCAGATACAAACTACTATATATAAAATAGATAAACAACAAGGACCTACTGTAGAGCACAGGGAACTATATTTGATATCTTGTAATAACCTGTAAGTGAAAAGAATCTGAAAAAGTATATATAACTGAATCACTGTGCTGTACACTAGAAACTAACATAACATTGTACATCAACTATACTTCAGTTAAAAAAAAAAATAAGAAAGGCAATCATTATCCCAAGGGAGGGGGAAGGTACAAAGGACTGAGCTTATCAACTCCACGGCTTCACAGACACAATCCCCATGGTGGGTCACGGCCGGCTGATACTGGTTTGGGCCTATAAAGGGCAAACCACTGTCTCCCCAGGCACAGCTCTGAGAGAATGGAGGTGGTCAGAAGTGCAGGTGCTGCCCTTGCCTCGAAAAACCAGGGCTACATAGGGATGTGGCCGAGTTGGCCAACTTCCCTGCAAAGCTCGTGCTCCCCCTTCCACGGTCCGGAGGGGCTGTGCCACCCGCCTCGCTCCTGGGTGGGCTGTGTGATAATTCTTGGTGATGGAATTAGCAGAGGGGAAATGACATGCGTCACTTCTGGCCGAAGGTAGTTAAGAAGCTGTTCCTTCCTTTCCCCTGCTGCCAGCTGGGCTCAGACCAGTCCAACGTCCCAGGAGGGGGACGAGCCAGACACAGCACCTGGTCCTGACTCACTGACAGCACAGAGCGCCATGGCGTCACATGCAAGGGAAACACATCTCTATGACGGTAAGCCCCTGAAATTAGGGGTTTGTTTCCCACAGCAGCTAGTGGTCCCTAACGTATATAAAGCATCTGACTCTCTTTTACGAATGCGTTTTCCCAGGTCTTAGGCAGCGATTATCATAAGGGCTACGCACACCAGAAAGCCAGGTTTTATTACTTAGTGAGTAAGCAGGACCTGCTGACCAGCAAGCGCAAGCACCCTCTCCCATGAAGACAGGATGACATTATAATTGGAGCCCAATCAATTGGCCAAACCAATGTGTGCCGCTAGGTTTCCCTGAAGACCGCCGACTAGCCACCATTCAATGATTGAGTCTGGCAATACTTCAAGATCATGATGAGTTCCAGGGCCAAACTGGTAACACTGCACTATCTCCCCAAGTGTTTTCTATCAATCTCAGGTTATTAACTCTGAAGTATAATTCTAATCTACAAGTAAATTAATACATGCAAGTCTTGCTCGTGGATACAAAGACAATAAACCAGGACTTAGCTGTAGTGCTGTAACAAAGTTCCTTTCGAAATCTTTATAACTTTCCTGGGCAGATAGATTGATTGTTCCTGGTATCAAAAGTGATACTGAATAGCTTCAGATGATGAGCCACAAGAAAAAGTGTAATTTCGTCCATTTAGAAGAGCTTTGTGTTGAAAAGATGACAGTACATCACACAGGGAATTGAGAGCAGTACTTCACTTTGCAGTGGAAGAGATGGAATCTTCTCCAGTGTAAGCATTTCCCAGGACGCCTCTATCTCAAGGCCTGACCCAGGAGACTAAACCTCATTCTCACTCAGTGATACCCAACCAGGTGCTGTGATGAAATCTGACCAGTTCATTCTGGGAGGGCACTGATTTCTAGAAAATGTTGAAGTTAATTAGGAAAGACACAAGGAGAAATTGTAAGCCTCGGGAATGGTTTATAAGCAAGATTAACAGCAGTTTATAGCAAGATTAACAGAAGCGCAGTGAAAGAGGGGTATCAATCACCCTGCTTCGCAAGTAAGAACATGCCCACGAGCGTCCAGGGATTAGAGGGCTGAAGCCAGCTCCAGAAACAGCTCCGACGAGCCCTCCCATCTCACTGTCTTTCAAAACAACAAACACATTTTGGGTTTTTGGGGGGATTGACATTTTTAAAAAAGGGATAGAAGCAAGATGAGTGAGATCAGTTTAAGTCCAGGATTTAAAATTCAGAGTATTTGGGAGAGGAGAACAGATCAACTGTTAGCAAAAAAACGACTCTTTTCGTGTCTGTGCTGGATATGGTCAGATAGAAGTCGAGTTACCTGCGTAATAATACATTTCTAGTTCTCTTAGTTTTTTCCTATTCTGTTGAAGGACAAACCCCAGGTGCTTTTAAAGTTCTCTCTCATTTAGAATCGTGGAGGAATAGCATCCACCCAATTCACAGCTTTCCAGCCTTGCTCCGAGGAAGAGCGTCCAGGCACTAATTCCTCCAGGTGCCTCTGCTGTAACAACAAAGCAGCAATGTTCTCCTCAGATGCCAAACAAGGTGTGGATGAGTTCACCGACACTGAAACTGACCCTTGCTCACCATCACTCACAACACAGAGCCGGGCCTCGCAGCGTGTAACCCGATTTCACCAGCAGGACGCCTGCCTTCAAAGTCAGTATAATTAAAACCTCCAGCAGCTGCCGGCCATGGCTCAGAGCTCCTGCGCCAAAAGCACATGTGAACAGGTCCTCTTTCCCTCCAATCTGGGCCTTTCTGACTCGCTCAGAGTGACCCCGGGGAGGCCCCTTGGGAAGGCCAGCGACCCTTCCCCACACCTTCCTGCCCTCTCTGTGGACTGGACCGGTCAACATTCCCACCTCTACGTGAGGATGGAGAAACACCTCTGCCATCCTCCACGACCTCTCTTTTGATGACAAATGGCAATGTGTCCAAGGAGCATTTTGTACCTGCAGAGTATCTTTACTGCCTTCATCCTTTCATGATTTCTCATCATGGAGAACAGGTGACTATTTCTCTCTGAGAGAATATTCCTGAGCCCTATTTGGGCATTTAGAGAAAGCCAGGCTTTAGAGGAAGAAAAGCAGAGTAACCTGTCACTCATCATTCAATTATTCTGCAATTATTTACTCAATACCTACTGTGTTCCAGGCATTGTTCTAGGCTTTGGGCAGATGGAATGAATAAAACATACACAAATCCTGGCCGTGGTGGAGCTTGCATCTAGTGGGGCAGACGAATAATACAGAAGATAAGGGAATCAATTACCTATTAGAAAGGAATGAGCATTAAAGAGAAAAATAAGACAGGTCGGGGGAGAGGATGTGCGAGGTGCTGACCTTTTAGGGAGGGTGGTCAGGGAAGACCTCACGGAGGGGAAGGCATCTGGGGCTCTCACCAGAAGGATGTGAGGGAACAGGTGGAAGAACATCTGGAGGAAGAACGGTGCAGGCAGAGGAAGGAGCCAGTGCAAAAGCACGTGGGCAGGTGTGACTGGCCTAGAGGACTTTGTTCAGCAGAAAGCAGCAGGCTCTTCTTTCAGTAACACACACCCAGAGGGGCGACCCCCTCCCCAGAGAAGACCCCTAAGCCCTTGGAGGTCAGGCTGATGGCAAAAGACTACCATGGAGCATCATTAAATGGGGGAGGGGAGCTTTGCCCTGCATGGACCAAGCAGTGATAATGGCTGAAGGTACTTTTCATAAGAATTTCAAACTCTTATTCCCCCACACTTTTTTTTTTTTTTTTAAGCAAACTAGTTTTGATTGACAAGCAAGGGTCTGCCCATCATCTCCCTTCTGCTGGGATCATCTTGGTTGATCGGTGTGTAGGAAGGAAGAAGAGAGTAACTAAAAACTATATCAAACCCGATGGCCCTCCCTCAGTAAACAGAATTCAGTGATCTAAAATGATTTCATGCAAATCAAAACTACACTGAGATACCACCTCACTCCGGTCAGAATGACCATCATTAAAAAGTCTACAAATAACAAATACTGGAGAGGGTGTGGAGAAAAGGAAGTCCTCCTACACAGTTGGTGGGAATGTAAGCTGGTGTAGCCACTATGGAAAACAGTATGGAGGTTTCTCAAAAAACTAAAAATGGAGTTGCCATAGGATCAAACAATCCCACCCTGGGCATATATCCAGACAAAACTATAATTCAAAAAGATACTTGTACCCCCGCTATGGTCATAGCAGCACTATTCACAATAGCCAGGACATGGAAACAACCTAAATGTCCATCAACAGATGAATGGATAAAGATGTGGTATGTATACACAATGGAATACTACTCAGCCATAAAAAAGAATGAAATAATGCCATTTGCAGCAACATGAATGGACCTAGAGATTACCATACTAAGTGAAGTAAGTCAGAAAGACAAATACCATATGATATCACTTATAGGTGGAATCTAAAATATGACACAAATGAACTTATCTGTGAAACAAAAACAGACTCACAGAGAACAGACTTGTAGTTGCCAAGGGGAAGGGGGGGTGGGGGAGGGATGGAGTGGGAGCTTGGGGTTAGCAGATGCAAACTATTATATAGAGAATGGATAAACAACAAGGTCCTTCTGTATTAGCACAGGGAACTATATTCAATATCCTGTGATAAACCAGAGTGGGAAAGAATATAAAAAAGAATGTATGAATATGTATAACTGAATCACTTTGCTGTACAGCAGAAATTAACACAACATTGTAAATCAACTACGTTTCAATTAAAAATAAATAAAATGATTTCAAATCTCAAGAGATAAGGGAATTTGGTGATACCAAATATCAGAGTCCTGTAATTACAATAGAATCCTAATTTACACATATTTAAACACCTTTTACAATACGTCTAAGTGGTCACTGGTTGCACAGTGCCTAGTGCACAAGAGATGTCACTGATTGTTGGCTTAAGGACTCAATGAGCAGTTCATTGGTTTGCATGAAAAATGGGCCAGTGGACCTTGAACAACACATGGAATCCACTCCCCAGCACCGCGTCAGGATCCACAGACAGGATCTATCAGCACAATGATTATTCAGACTGCTATTTCTCCAATGTGCCCACACAAAAGAATGCCTCCAGGGAAATGCTTGCTCATCTCCCTGCTTCCCAGACACCAACTCTGCTTCTGAACTTTTGATGATAGCAGAATGAAACTTTTGGGATAATATGTTCACTACTCCTTCATTCATCCACTCACTCACTGGAGAAGTAATTATTATATTTAAAGCTCTGAGGAGGATCCTATGATGATTAAAATATGGCCCCAGCCCTTCCCACTCTCCCCCTGCTGGACCTTTGCCAAGGGAACTACTGGACACACCTACTCCCCACGCTGCCTCTCCAACCATATAAATAAAATATCAGAAATACAATACATTCACATCTATAAATGCATCATGCATATTTATTCATATAGAAATTATATAAAATATATAAACATATATAATTATATTGAACTGATACACACTCTACATATTTTTTTGGAATAACTATTTGAGAGCCTGCTTTAAGCTAGATGATATGATGGGTACTTTTTCATAGTAATATTTTCTTCTTCTTTATACTATCTTTTTTAAATTTACGTTTTAAAACAACACAGGGAGATAGGTATTGTTATTCCCATTTTGCAAATGAGGTGAAGGGACTTGTTTAAGAGTTCTCAGTTAGGGGATGGCAGAGACTAGATCTGATCCCAAGTTCAGTTATTTAAAAAACTTATGTTCTTCACTGCAGATATCATTTCAGCCCTGGATCACCTGCAGTAAACTCTTGAAACATGGACGGGGATCAATACAGCCTTGATGTGCTGATTTACATACGAAGGAGGAATCCTTCCATCACTCAGACCACCTGCCTGGATCAGAGCCCCTCAGAGTGTGGTCCCACCTTCAGCATCACCCGGCAACCTACCAGAAATGCAAACGTTCAGACCCCATACGGACCTGCCGCCTGAGAAAAAATCATCGGGGGTGGGGTCCAGCAACTGTTTTAACAAGCTCGCCAGGTGATTTCATTTTAAATTGAGGTAAAATTCACATAACATAAATTCACCACTTAAAACTATATAATCCCTTGGCTTTTAGTACATTCACAGTGTTATGCAACCATCACCACTAATTCCAGAACCTTTTCCTGAGCCCCCAAAACAACCCTCACCCCATGAAGCAGTCACTCCTCATCCCCTCTCCCCCAAGTCCCTGTCAACCACTAAGCTGCTTTCTGTCTCTCTGGATCTGCCTAGTCCAGACATTTCATATAAATGGAATCATCCAATATGTGATCTTTTATGTCTAGCTTCATTCACTCAGCATGAAGTTTCATCCACGTTGTGGCACTATTAGTACTTCATTTATTTCAAACTAATATTCCCTTGTAAGTAAGACTACACCACAATTTGTTTATTCATCAGTTGATGGTCCAGGTGATTTATCAAATTATCAAAATTAACGCCTGGGAACAACTGACCTCAGTTTAAAATTCAAATGTTGTAAAGATCATATATGGACAAATCCACACCTATTTGTGTAAACAATAAGAAATGCAAACTAGGTGCGTTATAGGTCAGCTTTCTTGCACTTAAATTAGAAGTAGTTCTACTTTCCCCTGTGGTTCCATTTTCTAAGAAAAGCTCGAGGTACAGCGTTTTGAAACCTCATGTGATTGTAGGCATGTGTTAAAAATTCCATGAGAATCTGTCTCTTAAAGCCAAATTCAAATCACAAATGAATTTTTCAAATATCTTTAAGTGTTAGAGCAGGCTAACTGATTAATCATCCTACTTTATACTAATTAAGGTACCAGCAAAGGTTCTGACTGTGAACAGAAAGATGTTTCTGTTCTGAAGTTCCTTCCACTTGTTTCAAACTCCAAAGTATGATAGTTCTGCTTCCCTTTGGCTCATTTTGTTCCTTTCTTATTTCATAGCTTTATTCCCTGGACTGTTAATGAAAAGAACATTGATTTGGGCCATATAGTTGCTCATGACATTGAAGATCCCATGTAGCCCATGGTCGGTAGTTTAAAAAGACAAGCCTCAGTTTCTTCTACAGCTTTCGGCAAACTCATCACAACGTGCTTTTTAATACTTTTCATAAATTATCCCAAATATGCCAGGACAGCAGCTAATGGAATTGACATATAGCAGTGACAGGCTGGTGCAAAGCAATAAAATTCGAGAATTATTCAGAAAAGAACCCCCTTTGCATGATACTTTTCCTTGGCAACAAGAATGCTTTAAAATGAGTATACCTAGGACCCAGAAAAAAGTGCTGCTTTCAGCTCACGGGCAGAGAATTTCTTGCAGACACCCCGCCAGGGTGCCTGGCTCCTGTTCAGATGTGACCCCTTTAGTTACACACATCTGCCTTTTTTCCTAATATTTACCAACCAAGGACACTTGGGGGCAAGTTTACCATGCTGAATGCAAGGTTAGAAATAAAAAGCCAATGAAATAGACAACCAGGTGATTTTGGAAAACACACACACACACACACACACACACACACACGCACACACACACTTTTCAAAAGAGGAATGCACTTATGGCTTCCCACCGTAAATGCAGTCACAGCTTAATATTTCAGCCCGTCACCAAGTTGCCAAGTAAAACATTATTACGGGTTACTTTTACTTTGACAAATCTGCAGTCAGAAAATTCTTTTCTTGTAGGAGCCTATTGTGCATCTCACGGCTGTATTCTTGGGGGTGAATCACACTAAGCCCATTTATCAATCTTGACAGTGGAAGTCGGGAGTTATCTGCCTTGCAAAAGCTCTCTGGGAATTATCTTTTCTTGTTGGCAATTAGGCAGCTAGGGAAAGCAGCTGCAAGCAGGCTGGATTCACTGGGGCTGCAGGTCACTGTTCTTGATGTTTCCTTTGACTGCCCTGCCTCATTAACAAACGTGTGCTGGGTCCCAAAGAATCCATGTTCCTCAGCTCCAAGCTCTGGTGGGTGAGGGTCGGGGGGGAGGGGGACAACAGTCCACAGGCAGATTGCAGCAAAGAAAGGCAAGTGACCAGAGGAAGAAGGATGGAACAGTCTGGGCAGCTGCTGAGAACAGCTTGGAGCTGACATAACCGTGTGACAGGAAAAGCCAACGTTGCAGGAAACCAGGGACGGGAAGCCATCCAGATTTCTCTGTTTAAATCGATTGAAAAAAACAAAAAAACACCTCACATCTTCTACAGCTGGTAAACGATTAGATGGTAAAGGGATAACTGGTTTGGGGAAATATGTTGCTGACATTCTGCCTCCCACTGATTTCTTCTTGCAGACTGAGATGGAGTTTTATTGTCTCCTGACAGTGGAAGTGACAGAGGCAGCAGGCCTGGGAGGCTACTGTCGATCTGGGCACATGGCACAGAGCAGCTGGAGAAGAATCGAAATTGGGAGACTGAGTCTGAGCACCCCATCTATTAAAACTAAAGCTCAGTTTTAAAACCAAGCCTCAGTTTTCACACCTGCAGACCGGGAATAATAACTACCCTGCACGCTGAGGGAGAGAACAAACGAGCTTCAAACACAAATTAACACAAATTAATTAATTTGGTTAACTTCAAAGATGCTAGCTGCCAATATTTGCCTGAAAAAGACGTGTATCTCTTCCTCATTTAGAGGCGCTGTTTTGGCTATTTCAAATTACGGTTTGCCAGTGCCTTGTACGTTCTAGGGCTTAGAAACATTTTCCAATACGGTGCAGAATGTATTACAATTGTAGCCAAAATGTAGCAATCTTTAAACTGTAAAACCACAAGTCAGCTTGAGAGAAGGGTGATTCAGGAGGCAAAGGAATGATCAAGCAGTTAAATAGGATCCCTCCATTTAATACATATGTGGTGTTAAAGGCTCTGCTCATTCTGGAAGGGCCGAGCCATCTCTAGCTCAACCAGAACATGGGCTTAGGAAGCATAAACAACCAACCGAACCACCAACCAACCCAAACAAACAAAGACGCTGTTTACATGACTGTTACCCGCCATGCGGCTGGCAGTGGTGGTTCTGAGTTGTTGGAACTTTTTCCAAAGGACTTTCCCAGAGCTCTAGTGACATGAACACCCTCCACGTATTCTTCTGACCTCTTCCTCCACAGCCAAGCTGCTAGGCGGGAGCTCGGAGGGAAACGTGGCCACAGACAGACCAGACCTGCCCTCCGTTCTCTGACAACGCGACCTACTGACTCTTCATCACTAAATCTGCAACCAGCTTGAAGAGCTTTTCCAAAAACAAACAATAACACACAGGTCAGGGCCAAGTTCTATGCATTCCTAGATCCTCCAGGAGCACAAGCCTCACACTGTCACCAACTTCTCTTCCTAGAGGAACGCAGGGCCCACGGACACCAATGGGTGCAAGAAGTCTTGGTTGGGATGGATTTGCTCCGCCAAGTGTCAACCCCAAAGTTCTCGGGCCATCTTGAGAAAAACGGTTAGGTTTTTCACAATTACGCCCTGGAATAAAAGCTTGCAATCACCATGCACAGAATTTAGGAGTGACCCAGAGGCACGTCCTGTTGGGGCAGGCAGTGGTGTCTGCGCCCGTGGCAACTGGCCCGGTCTTCAGCAGCCTGGCAGGACTGAGGTGCAGCCTAAGGTCACCCCGTTTCAGGGGATTTTGACTTCATCTCGTCCTGCACGCCCAGGATAATGAGTAAAAATACCAACAGCACTTACCATTCTTGAGCAAGGGCCTGCTGTGGACCGGAAGCCTGGTGGGCATCCTCGCTCACCGACTGACTACCCGGTGAGCCAGATTATATCATTCCTATTTTACAGATGAGGAAACTGAGGCACAGAGCAGTTAGACACCTTGCCACAGCCCTCTGGTTCCAGGGCCAGGACCGAAAGCCCAGCTTCCTGACCTGAAGGCCTGTGTTCTCCCTCTGCAGCCACGCTGCCTCGAGGGCAGTCAGGAGGCCTCCGGGCAGCCTCGGGGGTGACGCGGCGCAAACGGCCCGGAGCCAGCATCAGCATTCAGGAAGAAGAGGGCAGTGGTCCAGCAATCTCTGGCTCCCTGGAGTCGGGGGCACGTAACAGTGGAGCCCACGGTCCTGGCGGCTACGCGGAGGGCACGGTCGAGCACCTCCCGGCACGGCTTTGAGGCCGGGAGAAATGGTGGCCGGAAACGGGGATTTATGGACCACGCCTGCGGCCACGCCCACACCTGAGGGAGGTTGTGAGCCCACGCGGGTCTCAACAAGCTGCGGGCAGAGGGAAGCGTCGCCCACCGGGAAGGCACGGGACTCCGCCGGAGGACTTTCCCGGACGTGCTGGGAGGTGGATGTGGGCCCGCGTCCCACTCCGCCCGGCCAAGGATGCTCGGCGTGACCCTGAACACGCGGGCTCGCTCGACAGAACGGAGCCCCGGCGGAGCCCGCGGGAATGGAAAGCGACTGCATTAGGACCAAACGCTTGACCCCGTGGGCCGCCAGATGGGCCGCAGACAGCGAGGCAAACCACCGGGCCAGGAGCGAATGATCAGAAACGTCCTGAGAGGACATGTCCATTGTTAATAGCAAACACCTGGGGCCCAGAATGGAGCCATCTGTGGCACGTTATAATTCATGCCTTTAACACGTGAACTCTGACCTCTGCTCCTCCTCCCCGGAAACCAATTAAAGTATAAATGTAATTTCTCAGAATTTTTAATAAAGAAGGAGACCAACGAGGCCCCGGCCGGTTGAGAGGTGCACAGGCGGCCTCTAGGCGTTATCAGAAAGTAGACCTTTCGCTTCTGTGCTCTGACGGCTGTTTCCTCCCGAGCTCAGTCCCTAAAGGCAGGGGGACTCAGGGCAGGGCACCAGCACCCACTAAAGGAGCCCAGCCCATCAGAGGCAGTGTCTCAGACTGGCTTCTCAGCTTCATCACAGGAAGAGGCCGCTGTCTCTGCGTGGGGCTCCTCGGGGATGAGAGTCTGGCAGATACAAACAGATTCAGGGGTTAATAGAGGGCAGTTTACAAGTCGGTCGAGATAACTCCGCCCTCTCCTCCTGCCCCAGGAGACAGACCTGTATAGATCATGCCCGTTGCATCTGCTGACTCTGCAAGTCTGTGTAACACTTGTAATCAAACATGATAGGAAAAGTGGTCATGGTAGATACTTCCAAGCCACCCAACGAGGGCTGAAGTCTTTTTGGCCCTGTTCTTACCTCGCTGAGCTCCTGATGCTGGGCTGGCCATCAGGGCAGCCTGAAACTCAAGAGCCGTGAAGACTGGCACCCATGTCCCCCTCCCCCTCCCGCTGCCGCTGGGGATTGGGAACCGAAGGTTCCTTTGCTCACAGGGGCCAGGGGATAGGCCAGAGGCAGGAGCTGGAGGCTGTGGGCTGATCACCTTGAGTCTGGCCCTGGCCAACCGTGGGGCCTCTGGCCTTTCTGAACCGCAGTTTTCTCACCTGTATGATGGAGGTGATTGTATCTGCCCTTTCCTCTTAGAACTGTGACAGTTAAATGAGAAAGGAGATGTGAAAGTTCTTTGTAAACTGGAGAGTAATCTGTGAGGTCTACAGGGTCTTAGTCTTACAACTACTTTTAGTTTTTATATTTTTAACTTCCCACCTCCTACTTTAGCTAAATTAAGCACAGGCTGGCAGGAGAAGCCACTTAGGGGAGAAGTCCACCTTTTGAAAGTAAATTGCTCCTTGGTCTCCATGGAGTTAAAAAAAAACCAAAAAACAATGGACTCAGCCTCCCATTTACCTGGGGTTTCTCAGTCCTTATTCTTTTTCATTTTGCCTTTGTTTTTCTCTTTATTGTATTGTTTCTGTTCTTGTGAGTTATCATAACTCCATTGTAGATGATGTGGAATATACAATAAATGACATTGGCAATGCTGCAGCAAATGCTATAGTATAAGAGACGATGGCCTCAGAATCTTCTCCTTAGAAGTTTAGCCACTACATGAAAGGTGAAATGTGGCTTCACTCTGCACACATCTGATTGTGCTGGAATCACCATCCGTCTGTCCATCCACCCAGCCGCTCACTACCATTTATCCATCTGCTATCAGCTCACTCAATCATCCACCCATCTGCTCAGGCATCATCCATCCATCCACCCACTCACCCATCCA